>NC_133474.1:20634775-20646386 GCF_025370935.1 Choristoneura fumiferana | reverse complement strand
TTTATAATTTACTTTTATTAACTCTAGGCCGCAATAAGATATTTCGTGCGCGAGGCGATGGTACATGTTCGCTCTCGGCACCCGCCGCGGCCGGGGCTCCGCCGCCGCGCGCGCTCGCTCGCGCCGGGGCCGCCCGCCGGCAGCTCCCGCGCCTCAGCCCACTCCTCCTCCGCCTCATCGCCCTCTGTACCACTCTCTTCTACTGCCTGTCCAACATCGGACTCATTCCTAATAATGAGCGATGGCGATGACGGCATCGGCGAGTGCGGCGGAGACGCGGGAGGCGCGGGCGGCGGGGTCGACGGCCGCGGCAGCGCATCCACTGGAGGGGTTTGACTACCCTGGCCGATTAGTTCGCCAGTATATTTTCTAATTTGGTCTATATGACGCCGACAGATAACATTATAATCGCTGACATACACATTATACATACGATTACCTATTGTATCTCGGATAATGCCTAAAGTCCAAACATCTTTTTTTGCAATGTACCATTTCAACCAGACGCGATCGCCTGTAACAAATTTTCTACAATCCGCTGGCTGAGATGGTGGCATGTTAGGAGTTTCCGATCGGCACCTGGGCAAAATCAAGTCTAACCGTGACCTTAATTCACGGCCAAACATGAGCTTAGCCGGCGACGCTCCGGTGGCGCAATGCACAGTGTTTCGGTACTCGAATAAAATTCCCAGTAACTTTTCCTCAACAATAGCACTAGAATCATGTTGTGTCAACAAACACTTAATCATTTTCTTACAAGTGCGGACACAAATTTCTGCCTGCCCGTTGCTGATTGGATGGTAAATGGGTGACGTCACATGTCTAATGCCATTGTTATTACAAAATAAATTAAATTCTGTGGAATTTATTTTAACATCATTGTCCGAAACCACCACTTGCGGTATGCCGAATCGAGAGAATAAATATTTTAGTTTATTTATCAGTGCGCGAGTAGAAGTGCCGCAATTCATATGAATGCATTCCAACCATTTAGTATAAGCGTCAACGAGTATTAGGTAATCCCGATTGGCGATCGTCATATAATCGATGTGCAGACGCTGCCAGGCGCCGCCGGGCGCGGCCACGGCGCGGGCGGAGCGCGCGCCGGCGCCGCCAGCGTCGCGCAGCACGCGGCACATGACCCGATATACGTAGTTATATCCCTATCTATCGATGGCCACCAAAGTTTTGCCCTAGCTATGCTTTTTCGTTTAACGATGCCAAAATGACCTGAGTGCAATTCACTCAGCATTCGCTCGCGATAGACGGAAGGTATAACCACTCTGTGGCCACGAAATAGACAACCATCCTCAGCTTCCAAGTCAGTTTTACAGTTAAAATATGGCGTAATAGACGGACATTTTACTAATCGTGGCCACCCTCGATTCATGTACTTCAAAACAGTTTGTAAAGTTTTATCAATTGCTGTGGCTTTTTTTTATGTCGTTGAACGTTATTGGCGCGATGTTAGCGTCTAAAAAATTTTAAAAAGATAAGTCATCTTCGTGGCCCGACCGGCCCGCTCGACCGCTCTCGCTGCCTGAGTCGTCGCTCGTCGTCGCGCGAGAGAAAATAGTCAGCTACCGTGTTTTTGTCGCTATTTATATATTCAATAGAATAATTATAGGCGGACAAAATTATAGCATACCTTTGCAAACGAGACGCCGCCATCACAGATATGCCGTTTTTCTTACCAAAAATCGATAGCAAAGGTCGATGATCGGTTCGTAATATAAAAGGTACTTGCCGTCCATACAAATATTGATGAAAGTATTTAACCCCGTATACAATAGCGGTCGCTTCCTTCTGGATCTGGCTGTAATTCCGTTCACTAACGAAAGCGAGCGCGAGGCGAACGCCAGGGGGCGCTCAGAGCGGTCAGGCGCGCGCGCCGCCAGCACGGCGCCCAGCCCCTCGGGTCCGGCGTCCACCGTCAGCACCAGCTGCGCCGCGGGGTCAAAGTGCGCCAGCACTGTCTCCGACGCCAGCTCGCGCTTGACGCTCTGGAACGCGCGCTCGTGCCGCTCGCCCCACTCCCACGCCGCCCCCGCTCGCAACAATTGATGCAACGGACTCAACCGCGAGGACGCGTTAGGGACGAAATTACGATAGTAGTTTACTAAACCCAGAAATCTCTTAACCTCAGTAATATTAGATGGACGAGGAGCCTTAACGATTGCTTCAACTTTTTTCGAGCAAGCCCTAAGTCCTTTTTTATCAATAACGTATCCTAGATAAGTGACATCGTTTTGAAAAAACACACATTTTATCCTTATGTAGTTTAGACCCGCGTCTCTAAGCCTCGTTAATACCTCACGAAGTCTGTCTAAATGAATGCTTTTAGTCGGTCCCGTTACGCACACGTCATCGAGCCAACAGCTGACTCCTTCGATACCTACTAAGAGCGCCTCCATCGTTCGTTGAAAAATAGCGGGAGCGCTAGCTAATCCGTAAACAAGTCTTGTGTACTTAAATAAGCCTTTTGTAGTGCTAATCGTGGTAAGATCTTGAGACTCTGGTGATAACTCAAATTGATTATAGGCATTACTTAAGTCGATTTTAGAATAATGTTCACCGTTTCCCAAATTAGCCAGCACTTCCTCTATGCGTGGCATTGGATACTTATCAATTTCCATATCTTTGTTGAGCGTTATAGAATAGTCACCCGCTATCTTCACGGTCCCGTCTTGCTTTAAAACAGGCACTATTGGAGTCGCGTATCTAGAAAAATTTACTGGAACAAGTATTCCTAGACCTACCAACCTATCAATTTCCTCTTCGACTCGGTTTTAACGCGAAAGGTATAGAACGCGGTTTGAAAAATTTTGGGGTAGTACCTTCTTTTAACTTTAACTGAACTTGAAACTTATTGAACCGCCCCAATTCATTGCTAAATAAATCGGAATAATTATTTACCAATTGCGACACTTCATCCGGACACTGGTTAGGAACATGGCACCTTAAACTGTTATTCAACGACGTAAGACCTAAATTAAATTTTGCCATAAAATCTCGGCCTAGGAGCGGCGGACCGCCTTTATCAACGACATAAATTTTAAGTTGATGACAGTTAGTTAAATACCTAACATTTGCTTCAAAATATCCTAAAGGAGAGATTTTATGGCCATTGTACAGACAAAATTTCAAATTACATTTTTTAATGTTTGATTAGAAAAACATTGATGATACAACTTATTTGAAATAACGGTTGTCCCTGATCCAGAATCGAGTTCCATTTGCAATTTAATATGAGCTATATTTACTGACAATAATATTGGGAATGTTCAACGTACCTCAAATTGAAAAGCTCACATTCCTTGCAGTTTTTACATTCACTAACATCAGAAAACTCTGGATCTACACTCAAATTGTTCACACGAGAACTTTCCGGCACTTTTTGCACACTTTCTTTAGATGACCTTTAACGCCACAAACTTGGCAACGGTAGTTTTTGTACCGACACTTATCCGCTTCATGGCTCCTCATGCCGCACACGGTGCACCGTCGCGGCGGCGCTCGGCGGCGGCGGCGGCGGCGCGGCGGCGGCGGGCGCGCCCATGCGGTACACCCGGCTCCTCCTTGACCTGCAAGGGCGCGGGCCCGCGGCCATCGCCCGGGCCTTGCCCGCGTACGCCGCCTGTTGCGCCACCTCCAGCGCCTTGGCAAACGTGAGTGTGGCTGCGTTCTGCTCGAACAGACGGTCTCGTTCAGGTCCGACGTTCATGCCCAGCACGAATCGGTTCGTTATGAGCATGTCCAATGCACTGCCGAAATCACAATGCACAGCGAGCCCCTTATGCGTACCGCCCATTCCTCAACACTTTCTCCCGCTACTCTTCTGGCCTCGAAAAACTTCTCTCTGTCCGCAAACGTACACCTCTCAGGGGAGAAGTGCCTACTTAGTGCGTTCACTAAGTCAACGTACCCGACGTCTTCTAATTTCTTCGGGTGAACCAGATTCTTTGCCAACTGATACGAATCATCAGACAGGTGCGTGAGTAATAACGGACCCCGTCTTTCATCCGAAACGTCGTTCAACTTAATAAATGCTCCAAGCGTCCATAAAAAATTGTCCAGTCTTGGTTATTTGTGGTCGAAAACGTTAACATTACCGATGAACCCAGACATTTTAACTTTAACACTTAACTTTTTTCTTTTTCTTTTTTTTTTTTTTTTTAACGCGCGGGTAGATCGTCGCCAGTGAGGTATTGCAATCAAACGACAGTTACGATGCACGGTCCGTTTATTACTGACTGGCGCAGGTTGATACAATCATTTACATATATCACATTTTGTCACGTGTAAAAGTTATTCATTTTGCTGATGGGTTGAAGTTGAGTTCAATAAACTTGCTGACGTGACTGAAACACGTAAAAGACGTTAACGAGATATTTTATCTAGTGGAAGGGAGAACTAATGAATCATCTAATGAATCAGTAATGAATCTCATTTCATTAGAAGGTACTTTAGACAAGCCATTAGACTCATCATCATGACATACGGTGCCGAAACATGGACGCTCACGTTAGGGCTGGCCCACAAATTTAAAGTTGCTCAACGTGCTATGGAAAGAGCTATGCTCGGAGTTTTTTCTGAAAGATAGAATTCGTAACGAAGTGATCCGACAGAGAACCAGTTATCGACATAGCCCACCGCATTAGCACGCTGAAGTGGCAATGGGCCGGCCATATAACCGAAGAACCGATATAACCGTTGGGGTAGACAAGTTCTTGAGTGGAGACCACGGATCGGCAAACGTAGCGTAGGACGTCCTCAGACTCGGTGGAGCGATGATCCTCGCAGGGCGGCTGGCAAGAGCTGGATGAGAGTAGCCGAGGATCGTGCTCAGTGGCGTGCCATGGAGAGGCCTATGTCCAGCAGTGGACGAACATAGGCTGATGATGATGATGATGATTAGACTTTTAGCCATTCTCTTCATACTATAAGCGAGGTAGGTAAAACAGTGTGTGTAATTTTTCATCATATACTTACAGTGTAACATTTAAGGGCAACACACACAGAGAGCGGGCGCGGGTCGTGCGCGGCCCGCGACGGGCGTATTTGCATGGCGGTATATGGAAGCCTTCACACAGAACGCGGGCGCGGGCGCGGGTCGTGCGCGGGCCCGCGCCCGTCGCCCGTCGTCACAAACAGCGCGCGGGCCGAGCGCAGAGTTACCAACTCTCAAAAATATTTATCCCTAAAACTTAAGTTAAAAACCCCTAAAATTGCTATATAATTAATTGGAAAGAAGAGTAGTGGTGGTTGGCTGTTGTGTAAGCATTTGCGATACTGCGATGCGATTGTTCTGAGAGGAGGCCTGTGCCCAGCAGTGGGACGTATATAGGCTGGGATGATGGATGATGAAGATTAAGCAAAAAAGCCGTCACTTCTAGGATAAAGTCACTAAAACTGGCAACATTGATAGCCGCCGCGGGCCCGTCGCGGGTCCGACCCGCGCTCTGTGTGAATACAACGAACCGCGCGGCTCCCGCGGCGGACACGACCGACCCGCGCCCGCTCTCTGTGGTGTGTTGCCCTTTAGGTCAGTCAGAATGGGAAAGTTGAAATTATAAGACATACGAAGATCTGATCTAGGAACCATGTCATCGCTGTTAGTAACAAGAAAAACTGCATTCATACATTTAAAAAAACTACTTATGGATATCGATAGTGTAGGTCATAAGTAATAAATTTTACTATGTAATGGGTTTTTTCTTAAATAATAAACTGTCTTCAGAATTCACACGGAAAAACTTTATAAAACGTATAACAAAATTGAATGCTTCATCGCCATTAGGGCTATGCGGTATTGGGCTTGATGGCAATACCGGTATTTTTCCGGTATTCAAATTTTGAAACCGGTATCCGGTATTTCGGTAATTTTTCGGTATTTTCCATATTTTCCCTTTATTTTTCTTTTTTCTGTATAAGTCTGTTTTTTGTTGAAATATAACAAATATACATGAAAAGCATTAATAAACTTCCCTTTTAATGAGCAAGTATTAAAATAAAAAACTCAAGTTGTTAATTGTTAACTAATACTTATATAATATGGAATTGGATTCTCTAATTCTTCGGTGAAAATTGTTTCACCGATTATTAGTTCCCAACCAAATTTTCGCATAATTTCTTTCGCTTGTACGAGGCTCATTAAATATCCAGTTCAAGCTTGAAAGGTCTCTACTGATGAAATCTTCGCTCCGCCGGAACCAGCTCAGCTCCAAAACCCGAGAGCTTTCAGCTCAAACTTCAAAGCCATTCGAATGCCTAGGTAGCGACGTGGACGATTACAACGACGGGTTTGTGGAAGCTGTCCATACGATCGGATCTAACTCCTTCAAAACCCGCCGTACTAGAACCAATAAGCTCTCGCGCTCTGGCCTTAGGCTCATGGAGGTGAGGCGTGAGATGCTGCTACAGTCTTCTGGTGACGCTTAATTGTCGCTATCAGCAGTTCAATAGGCAGATCTCAAATCTCTGAAGCGCGATGTACGCCGATTTAATACTAATAAATAGCATTGAAGAGGCTATTGAGCGTATCAGAGACTCTAAGGTGTTTACCAGGGATCTGTCTGTAAGTCAAAGCCGGTTAATGAAGTTGAAGACCGACGACGGCAGAATCATTTCATCCAAACCTGAGCTGTTGGGGAAAACGATAGGTTTATGGATAGCGATACGACACCTGAACACCCGTCGAAAATCTAGCTAAAGACCGAGGGCTAGATTAACCCGACACTATCACGAAGACATCCCAGACGTCAGCCTGTACGAGATTAGTATGGCCCTCAAATAGCTTAAGAATGACAAAGCCCCGGGTGACGATGAAATTACAGCCGAACTCTTGAAGGCGGGTGGTAAACCAGTCCTTAAGGACCTTAAGACGCCGTTTAGTTCCGTCCTCCACCAAGGGGGAACACCGAAAGCACGGAACAGAAGACAGTGGTGGTGCTTATCTTCAAAAAGGTGATAACACCTTGCCGAAGAATTATAGACCCATCTCACTTCTGAGCCATGTTTACAAGCTGTTTTTCAGGGTCATCACAAATCGTCTCGCAAGCAGGTTTGACGATTTCCAGCCTCCCGAACAAGCCGGCTTCCGAAAACCTATAGTACCGTAGACCACATGTACGTTGCGGCAGGTTATACAGAAGACCGTATGGTATAACTTCCCCCTTTGCCTTGCATTTGTGGACTACGAGAAAGCCTTCGATTCGATCGAGACTTGGGCATGCAGGCTCTTCCAGCGGTGCAGTTGACTACCGTATATCGGAGTGTTGAAGTGTCTAGTGTCTGTACAAAAACGCCACTATGTCCGTCCGATTACTTACATGACCAGAGCACGAAGCCTATTCCTCTGCAGCGGGGAGTCAGACAAGGAGATGTGATCGCCCGAAACTGTTCACCGTTGCATTGGAGGATGCTTTTAAGGTTCTGGACTGGAAGGACGACGCATCAACATTAATGGCGGTACTTCACTCGCCTTCGATTCGCCGACGATATTGTAGTCATGGCTGAGGACCATGGAAGACTTCAGTGCTATGCTCGCCGACCTCAGCAGTTTCCGACCGAGTTGGCCTAAAAATGAACATGGGCAAGACGAAAGTCATGTCTAACTAATGTCCATGTTGTCCCAACTCCCGCAATAGTCGGGGGCTCTGCGCTCGAAGTTGTTGACGACTATGTATACTGGGACAAACGGTCCAGTTACGTAGGTCCAACTTCGAGAAAGCTTACACTACAAATAAGCAAAAGCAAATTTGTGCGCGGTAAATTTGAAATTTAAAGTAGATTAAGAGGTAAGTAACTTCAAAAGCCATAAGTCTGAAGACAAGTTATTAAAGTGCTTTCTTGTTTGAAATTAAAGTCGACTATTACTATTTTAAGCACAAGTCAAAATACCGAAAAACCGTTTTTGTAGATATTTAATACCGGTATTAAAAGAGGGGAAAAAATGACCGGTATCCCGGTTTTCGGTAATACCGAATACCGGTAATCCATGCCCTAATCGCCATGTTCGATACGATCGCATTGACAGAGGCGCCACTCGTGCCATAAACTAGAACTAAATCAAGTTCGTTCAAAAAACTCAATAACACAAACTAAATCTCTATTTCATATTCTTTAACATTGTAAGTTAATTTTTCAAAACATCTGGGTTCGGTTCCCAGACTGAGTACAATGTTTTTTTCAAATGTATGAATGCAGTTTTTCTTGTTACTACAATCGACGACATATCATGGTTCCTAAGAACAGAACTTATCTTATATATGTCTTATCTTATAGTTTCAGTTCAGACTTTATGTAACGATAGTAATCTATCTGTTAATACCATTTAAACGAGCACTTCTTCTCGTATGGGTCTATATCGACTGGTCGAAAATTGTTAGTCGTAATGTAATGTTAGTTATACTGTAATGTTTGTCATAATGTAATGTTTGAACTAACTTTTTTTCTCTGAAACCATGTATTTTTCAGAATTGTTATAAATCAAACCTAACCTAACCTATAGAGTTCTACAGGATGACCATTTCAAAATGTATGAAAAATTTATGGTTTCAGTGGAAAAAATTGACTAATAATAATTATGGCAAACATTACATTATGATTATGACTAATAAAATTATGGCAATCGAAAGGATCCCATTTCGGGGATCTCGGAAACGGCTCCATCGATTTCGATGAAATTTGGTATGTATGGATTTTCCGGGATAAAAAATCGATGTAGCTTGGTTGCATTACATATAGGTGCACTTTTTGGGAGAATGTACCTTTTGGAAAGTGCACTTTTTAAGAAAGTACCTACACATTGGCGGAAAAATGGGTTTTACTAGCCTAAACCAAAAGTAAAAATTAGCCTATCTAGAAAATAAAATATAATTAAGTACGCAAGAATTAACAATCAAGTCAGGTAGCTTTAGGATATTCCCCAACGGGCTAAAGGCATTATACCTACGACATCCATGAAATCGATACGATATATATGAGCCCCTTTGTAATCGAGCATTGTGCTCGCTCAGCGGGGTCTGCTCAATGCTCAATGCTCGGTGCTGAACGGATAAGGATGTGAGAGAAAACCGATTAAGTACTTTAGGTCAGGGATACACATAGCGCATGCGGCACGCCAGGGACCTAATGAAATAGCGAAAACCTAGCGAAATTATGATATTTTCTGCGGCCCGCCTTCAGCGCATATCAGTCCGAGTGGCCCTTGGTGATGATAAGTCTGTGCCATGTGCATCCCTGCATTCCATATCGCTGAAAAATACTCTCTTCAAGGTCTTTGATAAAGACCAAGTCAAAAAAATATGAAACTCCCGTGAGACTCGCTCATATTTAATGAAATATACCCAGATACTCACGTTTTAAATCGGGTTTAGCTTGATATGTTTCGGGTTAATACGTAGACCTTCCTCTAGATTTAGGTCTGGTTGCTCGACAGCTACCAATCCTGGATTTGTCAATAGTCCGTATAGGCCGCGGTCTAGAGGCGGCAGATTTCAGAGGACGAGAAAATTATTATTTTAAAAAGGTACAACATTGCGCGATGGAAATAAAATGGCCTACACTCATAAAAACATAAAACGGGCACTGTCGGTCCCCCTAATTAGGAAAAACGTATTGAATACTTGTATTGCGTCAACGGAAGTGCAGTAAATGTACCTTTACAACTTTTCTGGTTTGCCGTCATTCACATTGGATTGACGAAAGGATTTAAAACGCCCTTATGTACTACAAGAGAGAGCTTAACCCTCTAACCATCAGTCCGTCAGTCTTAGAGAGTTACATCGTAATTCTGTCTTCGTTGCATAAAATCGAATCTCATAATTTCGTTTCTCATAACAACCTTTAGCAGAACATCATACCACCGAATTACTTTTCGCATACATTTTTTCTCATACTATCACTTCTCATAATTTTGTAAAGCCGAATATAACATCACATAATATCAATGAGAATAATATTTATATGTTCTATTTTAACTTAACCTTTATTGGCAGCAGTAAGATTATGGCGCTTCGCCGGCCGCTGCCGCGGCACGATCGCTTCGCTCACTCGGCTCTGGCGCTGTTGTGGTCGCAGTTCTGTTCTTACCCAAACTACTATGTAGCTGCTGTTTTGTTCTGGCGCTTTGCCTGCTGCTGTTACAACACGCTTACTTTGCTGGCCTTACTTTAACCTTAACCCAATCTTATGGTAGCTGTTAGTTCCTTTAACTATGTCATTACGCAATGTTTTAAGTCAGCGCTATTTAAAATTCCGTGTAAATACAATAGTCCAAACTAGTATCTTGCTATGCCGTTATGCCATATAAAAATTGGTGATATTAATGTTTTGCTATTTAATATTCTGCAAAAGTATATTCGGCGATATGAATGTTCTGCTATGTAATATTCTGAGAAATGACTATTATTCGAACTGATAACTATGCAAAGTGATGATTATGCAAAAATATCATTCGGCTAAAAAAAATTATGAGATACCTGTTATGCGAAGTGTAATTCGGAGAATCGATATTATGCATAAGATAAAGGGAACCTAGTTAGGGGTTTTAAACAGGCCTAAACTATCTTAAATGTAACTAACTGGATCGCTTAGATTAGAACTTTGTCGAAGAGAAACGGGTGTGTAACTTCTTGAATAAAATAGTGGCGGCAAAATCTACCATAGATAACTGTATGCAAATTAAAAAATAAAAGCATTCTTGGATCACTCGAGCCACATACCTGCGCGTAACGGCTTTCATTTATTTTTATTCGTAGGCTGAAAACCGCAAAATAAATTTACACATTATTTATATCTATAATATCACCTGTAAGTAGTAAGTACGCCGCGATTAATGACAGTCATTTGTAAATGTTGCCATGAACGAAAACAAGGGTGAACCGCGGGTAATCTAGCGCTTGAATTTCATCTCATTGTCCGAACAATGGGACCATAGAGCACAAAGTGCCATAGACAATGGATTACGCACTCCAATTGCCAAGTTTGTTTTCTTTTTGCGCTTTCATTGTCTTGCTTGGAGCTCGGATCGATAGCGGTTGTTTTTGTCGGTGAATTTTATAAAAGAATTGCTTGGTTGTGTTGTGAGAAGCTTTCTTTTATTATATTTTTATGACGACATGGCAGGCATTTGTAAATTGTAGGTATTTTCAATTCAAAGTAACTACAATACGGTATTTGACAACTCCTGATTTTGTCATTATTAAAATTTTAATCGGTTGAAAATTGGATTTATAGTGATTTTTTGAAAAAACTATATGTACCTGTCTCTTTCTCAAACGCTTTTCTCTATGCAGCAAGTATGGCGGTACTGGCGTGTGACGTCACATGCCAGTATGTCTTTCTCTGTCTAATCTTGAATTTCAAATAACCATGTTATTTGTAAAGGTTAAAAATTGTTTTTCTATTCGATAACAGGCATTGTGAAGTTTTAATTTATAAAACATATACAAAATAGTCAAATACCGTATTCTTATATGTATTATTAGCTGTTAGATTGGTTTATCGCTAATCATTTTCTATGCGCCAAATTTAACACAAATTCCACTAGCCTTTTTAGCGGGAAAAATAACAAACATACATACAGACAGATGTGATGACTGATGAC
>NC_133474.1:20609290-20634675 GCF_025370935.1 Choristoneura fumiferana | reverse complement strand
ATCGAAAACACGACACAAAATATATACGGCCAATTTGTCAAAAAATGTGACCAGAAAAAGGACGGTTGAAACGCTCGAAGAATGACCATTTAATATAATTGTTATCCCTTGAGTGCACGTACGCGACAGCTCTTTTTGTGCGACACATATACGTTTATACTAACTAGTTCGAACTCTTTACAATCCATCAAAGCCGAGCACGCAACCGTTCCAAACCGTTTCCGTTGCCTTACCAAACTAAAAAAAAAACAATCGAGTGAACCGATTTTCATTAAACATAGGTAGCTAAGAACTAGCACAAGGAAACTCGCTTTTATGTAAAAATCGGCCAAGTGCGAGTCGACTCGCGCACGAGGATTCCGTACCATCTATACTCGTACAACATTCATTAGACATAAGCAAAAAATGGCAAAAAAAATCACTGTTGTCACTTTGTTGTATGGGGAGCCCCCGTTAAATATTCATTTTATTCTGTTTTTAATATTTTTTGTTAGAGTGGCCACAGTTAAACATAATCTGCCAAATGTCAACGTCTAACTATCACGGTCGTGAGAAGCAGCCTGGTGACAGGCGGACGGACGGCCGACGGACGGATGGACGGACGGACGTAAATAAATAAATACCATGGGACACTTGGCACCAACTAATAATAGCCTTACCCTTTTGTACGGAACCCTAAAAGTTCGCATCGACAGCGTTCCATGCGTTTAAAGTTAAAAGAGAAGAGAAGAAATCAAGTTTTTTTTTTTAAATTTAACCATTCCTAAAACTAGACTTAAACTTAACGGGATCATTATGATAAGTTGAACTTCATCCAATGAAAGTAAATCTTTACCAAAACGTATTTTATACAAACTCCTGAAGGAACCGGGTGACACAGGACCATTCCTCACTTTCGGCAGCTGTCCTTTTGATATATTGTCATTGTGTAACTAAACATACATACCAGTATCTCTAGACCGCCCGGCTGACCCGAATAGCATACAAGATTTGTCTCGTCTTAGAGGTGCGAGGGTTCAGGGTATTGTGGTCGCAGTGTTTAGAGGTGGCGAGGCGATTTGTGGGACATCTTATAGTGCAGCGTCCTGGGCATTGAGTATGAAATAGATGTTCTGCTGCCTTTGTCAATAAACCAGACATGTTCGAGGATATGGCACCACTAACCAATAGAAAGGCAAAAATAATAGGCAATAGAATTTTTTTTTTCGAAATTCATGTGCGGAAAAAAAAAATGGCTCAAGGTCTCTTGTCCTGAGAGGAGGCCTGTGTCCAGTTGTGGGACGTGTATAGGCTGGGATGACGATGATGATGAATAGAAAGGCTTCATTTACTTATCTTCGCACATAATAGCTCTAGTGATTGGTTATTTGTAGTATTTTTTATTTCTACTCCTTTGTTACTTTTACGGTCATCCCGTAAAGCCATATTGAAAATACAAACTGATACATGGATGCACAGAAAAACCAATCATAATTTAATTGCTTAGTAGCGATATCTCTTGTCTGGGTGAGCAGTTAGTTCCGAGAGCGAAACATAGATGTCGTGTCGTATACATGGTAGTATTTGTTAATACAAAAGTAAATAATAATAGTGCTGCTGCTTAAGTAGCGTAGTAGAAAAAAAGCAACCTGAGATATCCAGCGGATATCCTCCAGTCCAGCGGTAGTGTAGGGGTTATAGCACGCAGCACGGAATGCTGAGAAACTGGGTTCGATTCCCAGCGTTGCTGGTCTCTTTCTCTGGTTTTTCTGTGCATCCATGTCTCAGTTTGTATTTTTGATAAATAATAATAGTAATGTGTAGGAAAATAAGTCCTCTCCAAAACATGTAAGTAAAATTCTATCCACTTTAGATAATCAGGTCATTAGGATGATACAAGTACCTGTACCTACAATCAATAAAAACGCGGTCTGCACAAGAGTACAAATTTTCACACAATTAGTTAGTACCCAGTAGAAAATAGTAAAAAAACAGACAATACTGTTTTAATTATCCAAGTTCGAATTTATTCACCTCACCCATTTAAAAAAGATTTTAATAAAAAAATCGCCGCTTCAGCCATGCCAATAGCACTTTGCACAATTTTTCAGCAGGCATCGTCAAAATGGCGGCACTATTAATAAATCGTGGTCGGCTGCGAGCGATAGCGCCGACTAAATTAATCTATCCAGGATCCTGGACACAATGGGCCATATTTATCGAGAATTTATCATAGCTTCGAGAGCTCTTGTTGTCTGCGATAATTTCGAGTGTAAAACGTTGAGGCAGTCCAGGAATCTGTTAGATAGGCCTACATAGACCTATGTTGCAGCGATGTGGTATCATTATAATTGGGTGAAAAAAGTGTAAGTATTCTATTTAATTAATCCATAAGTTTAATAATGAGAAAATTAGCTGTTCCTCGCGGCTTCGCCCCCATTCCAAACTTTTTATTTTATTTTGTTTAACGCAAACCATGTCCTTACAATGACGAATACAACAAAAAAATAACTATTCAATTCGGTGCTGTCGTTCGCAATTTAAGCGTACATACTTTTCGACGATTCATTTTTATTTTATCGATAGATATTGGACACGTACATATTTTTTATTTTGCCTATCAATCAAAAATTAAAAAGATACTTCGTGAGTGGGGGGCAGTGAAGTCACACCGTGCTAAAAAGTGTCACACGGTATGACGGCATTCGGAACTTTAACTGGCTATATAGAAAGAAAAAGAAAGAAAGAACATATTTATTCACATTCACAAAGACACACAAATAGAACAACATCAAAACAAAAAAAAAACAATAAACAGCAAACAAATAAAACAAAAAAGAAATACAAAAATGAAAATATACGATTTTGTGTGTCCCCGCAAAAGTGAAACGGCCGCTGACTCAGCATAATGCTGAGGCGTTAGACGCCTGCAGCGCTGATATTCTGTCAGAACCGTCTGTGACTCACGGAATGATACATAAATATACTCAATTTATCCATGTGTATATAAAATTAAGAAATAAAATAGATTGAATTGTAAGTAAACAAGAAATATATAAATAAATTACAATAAACCATAAGTATAAACAAGGGACAAATAAGTTGTTCAAAAACAACAGGCTGGCGTAATGCTGGTTTAGTGAAGGGAGTTTTGTGTTTTTTTTTTATATCTTCATATTTTTTTGTTAAATTGACAAAAGAAAAAATACTTGTCCAATATATTCTGATAATCTAACTGATGGGCTAAGTAGAATTTTTAAAACATTAGCCTATTCGATTCCCACCGAGTTGCCTAAGATTTTTAGTACTTAAATAAAATAATTGACTGACGACCAGTAGCTGAGTTCTAAGAGCACTTGACACAAAGCTTGAGATTACAGGTTCGATCCTTGATCGGGGCAGTTGTTCTCTAGTATTGGGTTTGTTTAATGCTAGATATTTTATCTATTTAAGTATATATGTCTATTATTTTATTGATAATAATCAGGACCATATAAAATTCTAGGTTTTGTCAGACAAATAAGACTAAATAATAATATACTGAGCGGCAAAATATCTGGCCCTCAAATGTATGCAGAAATAGGTTATTTTTTTAGGTAGTGGGCCATATTTTGTGCTGCTGAGTATATTTAAATATTCACTTTAGATTTTGTGAAGAAAAAGAAAAAAAAAGAATTCGTAGAATAAAACACAATTACAAAGAAATATTGTTTATTAAAATATCAGGTTTTAGCCTAATCGAGCAAAACGTACCACTCAAGTAAATCGTTGAAAGGTTTATTGGGTTCCATATCAGATCTAGTTACAAGCATATGTGTGTTCTAGCATATTTTTTTTGTCTGTGTCTATTCTATTATTATGCAGGCGCTGCAGTTGTTTCACCGCCTGCAGGAGTATCAGAACCACCACTGTTACCTCCAGTTTCACCAGTTCCAGGTGTACCACCACTACCTCCTGTATTGTCTTTAGTTTCACCTGTATTGCCTCCTTCTGTTGCGCCTGTGCCAGTGTTATTTCCACCTGTGCCTGTAACGCCAGTGCCAGTTGAACCTGTGTCACCGGTCCCACCTGTTTCATCTGCTGTTGTTTCTTCTGTTTCGCCTGTAGTGACTTCTTCTGTGGTTGTGTCAACTTTGTGAATCTCGTGGTAGTCTTCTGGCCCAGCTCTGTCAGCAAAGATGCAGGTTCGTACACACTCGTATTCGTCTTCGAACATGTTCTGATTGGGCAGACACCCTTTCCAAAGGCCCACCTCGCAGCGGGAGCCGGGTTTCCAATAGTACATGACAGGCTTGGCAGGAAGACCACAGTCATCCCATCTGAAGTTGGCGAAGCATGCGTCTGGTGGTACTGCAGAAAAAAAGTAACAAATTAATTCACTAGTCCTAGAACTACTTTCTTAGCAATACATTCTACTCTATTTGATTTTATTATTTTGATTAGGGACTTTGTGATACGCACGCTCGTGAGTTGTATGGCTGTTCTATGGAAAGAAAACCGAAAGATATTAAAACTAACCTATGTTTTATTCCAGACGTCCAGCTATCTACATACCAAATTCCAACCGTTTTGCACACAAATAATTATTACAATGTTATCGCTTTCTCCGCTTTGCATGGTCTATTTAAATAGTTTATTCGAACGTACATAACTGCACTAGTGAAGCAGGGAGCTGGCAGCCTAGCGCCAGTTTTTACGTTAAAAATGTACTTCGTCTTGCGATAGTCGGAAACTTTATTTTCCAACTTCGTGCGAAGTGAAATGAAGTGGGACACTTGTTGCGCTGAAGATAATTTAATACATTATTATAAAACACTTTTGTAACTTGTTGAAAATGGCGGATGCTTATAATAACGATATCTGTGGGGTATTTAATGGTATGTGGGACTGTGTTTGTTACGGCAATTAGTGTGGCAATATTTTTTTATAATATTTTTTTTTCACTACTTCAAATGGCAGCGACTTGAGTATCCTACTGAAATTATAAATGCTAATGTGTGTGTGTGTGTGTGTGTGTGTGTTTATATTTGTTACTCCTGCACGCCAGGATTTGGACGAAATTTTGTATGTAATTTAATATTTTGGGAAAGAGGCGTGATTTTATGTATGTATGTGTCTAGATAGCTGAATATCTGGCATAATTTATAGGGTACTTTCTGTTTCAATATTCCTATAGGGTAAGAAAATAATATATCTGTTCACCACTTAGAAATTACATGACCTCTAACCTTTTAAGTTTACCTCACTTGATTAGTTTTTTAAAGATTAGCGTACGTCAGGTAGAAACTTCATCGCTACCTGCTTATTAGGTCGACACTTTAGGCTTTTAGCCTTTGCTGCGCGATCTATATTCATATACTAGATTAGCCAAGGGTAAAACTTATTAACCCTTATATTCACGCCTTTTAAATCTGTTGTTAGTTAAGAAATATCGCTAGATGGAGTTAGTATTGAGGGGTCTGTTTGACGCTATAGCCTTGCTTGCTATTGACTCATTTAGTTATTTTACCAATCACAACCGTTACAATTCTAGCGTCTAGTCTGTTAACCATTTCCTTGGCAAGTTGAAGTAAGTGCACTGAATTCAAGCTTCGTTGGATTCTTGAAGAGCTAACAAAAATAACTTTTAAAAAATTCAAAAAGATGATATGATACAATACCAAGAAAATGGTTAAAAATGCTCATTACTTTTACTCGATCATGGCACCACCGCTGTATTTTTATTTCTTTTCGCAAAGGTACAGGCAAATGTTTAAAATCAAACAGCCCGGTCACAGTCAGTTTATTTTTAAATTAATTTAAATTTTGAAATGTCATTTCAGTTTCTCACCAGCCAGTGTTTCTTCTAGCACCATACTCCCAAAACTAGTGAAAAGCAAAAACTTAAATGAAAACATTTCAGCGCCGACGTCTGTTATTTAGTATGTTCTAATCATAAGAGTTTTAGGTGTTAATAATCGCACTTGATTACTTTTCATTAATAAACATAAATGAAAATTACGCGCACGAGTTAATACTCAAACGAGTTTGGATTTTTTATGAATGGGCGTAAAGTTTATTTATGACTGGAATGGTAATAAACGGTTACGATAAGGGTTTCTTTTAAAACTTTAAATAGGTATTGGAAATTATTATGTCACGATATTTCATGAAATAAAACTGCCATCTTCAGTCGGAGAAAAGAAACCTTTTAGAATCATATTGTTGTCCGTCCGTCTTTCAAGACTCTTTTTCTCATGCGTGGAGGTATCAAATTCAAATTAATTTTTTTTTTACTTGGAATTGTGAAAAAAAATATTTCTAAGTCATCTCAATAAAAAGATACAGTCGTGTTTCCATACAAATTACTGGGAATCAAAACCTATATAGAGTAATTTTCAATTGTTCTGGAATAGTGAATTTGGTATGAAAGTATACCCTAGGTCAAAAGTATGGAAACGAAGTTGTTTCTCTTAATATTTAATGTTTCCATTATTATTAATGTGTACCGATAACGCAAAACTTAATAGGCAGCCTCAAAAGATTAAAACTACACCCAAATCATTAAAACATCCGAATAATATATTGTAAAAGAGTAAAAAAATAAATAAATTTGGAGGAAGTTACAAATCGGTCTTTCTATGAAATATTGAATTTACAATTTTACTAACTTTTTTCACTGAAAATAACATAACTTTCACTCCATGTTCGAAAATTGAAACCAAACGCCGAGGCGTCATAGAAACACAGTCATTTTTTTCAACTAAACAGGAACGCAGCCAAGTTTTCGAACGCTGCCAAAACATTCGACACACCATTGAATACCTTACCACCTTCAACAAAAGGTTTTATGTAGTAAAAAGCATGCGAACATTGTAAACGTCATGTTTATTATCGAATTGCTGCGGATTTATTCCCGGTACATTCATCGATATTGCTCCCCGAAGCGCATTCACAAGATGGCCGCTCCGAGAGCGATTCGCTTATTGTTTTGACATTAATCTGACTTATTCGGGTATTTACCCTTACTTTCAGTTAGTAGTTGAATTTTGATTCGGTTAACGAGATTAGGTAACCGTCGGTTGAATGGGAACATAAAGGAAATTATGGCGGAATTTGTTTTAGCAGTTGGTAATAGGATTGTTTTGAGTTCAGACAATTGAGGAGAATTAGATTGCGAGATTGAAATTTTAGGTGAGGTGGTTAAATTGTTTCATTTTACAATAAGACAATTATAACTTTCTTAGTTTAGGGTGTTTTAGGCTGGCTTGGAAATCGTAGTTATAATAATAAATAACAAATAAACATCAGTTGCGCAAGACGATGGGCGGAAGAGACTTTTTTTAATGTCACTCCTAAAATCCCCCCCTAAAATCTATACCGGTGGGTGGAAAAATTTGAAAAAATTCAGGATGGTAGTAATTATATCAAACTTTCATGGAAAACTATAACGGCTAAGTTTGCTTGAGAATTATTAGTAGTTTATGAATAAATAGCAGCCTAAGGTATAAAATATACCTAAACTTGGAAGATTCCGTATAAAATACGAAATCCTTAGAAAAATATTACTCATTTTTTTTGTAATGGCTACGGAACCCTATATTGGGCGTGTCCAACACGTTCTTATTAGAGCAGCACTGTCCAGTCTATTCGGTTTGTATAAATGCATCTATGCTATTCTCTATGCATTATCCTTTGTTACTCATTCACACTTAAACAGCTGATCAAATTTGAATCAGTTTTATATTAACATACCTACCTGTATCCTGTGAGTTACATACTTATAGCATTTTTTTTTCAATCAGCAGAACTAAGGCTAATATTATCAAATAACATTACGACTAAAAATATTCGACCATCCAATCTCGACCCATTTTCGTGTTATTCGCGCCACCATACATATCATTTATACGCGTGTCAGCGAATTCTGAATATTCGCGGTATAAAATACGTTTTCAGCAATGAAAGTAGCGGGCTATATTTTCCGCGTGCAATATCATCGTACGTCTGGAACGTTCCACGCAAAATTGAAAGTCCGGGTGAACTTAAATAGGAAACTTAAAGGATGAAATATTTCATCTTGAATGTTATAGTGACGTGAAACGTCTACGGTCCCATACGAACTGGCTTCTTCGTGAAAATAAATTGGAGATTACCAATTTTTTTTATATAATATGTGGCCTTTGCCACTCGCAGTATTATAAAATTGTTGATACCTCATTCTCAATCAGTCGACTCCACCAACTAGATGGATGGATGATCTGGTTAAAGACGCGGGTTCACGGTGGATGCAGGCTGTTTTTAACCGAAGCAACTTGAGGTCTATGAGGGAGGCCTATGTCCAACAGTGGACGTCTTACAGCTTATATGATGATGATGACTGTATTTGGGGAAAAACGGAAATATATGTCAAGCAAAACGAGCTGTCGAATCTACGTAAGCAAATCACTTTAGACCTAGTGCCATGTGGATAATTTAGATTTGGATTTTTTTGTAATCGTTCAAACGAGGTTTTTTAAATAGAAAATAGTTGAAGAAAAGTATATTCTTAAGAAATCGGGGGATGACAGCTAGATCTAAATAATGAGTTCATAAAATATAACAGAAAGATTGAAATGGTAATGAATGCACTCGTAATAAAAAACAAAGAATTTATTGGAATCGAGTAATTTCTCATTTTGCAGCTAAAATCTTTGAAAAACATTACGCTTATCTCGAAGCACCTAAAAGGGCAAAGCTTATTAAATACCTCAAAAATACGAAACCTCTTCGTGTCTATAGAAAACAAAATGGGATGGAGTGATAAAAGTGGAAACGTAGGGGTAATATAAATCTTTTTAATGTTTCCGCGCTGAAATATGCGAGAAAGTAACTGAAGCTTTGCCAGGGTTCATACTCGGCAATCTGTTTAATGTTTTTGTGAAACTATCTCGAGAAGAATTCATATGATTGGCTTTTTTTTGGTAAACTTTTTTTTAAACGCTTTTTCTTCACAGTAGGTACTTGTTTGATTGTTAGAAAGAGCGCGATACGCGAGGCGAAACGTCTCCGTTTGAGCTTGGACAGCAAATGTTTTTGTATGTCAGTTGGACTGTTTCCTATAGAAGTCTCCTTTCTTAACCGATCCTCGTTAAATTTTTTGAGCTGCTTCCATAAATAAATGCTGCTTGCATAAGTATTGGCACCGTGTTCTTCGCCCTGCTGATAGTACTCCACTATCACTAGATAACAACCGCTGTTAAAACTGTAATAGCCATTATCGCAAATAAAGGAAAACCATCATGCCACCCTGAAGCTAACGAAGTTTGAAAATCTACAAATCCCTATACAGTAGCACCTAACAATTCTTTAACCCCACAGCCCTCTGTGATTGCTTTTTAATCTCATTCAGCCGTTCGATTAGAATATTTCATTATAATCCCTTCAGTTCATACATCTGAACGCTTAATGCTATTTCAATCAAATTACGGGTTTCATTCCATTATCATACATGCTGCACCAGCCGCACACACATACATGCTGCACAGAAGCTTCCCCCTTAGAACGTCACAATGAACGGCAACTCGCCACTTGCATCCACCAGTTGCAGCTCTTGGGATGTCGTCAGTCCACCTAGTGGGCTTGTCAACGCTTCGTCTTCCGGTTCGTAGCCACTCGAGGACTTTTCTCCCCTAACGTTTATACTGATCTTTGAGCGATGTGGCCCACCCAGCCCAGTTCCAGTTCCCAGTGCCCAGTGCCCAGTTCAACTTGCTCTGTCGTTCTTCTTCTTATCTTCTAGTTCTTGCTGTATCGGTAACTTGCTCTTCGGCGAATTTCCGTATTCTGGATTCTATCACGCAAAGAAACTCTGAGCATAGCTCTCTCCAGTACTCGTTGCGTGACTCTGAGCCTTTCCAAGAGGCCAATAATCTGGTCTCAGAGATTTGTGTGTGCTTCATTGATTAGTTTATTTTATATTTAAACAAAAAAAACTAGTTTTTTTTTTTTAAAGTTAGGTATGAATGGCAAAAAAATTGATGTAAAAAATAGGTATTGCAAAAAAAAATTAAATATGCAGGAAATAAAAGGCCTTTTTCGTTTTATTTATTTATATAGAAAATAAATGTAAAGTATCACTTTAAATACCCGCAATTTATGCTAACAAAAACCTCCAAACTTCCTAGCAACTCGTAACTTTTAAAACGCAAAATTTACTTTTTAATCTAGTTTCTCGAACTCCTTACTACTAATTCCTCCAAAAAACCTCAACGTTAGAACTTGTTCCATCAAACTTTTGTTCAAGTGGGAGAGCGGGCGAAATTCGACTAGCGAAGTGCGCCGGCGGCAGCAACAATGCCCAGCCTCCCCTAATAAGCGGAACTAGTATTTCATGCCAACTTGGTTGGATGAAGTCTGCATTTTGGTGTGAAGCATCTGCGAGTGGTTATACGCTCGCATTTATTAGGTGTTAGATATAAACTAGGTTTCAACCAATTAGATTCCTTGGTCACCATAGAACTTTATCTTATAGTCTAAACTCCGAATAAGAGAGGACTCCTAGGAGAGGAGGTCTACTTCTATACTGTAATCTGTGATTAACTTAATCACGATCAGTAATATAACAGCATACATAACAAGATTCTGGAAAAGTCTATATTGTCTATTCCCCATAACAGCACTGTATCGTAATGTTGCTAAAACGATACTTCAACCACTTATATTTTTTTATTAATTCGTACGTTCGGACAGGCTAAGGTGCAGCCAGTTACATATTTTATATGGTTTTTATACAGAATAAAAACTTTCCGAACATAATCCATAGCCTGCCAACATAAGTAACGCGTATTTTTAACATCGTGACAGGCAAGTAAACGTTAATCAAAATCAAAATTTAACTTAGACAAATTTTGTCATTTTCATATTTCTCACTTGTTTATTGTTGTTTACCTTCTCTTTGCGTTTGCCATACTTTTTACTAAAGTATGAAAACGTTTAAAGTTTACTATTTCTCTAATTTTATATTGTACTTAATAAAGTATCCAGTCGAAGAAAAAGTATTGTGTGCAACGTTGTATAAGTAAGTCAAAAAAAAGCTCGTGGCGTCTTTTTTAACTCACGCCACTCACCTTTTTTGAACCCTGTTATACAACTGTGGCATAAAATGCTATTTTAACACTGCACTTATGAATTTCACCAATAAATTGTATACAAAGCAAAAGTATAAAGCCTATAAAATCTATGTGTAAACGTTGGGTTGTCTATTTTTTTATGGCGTAACTACGTCAATACCCTTTACCCTACGTTAGTACCCTTTGAAATGAGTGAAAATAACTACTTATTTTCACTCATTTCAAAGGGTACTAAATGACGTAAATGTCACAATGACAAAATTTTGTGGTGGCTTTGTTTTGGTACAGACATCATTACGCGAACCTATAGCAAGTGTCACCACTTCTTTGAAAACGGAATATCTGCCTGTAGGTGACTGGTCACTTAGCCAATGGTCATTAACCTTTCCGGACCGGATCCGAATTTCGCTGACATTCTGGATGCGCGTACGCAATAAACTGAGACACTTTCGTGCATTTCTAGAGCAACCCACGAGTTGTACGACCGGATTGGACAAGAAACAAAAGGGCATCCGGTAACTACTGAGTTGAAACCGCACAAATTCATGTGTCATTGTCGATATTTTTTTTACTTACCAGGAACAATCATCAAGTGCTTGTTAGGCAACTGCACAAGGGAATGATACTCATGATTTTCAAGCGTTGATGCATAATTTTCTAATATATAAAATTCTTGGGTCAAAAATGTTTGTGACCTAACTGCTTCAAAACGGCTTGACCGATTTTTATGTAATTTTTGTGTAAATTCGGTAGGTCTGGAATAGCATGTAAACTATTTTTCATACTTCTTTTATTATACTTGTTTATCGTTATCCCGCGGGAACTATGCAATTTTCCAGGATAAAAACTATGCTATGTCCTTCCCCGGGACTCAAACTATCTGTATAACGAATATCATCTAAATCCGTTCAGCGGTTTAGAAGTGATGAGGTAATAAATAAACAAACAGACTTACAAACATTCGCATTTATACTATGGGATAAGTGGGATATAAGTGGGATAGTGGGATGGGATTTAATGATTCATATAGAGATACGAGATTTTTTTAAATTTGTGTCGTTATGTCACAGTAAGGTTTCTTTAATACCCGACCGGATTAAGAAGAGGTTATGGAAGTGTACCGTCGATTACGACCTGTCGAATTGACTTTTCGGCTTTCGCAACGTTATCGAAACGATTCATGTCGATGTGTAAGCGAATCATTTAAATGTCAACTTAATTATTACATGATAGCTACTCACTTAACGGTGTCGCTCGTTTGTTTCGGGTTTTGTGAAATTTAACATGTAAATTTGTAAGAAAAAAAACCGGCGAAGAGCGTGTCAGACACGCCCGAAATAGGGTTTCGTAGCCATTACGAAAAAGTTGAGTAGTATTTTTCTAAGGATTTCGTATTTCAAGTTTAGGTACAATTTATACCGTATGCTGCTATTTACTCTTAAACTACTAATAATTCTCAAGAAAACTTAACCGTTATAGTTTTCCTTGTAAGTTTGATATACTTACTTAATACCATCCTGATTTTTTTAATTTTTTTCCGCCCACCGGTTTAGATTTTAGAGGGGGGGACGCTCGATTTTAATGAAAATTTGCACTTTAAAGTTGAATATTTTGCAAACAAATCATTGAATCAAAAAATCGTTTTAGCAACCCCTTAATGGTTTTCAATGAACTATCCAACGAAACCTACAAGGTTGGATGAGAAAAAAAAATCACCCCCACTTTAAGTCGATGGGAGGTACTCTAAAAAAGTTTTTTAAAATTTTATATTGTACCATTTTGTCGGCATAGTTTACATATATATTCGTGCAAAATTACAGCTTTCTAGCATCGATAGTCCCTGAGCAAAGCCGCGGATGGAGAGACAGACAGATATATGGCGAAACCATTCTTGGCCATTTTGGCTACGGATCCCTAAAAACTCGTGAACATTAGCGAATCATGGGAAGTAGAACTCAAACTAAATATCTGTATAATGTATGGGGCTAGGTCAATTGGTGTAATTTGTCCCAAGATATTATTAATATTACTTCCGAGATCTGTAATATAAATAAATAATAAATAAATATCATGGGACACTTGACACCACTTGACCTAGTCCCAAACTAAGCAAAGCTTGTGCTATGGATACAAGGCAACGGACAAACATACATATATAGATAAATACATACTTAAATACATATTAAACATCCAAGACCCGAGAACAGACATTCGTATTATTCATACAAATATCTGCCCCGGCCGGGAATCGAACCCGGGACCTCAAGCTCGAATCGGTAGTCGGTACTCAGTAGTTAGGTTCTCTAACCACTCGGCCATCCGGTCGTCAAAGAAATAACTGAATAGTTTTTATTTTATGGTTTAAGATATTTATTTTCTCAAAAGATTTACAAAAAAATCACTTATTTATTAGAGAAAAACAAAATAATTCTATTACACTTACAGTTCATTCGAAAAAGCAATTTAAAGCAAAATGTTTCATGTTTGTAAGGTACATAGATGTCAATGTTGTATCGTGACTGGCGACATCAAAGGCCTCCAAGGATGACGTACATTGATATAAATAATAAGTAGAGCATGCGTACTATGGCCCAAGCCTCTTGTTCTAGGATATTACGTATATAATGATGATGAATATTAATTGTATAAAAATGATAAAACTCTTCTTCTTCTTAGTCGTTCACTCTTGACAGAGTGGTCGTGGTCATGCTTTGGTCGATCGATTCCTGTGCCACTGCTGCTGTCGCGACGCGTCGCAAGTAGCCCGATGTCTGGCAGAGTGGAGCAATCGTTTATATTAGAGTGCGTCACAGATTTGATGAGATTTGTGTCGGAGAGCGTCCGCGAGATCTTTTGCCCTCGACTTTCCCCTGCACCACAAGCCGTTCCATGGAGTCCTCATTACGGGTGATGTGTCCAAAGAACTTGAGGATTCGTATTTGCACAGTTAATGATAAAACTGGGGACTCAATTATTTTTAAATGTCGCAATGAAGTAATGTTATTCAGTTCCAAGAGTTTTATCTCTATGTTTTAAAATCACAACGCTGTACAACATTCACAAAAATATTCGAAAATCTGTGAACGTTGACTCTATTGTCGCTTTTAAAACTAACTACGAAATAAAAAATAGACCTTGTTAAAACATGTACACTGTTATTGGAATTCACAATACTACTTTGTCTTCTAAACAAGATAATAAGTTTCAACGCTCGTCGGAATACTTTCTGCTCGAATGTAGAAGTGAGAATAGGGGTAATAAATATGTTGCCCTCCACAAATGCAGTTGCTACAGCGTCTCTGCTTAATGCGTTTCCATAACAACAATGACAAAGAAATTGGAAGGACCTTCAAGAGGATTTTTTTACATCCTTACTCACCTGACAAAAAGTGCAGATGGGCCAAAGGTGTATCTGGCATCACTAGTTAAGGAACAGCCTCAACTATTGACTCTGGCCTTGAAGAGCCCTAGGCTGTATCTATCCGGAAATACAGATGATGGGAGCAAATTCCATTCCTTAGCAGTTCGCAGGAAAGATGAAGTGAACCGCCTCGTGCGGACCAATGTAATACTAACCACATAAGGGTGAAGACGCTCCCCCGACCTGGATATTCGTTGGTGGTTCATTGGCGTAGATAAAAGTTTAATTTGTTTCAAGGTTGGCCAGATGCACTATAAAGCAATCGTCAGCATGTGTTACCTATCAAGACTTGTGTGCGAATGAGGGTAGTTCTTTAACCTGCCCAGTCAAATCTTAAATAGATTAATCAAGTTACGGTAATATTTTTATTGTTAATGTCATGTTATGACGTATTTTTTTGTATAGCTTTGTGTGAATCTTCGTTCATCTTTCACACTAAAACGGCTGGCCGGTTTTGAATGAAATTTGATATGTAAATAGCTAAATCAATTATCTAGTGAATCTATCTTTTACTAGACCTAAATTCACTATTTTAGAACGCCCTAAGTGCCATCTATTGGCAGTTCAAAGATTATCCGCTATATAACAGCCTGGTTCATACGGCCCTCATAGTCCAAGTCATCCTGTACAATAGCACCACATACATACACTATGCCACAATGCGACTTGCTGTAAATAAAATCGTACACGAGCATTAACTGTTTGACTTCATAAAGCCATTACCCGGGATTGCACTCGAATCCCGCGAGCCCGGCGTCCCGGGCACCCTGATAAATGGATATGTGCCCGGGAACATCTGCTGGCCGGGAAAAAATGCCAAACCGAATACGGACGCAACTTAAGCTGTGATGCACTTAGTTAAGATTAATGAAGATTAGAGGTGAGACTATTACTTTAATTTTAGCTGTAAATAGGTGATTTAGAAGATTCGAAATCCAGTAATTGTATTCCCTAACACGCGGGTGCTTGCAATCACATTCTTCATATCTTCTGCCCTTACTCTGTACCATATGACAGAAAGAAGTGGTGATAACAGTGCGGTAGCTTCCCCTTGCCTTCCACACCGCAGAGCTGGAGTCAGGAGTTCGTAGTTGGCAGTAGAAAGCGCTGCTGGCCGCTCTTACGTCAGGTCCCGAAGATCCTGTCCAGAAGGAGCGTTTTGCGCGCGAGTGTACGAGTAGGTGCTAGAGTTCCCGAGGTACTAGAGCTACATACACCCCGTCCAGATGAAGAGACAAAACCTTTTCAGAAGCGCGCGAGACCATCTGGACGGGATGTGTGTAGCTCTAGTACCTACCTCGGAAACGAGCGAGTGTCTACGCCGAGTGCCCTAGCACGCAAAACGTTCCGTCTGGACCGGGTCTTAGTCGCCTTTTACAACAACCACGGGAAACAACTTACAAGCTTTTATTTAATTTCACCTATCCCGTTGTCTGTCTGTAATCAAATCTTGTAAAAATTAAACCAACTTCCAGTAGTTGGACTGACTTGAAATTTGGTATACTTATGTAAATTGCCCTCTCATTCTGAGGGGAGGCCTGTGCTCTGCGGTGGGACGTATATAGGCTGGGATGATGATGATGATGATGTAAATTGCGTGAGGCAGTGACATCCTGGTAGTCCGGCCAGGATCGTCTCCACAGGACAGAAATCTTCAACGGTTAATGGCATCGACTTGAAATTTGGTATGCAAATGTACCTAAATAGTTTAGGGTGACAAAACAAGTAAGTATAGTCAACAAAAAGTACACTAAGCAAAAAAAGCTTTTAAAAAATTTTTTTTTCCAAAAACTTATTTTACTGTAAGCTTTATTAGGCCAAGATGACTTCGTTTAAATATTTCAATAGGTCATTAATTCATGCGTTTTATATATAAATTTATAATCAGCATTAGATAGAACCTTTTTCATGGACTTATATTATAATACTTGTGTTATAAGTTATAAATCTAGTAATAAATACAAATTATTCTTATTAAATATCTTTATAAAAATATGTATTTTAGTTGTAAGTATATTGTATAAATGATTCAATCAATATATTATTTAAATAGTTTCAAACTTTCGTGATTTTCGCTCATAGTCAAGATAGGTACCACAAACAGGACTGGATACGTATGCAATGCAATGCATTGTGGTCGAAACGTTGAAGTAAATATTACTCATTGTGTATGAATATATTTAGATAAAATATCCGTTATTAAATAAATACAAGATGAGAAATAACATACCCTACCCCACATAATATAAAGCGTGTTTCCAAAAACAACTTACGCAGATGCAACACAATTTAATAGTTCAACGGAGGCGAGAAGTGGGTTTGGAAAATTCATTATACAATACAAACAGAAACGTATACACTCAACTAAATCAACAAACAAACAATTTTCAAACCTACCCCACTCATAATTCAAACCATATATTGATAAACTATTAAAATTCGCTTCCGCATATTTGTATCTATTATTGGCATACATTGTATTTTAGCTTAAACTATGTCAAGTATATCTAGTCTACTATATCCTTATAAACACGGCGTGTGTTCATTTGTCAATTACGTTCGTTCCGTGTGAACTGAGAAGTTTTCTGGTGGATATACTAATTAGAAAATAGTTAATAAAATAATTTAATGCGCATATTTCCCAACTCGTGAATTCAAGATCAGACAGAGAACAGACAATACTGTGGCGAAAACACGCGCTGCATCGCCAAAGAAGAATTATAGACTACCATTAATATTTCAAAAACAACAATGTACCAACCTGTGCGCTTTTCTCTATAAAAAGATGTTGAAACACATTGTATTACAGATAAGTACTCTGTCTAGGTTATCTAAACTTTATAAATTTATGGGTCGTGATAGGTGTCGGGAACGAAAAGATAGTTATTCTTCAAAGGCGTATACTCGTTGAACAGTAAACTAATTACACTTCGTACATATATAATAGTACAGTATTGTCATAGTAATAAAGGCACTGAATTAATTTTATACAACAGAGCAAATCTAACGAGTCGTAGCTTGAAAGTGTTCCGAGAGCAATAGACAATTTTCTCTCCATAGAGTTGCCATGCAATATGTGACTTGGATTCGTGGCGTTTTCGCCACAACACCCCCCCACGGAGAATAGTAAGGTGATAGAGCAAAAAAAAATTAAAATATAGAGAATTTATAAATCTAACCTATTTCTAAATCGTACTCTTCTACCAGCTCTAGTGGTTATAGGGGTCGGAGAAGGAACGGGAAGCGGCGGCGGAGGATCCGGAGCCGAGGTAGGTGTTGCAGATGCTGCAGGAGGTGCTGGCGGCTCAGGAGCTCGGCGAGGGGCCGTCACGTCCAAGTGGGCCGGTTTCACCCTGTCAACACTGACAACGACGACTCTACCATTAACGTCTAAGGTAAGATTTTTACCTTGTCTTGCCTTGATTAGGTATGGACCGGTGTATGGCGGTTGTAGCGCTCGGCGCACTGTGTCGTCTCGCAGGAATACGTGCGTAGCTACAGCCAGGTCCTTGAACACAAATGAGGTGGGTTGAGAATGGTGAGATGCAGGAACGGCTCTTAGGCCTTTCATATGTTGTCTCAGCTGTGTGACAAAATCGGTTGTCACCTCAACATTTGCAGGTTCCTCAGGAGCAACGACAAGCTCGCCGGGCAGACGAAGAGGCTCGCCGTAAAGGAGCTCAGCTGATGAAGTCTTAAGGTCCTCTTTTAATGCAGTTCTCATACCTAATAAAACTAGGGGCAGAGCCGTGGACCAGGAATCTCCATGGCACATGAGAGCCGCCTTTAATTGGCGGTGCATGCGTTCAACCATCCCATTTGCTTGGGGATGATATCCAGAGGTGCGGACGCGCTTCGAGCCGCAAACGTCCATGAGTCGACGAAATAGTGCGGACTCGAACTGACGTCCTTGGTCAGTGGTCACTAAAGAGGGTACCCCATAACGAGATATCCACTCCCGAGTAAATGTCTCTGCAACTTCTTCCGCTGTGATGCCAGTCATTGGCCATGCCTCGGGCCACCGAGTAAATCTGTCGACTGCTGTCAGACAGTACTGGAATCCTTTGCTGTGAGGCATAGGGCCTATTATGTCCAGATGTACGTCGCGAAATCGTCGAGATGTACCTGCAAATTTTTCCAAAGGTGCACTCACATGTCTGCTAACTTTGCTTCGCTGGCAGGCGAGGCAGTTACGTGCCCATTTTCGGCAATCACTTTTGATGTTAGGCCAGACAAAACGGTCAGTCATCAAGCGTACGGAAGCCCGCCCGCCTGGATGACTGAGACCGTGGATCTTCTCAAAGTGCCTCTTCCGGAAGTCCTCGGTCAGGTACGGTCGTGGTTTCCCAGTAGACACGTCGCAAAATATGGAAACTTCAGTTCCCGGTAAAAGTACTTTTTCAAGTTTCAGAGAAGTATCCGAGGTTTGTAGTCTACGAAGCTCCACGTCCGTAGTTTGTGCCTCAGCCAATGCCGCGTAATCATCCTCCAGCCGAATCGCCTCAACTCGGGACATGGTGTCCGCAACAACATTGTCTTTTCCTTTGATGTGGACAATATCCGTGGAAAACTGTGAAATAAAAGACAGGTGATTGAGCTGTACGGGGGCAACTTTTCACGGCGTTGGATAAATGCGTACGTCAACGGCTTATGATCCGTGTATATGGTGGCGTGCTGTGCTTCCAAAACATGCCGGAAATGCTGCACAGCCTCATAAACTGCTAAGAGCTCACGGTAATAAGCTGGCCATGTGGTGTGCCGCGGCGACAACTTCTTACTAAAAAAAGCTAGCGGCTGCCACTGGCCGTTGACTTCCTGCTGCAAGCAGGCTCCTACATGGGTCGCAGACGCGTCAGTGAAGAGCCCCAATGGGGCATCAGCGATGGGATGAGCCAGGAGCGTAGCGTTAGCTAGGTGCTCCTTGCATTCGTTGAACGCGAGCTCTAGCTCAGGCGTCCAAGGCACAGGTTTTGGTCCTTTTAGTTGAGTGGATGCCAACACATCAATAAGCGGTGCTTGAAGTTTAGCTGCATTTGGGAGGAATCGGCGGTAAAAGTTTACCATGCCTAAAAACCTGCGAAGGCCTTCAACCGTTTTAGGCAAAGGAAAACTTCGCAAGGCTTCAATTCTCTCTGGAGGTGGGCAGGAGCCATTCTTGTTGATTTTATAGCCCAAGAATATTACCTCGTCAGCAGCAAGCACGCACTTAGATGGATTCACGACGACTCCGTACTCCAACAACCTCTGGAATAGTGCACGCAGGTGTTCAGCATGCTCCTCAGGGGTGCTGGAAAATACAAGGATATCGTCAATATATGGATAGCAGTAGTCGAGTCCCCTCAAGACTTCATCCATAAAGCGCTGGAAAGATTGACCAGCATTACGGAGGCCGAAAGTCATGAAGGGAAACTCGAATAATCCAAATGGGGTAGTAATGGCTGTTTTACTAATGTCAGCTTCATGAACAGGAATCTGCTGGTATGCTTTGGCAAGGTCAATTGTACTGAACACCATAGAGCCAGCTAGATTATGTGCAATGTCACCTATGTGACGCACCGGGTAGCGGTCAGGGACGGTCCTAGCGTTCAACGCTCGGTAGTCCCCACATGGCCGCCACCCGTGTTCTCCTTTTCGAGCCATGTGCAGAGGCGAAGCCCAGGGGCTGCTAGAGGGACGTGCAGTTCCACAACTCACCATTTCCTCGAACTCTTTCTTTGCAGCCTGTAGTTTCTGGGGTGCAAGTCTTCGTGGGCGACAGGAAACTGGTGGACCATCTGTTGTTATGATGTGGTGCACGGTAGAATGTTTAACTTCCGTGGCAGCCCTGGTGGTCGCAAAATCTCTGGAAACTCTAGCAAGATCTTGGCAAATGGAGACTCAGCAACAATGGTCTTGACACTCGCCTGGTCAATCTGGGCTATAGTTGCAGGTGCGAAAAACTTGGTACTGCCATCTAGCAGACGCTGGTTACGGCAGTCTGGCATCAGGTGATATTCCGCCAATAAGTCCGAACCGATGATGGGTGCACTAACATCTGCAATAATAAAATCCCATTTTATATCCCGGTGAAGGCCTAAGTTCAAATGCAAGAGGAGAGTGCCATAGGTTTTGATTGCACTCCCATTTGCAGCACGAACGTCAAAGGTCGTGGGGCTGTAAGTTCCCTTAAGAAAACTGCGAGGAAAACAGCTAAGGTCCGAGCCAGTATCGACTAGAAATCGATGACCTGACTTGGAATCCTTCACAAACAAACGGCGGCCGGGGTTGGAGCAATCAGATGCCGCCTCTACTGATTGCTGGGATGGTTTCCCTCTTGCTTAGGTACCCAAGAGCAAGGGGAAGTACATTTTGAAGCTCTGACGTTATACCGCTTGTGGTACCAACACAATCGGGTCCCAGATTTAGAAGCTGCCCTTGATTTTGGCTGGGACCGTGAAGTAGATCTAGGGTTACGTGGATTCCCAGTGCTGAGTGCCTCAACCTTCCTGGTTAGGGTTTCAATGCACTTCATAAGGCTGGTCAATTCTGACGGAGATGATGAGGCAGTGCTGGCTGCAAAGACATTTGGAGGTGGTGAAGGTGTAGCCTCCATGATAGCATCAGCTATCTCGGCCACTTTGTCCAGTTCCAGATCCTTTTGAGCCAGAAGAATCCGTTGCACTTCCTTTGGTAGACGACGCATCCATAACTCGCGCAGGATGCTCTCATCCGTCATGGCTGTTCCAGCCAATGAGCGGAGGTGCTGGAGAAATATTGAAGCTTTCCGGTCTCCAAGCTCCTCACCACTCAGCAGCTGTCTTACTTGCTGCTCCCTAGAGATAGACAGCTTTTTGATTAGTTCACCTTTAAGATTTTCATATCTGTTAGTAGCAGGAGGGTTGGAAATTATACCCTCCACTAATGTAGCTGTTTTTGTGTCTAACATTGATAGCACATAACCATACTTTGTATTGTCTGTCTTTATACCAGAGATTTCAAATTGAGCCTCAGCCTGGGCGAACCACAGCTTTGGTTTTTCAGTCCAAAAGTTTGGTAATTTAACTTTTACCTCATTAATTTGGGGTGCTGACTCACCACAGAGAGCTGACACTTGTTCCTGAAGCTGTTTAAGTTGCTGCAGCATTTCAGCATCGGCAGCCATGGTTGTGGCAAGAAAGGAAAGAAAGAACCCTATAACCACTAAAGGTATGAAATAAACTATGTATAAAATAGTTAATCCCCAAGAATTACTAAAAAAGAAAACCTATGCATGTAAACTATTCATCCAAGGCACACTCAAACTGGCAAACACAATACACAAAACAAAATGTATGGTAGTGAAAATCTATAGTTATAGTTAAAGCAAGTAGGCACAAAACTTGTACTCATATAAAACAAAAAGGTAAACAAACAATATAGAGGTACACACAAGTTCACTTATTAAAAGATTTTTAGTTATCTAAATAACCTACTGTTGAGTATCAATATACAAACAATAAACCCTTAATAAAGAAAACAGGTGTAATCACCTGATTAAATCAGTTTATAAAGTGATGTGAACAACAATATTTAAAAGTTCTCAAAATATAAAAGTTACACTATTAGTAATCAAATGTCCTTAACCAAATTATCCGAATTATTGATGAGATGTATTAATGAATAATAATACAATCGTGCGATAAATGCGCACTTTACATTGTAATCAAAACAACGGGTATAAAAATCGGAATTGAAATTAAGGTTATCTATCGCTATAATAGAGTTTTTGAGATTGTTCGTCCACTTGTTACGTAAAAAAAGTATGTAAACACTTTTACCACTGATTCTAACTTTTATGAACACTAGAGTTATGTTATAAATAGTGCAAAAACTTACGATTGTCCAATGTAAACAAATACTTGCAAAACTTTTGGCGAAACACGAGTGACAGCCGAAGTGACAGACGTAGTGACAGCGCGGATAGATAAGCCCGCTGTCAAAGGTTTCTTCGGAGAGCCGCCCGTGGCGCGAGCGTCGTCGAGACCTTGGATTTAAATTTGCCGCCTTTCGACACTTGTACCTATGGCCGACGGAACGCGTTTTAACTATGCACAATTTCAAATGTTTACGGATTGCACTATAACTTGTCCCGTATACCACGAACCGTATTTAGAACGTAAACTGTTTGCACTTTCTACGCGGCGATGTTGATGAAATATTGGAGTAGGCAGGCTTTTCTAGCAGATGCCGGGTCCATCCGAGATCACCACAATGCGGGTCTTTTTCGCTGTAGAAACCAGGCGGGAACAGATCAAATGCGCCAAGGAATTGCGCTTGATGTCCACGTAAACTGTTTCAGGCGATAACCAGCAGCCGTTTAAGTAGAAATCAGCTCCAATCCAACGGAGTCCGGGGTCACCATTATGGGTCGTGATAGGTGTCGGGAACGAAAAGATAGTTATTCTTCAAAGGCGTATACTCGTTGAACAGTAAACCAATTACACTTAGTACATATACAATAGTACAGTATTGTAATAGTAATAAAGGCACTGAATTAATTTTATACAACAGAGCAAATCTAACGAGTCGTAGCTTGAAAGTGTTCCGAGAGCAATAGACAATTTTCTCTCCATAGAGTTGCCATGCAATATGCGACTTGGATTCGTGGCGTTTTCGCCACAAATTTAAAATCCAGTAAAACTTTCGAGCCCCGTTAATGCAATTTGTAATCTGGTGAGGTAAACGTGTTGGAATTATACTAGCCTTCGTGATCAACCCACGTGTTAAGTGAATATAATTATAATCGAGAGTGCACTACGACCTTAGACTTATATATACATGAGGTCAAAGTCTTTTGCAGGTGGGTGTTCTTTGGTGCTTTTCATATGACAAGTACCTTCTGTACCACGTTTTTATCAGTAACCTAAACAGACCAATAGGTTTCAAATATACAATCTCGTTTCAATAGGTATCTTTATGGCTTGACAGAAACCGAGATATTTTTACGTTGACATTACAAAAACGTTTTGTTCGTGACTTAAAAATCACAATGTTAATTTCCTTTTATTATTCGATCGTTAATTGTAACCCTAAATAATTGCATTCACACAAGTAAACGGAATTAATTGCTTTTAAAGGCGTTTGAAAAAAATGGTCTTGATTGCGATGTTTGTGATTGCTGACGCTTGAATTAAGTGAAACGAACGTTCGTATCCAGTGTAGAAATCGCTCTTGGTTGCGGTCGGTTGTTGAGTACAGCGAGCGAACTTGATTTGCTTGTAAAGTGATTTTGTGTATTTCTTACATTTTGATTATGGAAATTGGTGTTACTATTAATCATGTTGGCCAAGCTTCCACTGAGGCGTTACTGTCAGCAAACTACGTGGAAAACTACTTAGATTGCGTGGCAAAATCTGCCGAACGATCTACAACGACATTTATCGCGTATGCGAGCTGGATGTAACTTACAGAGGATTGTTCGCAGCTCCTTACGGTAACCTTCGTTGTTCTTACGCTTTAATACAAGGTTACTTTCATTATTGATGTTAAAACAAGCTGTTTTGACGTTGGCGTCAACCTCATTTTGTATACGTACAACTTCTTTTTATAACGCCAGCAATCCACTGTTTGGAGACCAAATAAACACACACCTAGCGTTATTTTAGTTTCTCTTCCTTATTATGGATCCTAGAACATTTTTATGTTGTGACTTTTCAGTGCTCGCGTGTTCGCGTTACTTTATTTGTGTTAAGAGGCGAGCGGTGTTTTTTTTTCATTAAAGCGAGGCTCACACCGAATTATGTCATTAAAGGATAATTTGTATTACGATAATTTGGGATGCGTGTAATTTTTGTTTCGTGATAGGAATGTTTTGTGTCGAGACCGAGATATGAGTTGTTTTTGTTGCGCCTACTTACGCGTTGACTCTTGAGCGTTGCGTGCGTGCTAATCGCGCGTTTCTGACGATCATAGATGATGATGTGTACGCATATTATATCTTTATATCATAAATGTTAATAAGACTTGTATTTTGTTCCCAGGGTCCCCCGCAGCCGCAGCCCATCAAGTTCACAGTGGGAGAATCCTGTGACAGGATAAAAGAGGAGTTCAACTTCCTCCAGGCGCAATACCACAAGTTAGTATGAACATGCATTAAACGCCCCCTAGCGATCAAAAGCACATATCTTTTCACGCTTCATTCACGCGTGATCAAAGAAGGCAGACTCAAAAAGCTACATTATTAAATTCCATTCGCCGAGTGAAGCCATTAAAGTGTCGCGCAAAAAACTGACAAGATTATTAAAGTAATTCTTTGTTCGTTTAGCGAAGCATCTGCTGATAGACCTAAATGACGTTAATTATTATAATTAAGCACTCTGGCTTGACTTATGAATGTTTAAAATGTACGAAGTTAAACTTATCCCTTATTAAAGTTTCAATAGATGGGCGCTCTAAACAATTTAATTCATTGTTGAAAATTATTACTCAAATCTTATCATTCCTACTTGTAGTAAATTAATATTTATGGAACCCCTAATAATGCGCACCAACGACAACATGAAAAAAAGATCTGGGAAGCCGCCTGTCTTCGGGCGCCATCCCTACCTGCTTGCAGAACACCCTTTGTTAACTATCAGTTTTTATGTTCTATTGTCATACAAAAAATATCTAAGCTCTTTTTTGTAACAATTTAAAAAAGTAACAAAATCAACCTGATCATGATTCAATCTGTCGAAATGCTTTGAACGAGCATAAAGGTGTAAACTAAACCTAAAAGCAAAACTTGATGGCCCGACTACAATTTGCTATAGCCTCTTGTTTTAGTGTTTGTGAAGTTTATAAAAAAAACAGGCTAGGTATAATCTGTATCTATTTATATTACTATAATAAAATAAAGTTAGTTAAGTACATACCTACTTCATCTGTTATCTTAATTA
>NC_133474.1:20456491-20609190 GCF_025370935.1 Choristoneura fumiferana | reverse complement strand
TCACCAGTTGGCGCCACTGTAGACAAAAGTTCTGCCTGAAGTATAGTGGTTAGTTTGTTATTACGGGCGTGAAAACTAAATTTACATTTAAATCATATTTATACCTAGTGCCATCCAAGAAAGACGCGTGATTTTGTCGAAATTTGCCATTAATGATATTGTAATAAGAACCACGGCACGCGTCATCGTGAATGACTCTACCTATAATACCTTAAAACCGTACCATAAAAATATCGAGCATGCCACAGTGTTGCTTAGTCCCGTTTTGTTCGGAAAAAAGGGAGGACAAAGGTTTCCGAAAGACAAAACTGTCTCATAACACGGACATTCATTGTGTCCAGAAGTACCGCCTTCTGTACCTGGCCCTTGATCCAGCCATCTAGCGAGAGTCTCTTGAGATTTTGGTCGACTCTTCGCTATTAGGCCGTTTGCCGAATCGACTATCGGGACAATGATCGTCGAGTCAACATCCCACATAGCAGTCACCTCGTGAGCCAAGTCAAGGTACTTACGGAGTTTGTCCTTCAAAGTCAAAGTCAAAATATCTTTATTCAATTTAGGCTATAACAAGCACTTATGAATGTCAAAAAAATCTACTTCTCGGCCTTTACGAGGTTCTCGTCATGTGGGATGGTGATGACAGATCGATCCCAATAGAGCGTGTCATGACCATTTTCGAGAACTGGCGTAGGGACGTTCCTATAATACGGCACCTCGGAGTCCACAGGGCCGTATCGAAGAGCAAGTTGCTGGTCGATAATCCTGGCTACTAAGTTATGTCTGTGCAAATACTCGCCGTTAGCAACACGAGAACAACGGGAGATAATATGCCTGAGTGACTCCTCGGGACGGCGGCATGCCCGACAAATGTCGACCGTACCGTCCTTCAGGATACACCTCCGGCAGATAACTTCGTTAGCACACAAAACCCTCGGTTTCCCCGAAGAGATCCCCGAAACGTAACCAGGTCACCGACGCGAGAAGGTCTACATCAGGCCCTGTTAGGGCCTTGTAAAACTGGCCGTGCAGCTCCTTGCTCTTTCATAAGTTCTTCCGTGCTCATTACCATAGGACTGCGCCAATTTTCGTTTGCCAAGGATAGCGGGGTGAGGTGTCTGTCCACTGCCACAGCATAGCGGTGCATCCCACACACGTTGTTAAGGAAATAATCCGGTCGGCTGCACGCCTCGCGGTTGTGGAGTTTTACAGCCTTATTCATAAAAATCTTAATTGAGGTTTTGATCGGCCTGTTACTTAGCAGACTGATTAAGCTTGTTAGACGGTTGTCAAGAAGTATGATTCATAAACGCTTGCTAGCAGTCTGCTAGTTGTGGAGCTGCTGATAGACGATTAGACGCGTTATGTTGGCCACCTTGACAAATCAAAGACAAAAAATGGCCTCATGGATAATTTAAAAAAAATACAGCCAGTGACAGCAAATTAGCAGGAAAAAAAATAAAAAAGCGAGATGATTTTCCCGCCATTTCCGATCCGCATGTTTATGTTGTGCAAAAGCCCGTAATTATGTTAATCATCCAATTTTTTTTTCATATTTATTGTTAGTAAAAGTAGCAGTTATAAATACCTAATTTAGAGGATTTTTAAATACAAATTCCTGAAAATAAATTTTCCTGTTTTTTTTTTTAATCTTTGCGTAACCCTGCCTTCACTATAAATATCTTCGGTATGGTTTTTTGCTCTTGTCAAAGTCAGCTGTTCAAAACTTGTGGCGGCCATTTTGTGACTTAGCAGAGATAAAGGAGGTCTACGGTCCTCTAACTTTAGCAGAGCCTTGATCGACTGATTAGCGCTAACAGACGTTTATGAATCATGTTTTTTAGCATCGGGCCTTCAAGGAGCCTTCAAGGAGGCTCTAACTTTTTATGAATAAGGCTGTTAGGCATTATAGTGTGGTCGTACCGGCGGTGCGCACGAAGTCTAGCGGGTCAACGGCCTGGTCGCACAGGTCGCGCACGCGCAGCACCGCCTCAGCGTACTGTCCCTTCAGGTTGTTGAAATGCTCCTCGGCCACCTACACATTTTTACAAACTTTTATTTGTGAAACAAGCGCAAAGCGCGAGCAAAGCGTCTCCATTTCAGTTTGGGAATAAATGCTTTAGTATGTTTGTCCGGGTGCCCGGCTTTACACACCGTGTTTTTATTGATTTCCGTTAACTTCGGCAAGCTCAGTTGATTGATAGAAACTGCCTGTTAATACTCATTGTTATATGTCAAATAATAAAATTTACAAACTTATCGCAGTGACATTGACGTAAAGCGTTTATACCTGCTGAGCTAGCAACGTTCCTTTTTGTTAGTTTTTTCTCGATTATTTCATAAAAATTGAATAAAAATTAAAAAAAATTGTCTGATAAAACACTTCTTAATACAAAAGTTAATGTGTCGACTCCAACAATTATTCGTTATTGACTTTCATATTCTTTAAAACGTATTAATGTTTATAAACGGTTTTTAATTGAAAAATAAAAGTCTATTAACGATAATTATTGAGTAGACACGTTATTTTATATATAAGAAGTTTTTTTAATTTTCTTTTCAAGTTTTACGCGCTACTAGTGTCTTGGAAAAAATAAATTAAATTTGTTCAATGTCACAGTCCTTTAAACTTTCCAGGTAACGAAAATCAAAAATAACACGGCGTATTAGCAGAACTCTTCAGCGTGATGCATCGACTTGAAACTTGTATTTTGGATGACAATGCAAATACAACCAACAAAAAGTACAACAAGCAAAATAAGATTGCATCTTTTTTTTTCAACAACAACGTATTTTTTTTAAATAATGATTCGCAGCTGCAACGGAACTTTATCGTAGGCGTGTCCAATGCGGTCTTGGACGATTTTTGTCTTACCTTACTGTCAGGGTAGTTGAGTCGGATTTTCCCTGCAGCAACCAGTTGCGGAGACAGCTTCTCGACCTGCACAAAAAAAAATCATCAACTATACTTTTCAAATCCATATGTATTTAGGACCAATAAGTCGTAATTTAGCGATTTGTTTGTAGGACTCTACAAATGCACTGGTAAGTGGCGCCCCCTGCTATCTGCCCCCCCCCCAGTGTCCCCACCTGCCGCGCGTGGTGCGTCAACTGGTCTGCCAGCCGCTTGTTGTGATGGCTGTGTGCGGCGAGCATGTGCGCGGCGGAGGCGGCCCGCTGGCTGAACGCTTGGAGCGCCGCCGCCTTGTCGTGGAAGGTGGCCTCGCGGTGGGGGGTGCCTGCCGACAAACAGTACATGGAGATACGCAGGTAACGACACTTTATTTGCCACCAGACTGTAAGAGCCTGTTTTTATTTAGTGGCAACACCACTCCCCTTGCTCTCTTCGAGACTCGCACACGGCGTGTCATTCTTTATTATAAAATTGTTTTTTATTTAGTTACTACGTAAAAACAGATGTATCGCGTGTGTTAATTAATCATACCGCCCTCCAAGTTATAACTTCTACGCAAACTTATTTTCTTTTTTCATTTAAATTTAAAGCTTTTTATTTAGAGTTTTTTCATATTTTTATCATTTTTTTATTTTATTTAAGATGCTCCTTTCAAAGCAGTAACTGAAGAGTAGAAAAGGGGGGATAACAATACAATAGTTTTGAAATAAGCTAACTTTTAGCTTTCATTTGATACCCATATTGTTACAATTAAAAATATATAATCCACCTCCATATTTCACGGACTCCATTTTTTAATAATCATAGGTATGACGCATCTAACCAGCCGATTAGGTTACAGAGACGACCTTAAAAAAACATGAATATATACATACATAAAAACATACGCTCTAAAATCACAAACCCTCTTTCGGGCGGACGCGTACGTCTATCTGGCACTCCAGCAGCCCAGCAGCAGAGCTTGTCTCACCTTCGGGCGCGTTGACGGCGTCAGTAAAGTGCCGCAGCGGCGCAGCCACGTCGATGAAGTCCTCCACGACGCGGTTGACGCAGGCGCGCTGCATCCCGCGTTGTAACGCGTGCAATTTATCCGTCAGCTCCCTGATAAGTATACTCTATCGTTACAACCACACAACTATACTTGAAAGGTTCAGATAATTAACTAAATGTAAGGCTCAGCCCTGAAATGTCTGTTTTCCTAAAATGTACAATTCTCAAAACGTCTGCGTTTTCACAATGTTAGCACTTCTATTTTGTCAGCTTTCTCAAAATCGAAAATAAAAACTGAGACATGGATGCACAGAAAAACCAGAAAAAGAGACCAGCACTGAGAATCGAACCCAGGTCCTCAGCATTCCGCGCGGCGGGTGGGCGGTTGGTTCCGAAAGAGTGTGACGTCTGTCGACGCCACATAGATGTCGCTAGTGCTGCTGCTTAAGTAGCAAAGTAGAAATAAGCAACCTGAGATGTGTATGCATAGGAAAAATTCGTGTCTGGATTCCTGTCCAGCAGTGGTGTAGGGGTTAAAGCACGCAGCACGGAATGCTGAAGACTTCCCAGTGCTGGTCTCTTTTTCTGGTTTTTCTGGTGCATGTCTCAGTTTGTATTTTCGATATGGTTTCACGGGACACCCGTAAAAGTAACAAATTTGGAGTTGAAATAAAAAATACAAAAAGACTCCAAAAAACCAATCAAAACTTCCCAAAATGTCTGCTACTTAAAATCTGTGCAATCTCAGTAAGTCGTCTATTCATAATGTTTACATTCCTATAATATTAGGATTACCATAATTTCTGCTTTCCCGTTATGATCACTTTTTTAAATAGGCTATAGTCTTGTTATGTTTGTTTTCCCATAATGTCTGCTTTATTTTCAAATCAATGTTCTCAATGTAAAAGGTTTAATTGCTTGCATACTTACTCTTTGATAACATAAATATCTATACCTAATATAAAATTATTGGCATTCTAGACAACATTAATGACGTTTAGTGACTTTAGTGTATTTTTATTATTGTTATTTTTCGTATTTTTTTGTATAATATAGTTTTTAAGTATTTTATTTGTAATTATATTGTTATGAAAAAATGATTCTGACAAGTTTCTTGCGGCGCATTCTTCTTGGCAATGATGGTCTTTCCGAAAGCGCTGGTAGTTTAAAAAATGACGTGAAAAAGTGCCCATTGCGGCCTATTTACTGAATAAATCATTTGAATTTGAATTTGACTGAAGACCATGATTGGAGACATTTTGGGAATAAGACTTTTCTGGAATGCGAACGTTATAAGAAGGCGGACATTTTGAGGTTGCAGACATTTTGAGAATAAGCACATTCTGAAAAGCGAACATTATACAAAAACTGTCATTCTTGGAGACAGGCAATTTTTAATAGCTGACAAAGACGTGTTGACATCCTGAAAAGCAGACATTTTGCGAAAAATACATTTTAGGAAAACGGATATTTCAGGCCTGAGCCAAATGTAAACAATCTTCAGCTGCCAAATTTGGTACATTCAAGGATTTTATGACTTCACATGTTTTATGTTATTGTTATTACATTACATAGTTTAAGTCCATTGTGATACAAACTAGACCAATAATATAACGTCAGAACCGCATCAAGTATATCGTGTTATTTGTGATTTCCGTTACCTTTAACGGCACGTTCAACTGGTCCAATGAATAATTTATTGCATCAGGCGTTACTTTGCGGAGCACCAAAACAATGAACTAAAACAAATACTTTGCTCCCCTTTGAGCCCCATCTGGTAGAGCTTGTATAAACTAAAATGCGTCCGTCATTCAACTAAATCAGTTCCTTATGACCACAGTATTTTTTATTGGGACATTTAATTTTTCCATATGGCAACCCTTTTTTTTTAAATTACATTTGAAATTTATAACAAGCTTCACGGTGAAGGAAAACATCGCGAGAAAACCTGCACAAACCTGCGAAGCAATTCAATGGTGTGTGTGAGGTTCCCAATCCGCAGTGGGCCCGCGTGGGAACTGCGGTCCAAGCCCTCTCATTCTGAGAGCTCTGTGCCCAGCTGTGGGACATATAGGGGCTGTTTCACCATTCATTGATTAGTGTTAACTGACCGTTAAATGTGATACCGTCTCTATTTGTTTTGTTCGAAGAGACGGAGACGGCATCACATTTAACCGTCAGTTAACACTGATCAATGGGTGGTGAAACAGCCCCTTGGTATCGCTTGATTCACCTGGTGATAGCGCGGGCCTCCTCGGAGTCCCCTTGGCCGCTGGCGCAGAGGTCTGCGAGCTGGTCTGCCAGCCGCTGCACGTCGGAGCACAGCTGGAGTATCTCCGCCTTTTCGCGCCCTTGCAGGCCGTCCGCGATCTACACACCACAACCAGCTTAGATAACTAGATAAATTCACAATTGTGTAGTTTCGTGGAAGACTCACACAAAACACACAAACATCGCGCCTGTATTCCCAAATGGGGTAGGCAGAGCACACGAAACGTTACCGCTTCGGAGCCACTTTTAGCAATTTTAGGTTTAAAGATTGACAAAAAAGGTACAATAGTGACAGGTTGCTAGCCTGTCGCCTACGGTATACCTTAACCTATATCCTCAGTCGCCTCTTACGACATCCACGGAAGAAATGGAGAGGTGTAATTCTAACCCGACACCACACGGACATCAGACTATACACACATATTATATGGTTTGGAACCTGAAGACGAAAGTCTTCAATCAGTGCGTCCTAACTGTCATGACATATGGTGCCGAGACGTGGACACTCACGGTTGGGCTGGTCCACAAATTTAAAGTCGCTCAGCGAGCTATGGAAAGGGCTATGCTCGGAGTTTCTCTGAAGGATCGAATTCGAAACGAGGAGATCTGACACAGAACTAAAGTCATCGACATAGCTCACCGGATAAGCAAACTGAAGTGGCAGTGGGCCGGCCATATCAGCCGAAGAACCGATAACCGCTGGGGCAAACGAGTTCTTGAGTGGAGACCGCGAATCGGCAAGCGTGGCGTGGGACGCCCTCAGACTAGGTGGAGCGATGATCTTCGCAGGTTAGCTGGCAAGAACTGGATGAGACTGGCCGAGGATCGTGCTCAGTGGCGTGCAACTGGAGAGGCCTATGTCCAGCAGTGGACTAAGATAGGCCGATGATGATGATATGGTTTTTTACTGAAGCTTATTTTCAAAGACGCATTTTTCTCCAATTTTAATCGACTCAGAAACATGGGTAGGTTTAGGTCATGTTAAGTTTGCATCGGCCAAAACAAAGCTGACGCGGAGCTCTGTTGACACTGCGTCTGTGTCGATCGATTGACATTGTGTTAGTAACATAAAAACTTTTTTATTTTTGGCCGAATCTCTTTTAATACTGGCCATCAACAATGCCTTGTAATACTTTTTTTGAAGAAAAATAAATCGTTCGTTTTTTTATTTGACTGAATGGCAAACGAGAAAGTGGGTCTCTTGATGGTAAGAGATCACAACCGCCCATAGAAACCTGCAACACCAGGGGGATTGCAGATGCGTTGCCAACCTAGAGGCCTAAGATGGGAATCCTCAAGTGCCTGTAATTTCACCGGCTGTCTTACTCTCCACACCAAAACAAAACAATGCAAGCACTGCTGTTTCACGGCGGCTTAGCGAGCAAGATGGTGGTAGCAATCCGGGCGGACCTTACACAAGGTCCTACCACCTGCAGCGCTACTGTGAAAATAATCTTCAGTAAAAAACTATAGTGAGAAAAGCATAAATTTAGAAAAAAATGCGAATGGGAAGGTTGCTACCAGAAAAAAAGAGATTTTGTCAAAAATATCGCCATACTCGGTTTTAGTACTCGGCACTCACCCTCTGCCCCTGAGCCACGATGCTGTTGATGGCCTTCTGTCCCTCTATCCTCGTGTGAGGATCACTGCTGGGATGCACGAGCCACTTGTGGGCAGTCTCCATCCGCGCCTGCATAGTCTTGCCCCCCTGTTTCTCTGCTGCCCGCACGCCTTCGTTCACTATGGAGTCCACTTCGTTGATTTGGGAGCGCAGGTCGGAAGCTAGATTCAACGCCTAGAATATAAGAGAATTATAGTGTCAGCAGTATACAAGGTGTTAACAAAATAACCAAAAACCTGACTGTAATTTGTTCAGAATCGAGAGGTCGACTACTGTTATTTTTTCAAGTAGGTTGCTTGAAAAAAAAAAGCCTAAAAGTTTACAACTGCAACAAACGCCAATTAAACGTCTTAAGGTACTGATACACATGCTCGTTACTAGCACGAAAGCATGCTACTATTGAGCAAATGCTAGTGTGTATAGGACACTTGATAATTAAGCATGCTTATTTAGTGGCATACGGGTACTGCAGGTACTAGCATGCTTAGTAAGGAGCATGTGTGACAGTACCTTAGGCACTTGTCTCACCGCCAGCGAGGAAACGATTGGCTATCGACTATTTTCTCGCTCAAGAAACGAACAAAAGATATAAGATCCTGTGTGAGTAAAAGAGACACATATATTAATAGTTGATCGCTGGCTGTTCACACTGTCGGCGAGAACTCGCTCACACATCTTTTGTCACAGCGACAAGAGCTATAAAACTCGCTGAGCTATAGATTCTCGCTCAGCGATGTCAGCTTGGCGGCCGCCCCGCACGAGCGAGTCGAGTGGAGCGAGTAATCGCCCGTCGCACGCGAACACTCGCTTACAGCCGAGCGACAAAACTACACTCGCTTCTCGCTGCTCGCCCACTCGTTTCTAGTTACTCGCTCATCGTCGGCGGTGGGACAAGTGCCTTAAGCGACGTTACTTTTATCTAGAATTCTATATTTATTTATTTGCACAATAATTTAATACATGCAGTTTTCCTATTAGTTTTGATTTTCTTCAAAAAACTACGAAGCAACTGACAAGTACAAATTGAAGGATTACAAATTAAGTAGGCTTAGCAAAATTGGAAACTTTTTAGGCTACGTTTTCACCAGAAAGGTGCTAGAATGTGTTGGTCATTCATGAACCAATCGCACGGCATCGCATCACCACACGTCTCTGCTGGAAACGCAGCCTTAAGTTGTTAGCCATAACATAAAGTGTTTAATAAATTAATTTTAAGTTCTGTTACCTTAGCTTCTCTTCCGTGGCCATATTGCCTCTCGTCACAAAGCTGGTCAGCATTTATACCGCCCGATCTGAAAATACGGTATTCTAATGTCACAAGAGTTGGAAAAAGTAATAAGTAGTAGTAATATTTTTAGGGAGCACTACAAAAACTGTTTCTCTTTTTTATAAACGACCTGATGGCCTAGTGGTTAGAGAACCTGACTACGAAGCTTGAGGTCCCGGGTTCGATTCCCGTGTCGGGGCAGATATTTGTATGAAAAATACGAATGTTTGTTCTCGGGTCTTGGGTGTTTAATATGTATTTAAGTATGTATCTATCTATGTAATTATATTTATCCGTTGCTTAGTACCCATAACACAAGCTTTGCTAAGCTTACTTTGGGACTAGGTCAATTGGTGTGAATTGTCCCGTGATATTTATTTATTTATTTATAAAGAACATCTACAAAAAAAATAACTTTTAGTTGAAAACAACTCTTTTTGTAGACAAGCATAGCATAAGCATTTACTAGGCAAGCGTGCTCCATCGCAGGCCTAATCCTCGCTTTCCATCAGGCGTGATTGTGGCCAAACGCAAGCCTATATTGCACAAAAAAAAAATAGTTCCGTACCTGAGAAGCACGGAGTTTAAACATTTTGAACTGAGCTCATGTATTCACAATGGCAAGGTATCTATACAACACTATTATTTTGATTTTGTTCCCGAAACCGCCAACCAGTTGCTTACGAAAAAGATTAGTAGTATATTTCATGTATGTTGAAATTTAAACCTTATTCCTTGTTGAGTAGGTTTAAAATGGCCTATGTTGAAATACGTTATGCTTGCCACTATTCTGTTAGTGTATTTTAAAGTCTATTTTCTAAAGAAATAGAGTCGATAATCTATGTTAACTTCCAAGGCGGTTATAATCTGCTTTTACTACGACCTCGTTATCTTTTTTGAACATGAAACTACCGTGAGACTCACTCATATTAAATGATAATGTAATTAGATAACTCACGTCTTAAATCGAGTTTAGTTCGACATGTTTCGACCTAATTCGTAGCTCTTCTTCCTAGGAGCAACGGGACTCGGCGGCTGCCGCAACACTTCTTGATTTGTGGTTAACTACACAATGGCATTGTAGTCTTAGCGTCCCACACAAGTGTGACCAACTGTGGTGGGGTATTACCTGACGTGCCGCCTTATAGCGTAACACACAAGTGTGACCAACTGTGGTGGGGTATTACCTGACGTGCCGCCTTATAGCGTAACACACAAGTGTGACCAACTGTGGTGGGGTATTACACAGAGTACCTTTTTATATACTGAGATAGAGATATCAGTTCAACGTTTCGCACACTGCGCCATCTCGTGCTTAGAGACAGAAAAGTTTGCGATTGTCTAGGTTCCGAAATGCTCATATTTCATATTTTATTTGAGCAAATGCTATTACACCATTTTCTATTGCATACGATATAACATGGTGCCATATAAAATGCTCTATTTCTCGTTTTACTTCAATGAAACAAATCGTTATGTATTACTTTAATTACAAACGAACTCTGATCTGAAAATCGTTAAATTCGAGTAAAAATAAACATTTCGTAATAATTGAATAATATGAAATAAGTTAACTAATATTAGATACGTCTTTTTTTGTGTAAGTTGAAAAAATTAAATGAAAGAAACACATAATTATATAAAGCTAATGCTTTTATTTTCATTATAGTTAAATTTACGTACTATTCGTATAAAGCATTACAATATTTACTTAAATAAGAAAGTAAAAGATATATTACTTCTTATTGAACCTAAACAATACAAATAAATTTTATGTTTTATTGCCCATTTTCTAAACCGGAACACTTTCCAGGTAAAATTAGCTACAAAGTAATAGCAAAATTTTGTTGTTACTTATTTATATTTTACATCTTTTCTTATGATAGTCAGTAGCCATTTCTTGAATTTTGTCATTAATATCGAATCTTGTTGATGTCTTCTCATGTTATCATTGTCATTAGATTCTTGTACAGTAATGTCTCGCAGGGGCCTTCTTTCTATGGAAAATCCTAAAACATAAGAAATAAATATTATGTGGCAAGTACATTACTCATTACTATTATCATTAATTACATTATAATGTGCCAATTCGCACTAGGCCCGCGTGGGAACTATGGCCCAAGCCCTCTTGTTCTGAGAGGAGGCCTATGCCCAGCAGTGGGACGAATATAGGCTGGAATGATGAATTACATTACTGCGTTCGCCTAATACGGTTGCTGAACTTGTTCGAGTCTACTTCGGTCAATAAATCCAGTCTTCACTTTCTATACGGCACCCATCGTTACTTAATGAATTACAGATAGCTTCCCTCGCCAAATACGACCATAATGAATGAATGAACAACTCTGTACAAAATTCAAGTCTGTAAATCCAGTGCTGAAATTTCAAAAATTTTCCTTATCCAAATTCAAATTTAAATCATTTATTCAGTAAATAGGCCGCAATGGGCACTTTTGCACTAAATTTTTTAAACTACCCGCGCTTGGCAGTCATTTTTTCAAAATAAAATAATTACAAATAAAATACTTAGAAACTACAGTTAGAAAAAATTACAAAATAATAATAATAATAATACAGGGATGTATGGGGTCCCTTAGGTACAAAACTCCCGTGGGAATATCGGGATAAAAAGTAGCCCATGTGTTATTCCAGAGGTCCAGCTACCTACATACTAAATTTCATTGCTCTAAGCCTATAAAAAGTATCCTATGTTTTAATCCAGGTTAAAAACTAACTTTTCGCTAAATTTCATCTAAATCCGTCCAGCCGTTTCAGCGTGAAGAAGTAAACAAACATACTCACTCACTCACTCACAAACTTTCACATTTATAATATCAGTAGGATAATATTTTTTTTAACCCTTTTCCAAGCCCCATTAATTTGGATATGCTATTGCAAAATAAATCATAGTTTTTTTTTTATTTCACTGGATGGCAAAAAACAAGTGGGTCTCCTGATGGTAAGAGATCACCACCGCCCATAGACACCTGCAACACCAGGGGGATTGCAGATGCGTTGCCAACCTAGAGGCCTAAGAAAGCTTTACATTTTTTACCTATGGTAAATAATGTTTAAATTTCATACCTGATAAGTGTAATGTTGGTACTGCATTAGGACTCAGTCGTTTACTTCGAGTGTGATATCTTGGTTCGAAGTGTAAGTGGCACACTCTTCGGCAATCAAATACAGTATGAGGATCCAAAGACGAAACATGACCTCCAATTGCATTTGTCCAAGTGTTAAACCTATTAAAATCCTTGTCTGGATTAGGAAACACATGTAATATGACATCATCGGCTCCTGAAAAATCGAGATTTTCAATATTTAAGTAGTTCCTCAACTCACAGTTTCAGAAATCGGTTGAAAACATTTAAATTATATAATTTGATAAGATGATACAGTCTTTTTAAGAAAAATTGGTCAAGTGCGAGTCGGACTCGTACATGAAGGGTTCCGTTAACAGTTCTGTACAAACAGAAAATACAAAATACAAAATTAAAACTTGTTGTTGTTGTTTCTTTAAAAAAATGGCTCTGTCCATCGGAGGACAATTTTGCCAGTGTCTAGTAGTTTTTGCCGTTGTACGGTAAAAAAATTCTAGAAAACGAAATATGAGAGGTAATAGTGGATGAACGAACTTGTTAAAGTTTGCTCTGTTTAGACATAACTTTGCGATCTTGTAACAGAAAGTATAAGGAAATGGAAGTATAACTTTCAAAATATAAAAAAAATACTTACGAGATTTATCGCAGTTAGGAACACAACATTTTTTGCCGGACATCGTCACCAATATTAAAAACAGAAGTCCGAATTTCCAAATCCAAGTTTGCATGCGTAGGTCAACGAGAAAGTGAGTAGCCGTCGGTGTTTTATACCTTGCCAAGGTAACAAAGAGAGCGAGAATCGTCAGTGTCCAAAAACAAGCCGGGTCGTCGTATATAGTCAGGAATCGGAAAAAAGCAGCATAGCACGTACAAATCAAATTGAATTGTGATTCAGTTTATGGCGGCCATTAGTCATGCGTTCCGTTCCACTTCTAATACTCATATTTATTTATTTTAAATCTAAATAATAATAAAAAATATACGAATTGTTGTATTTTATTTTGGTTTACTTGCACATAAAATATATTATAAGTATTTGCAAGTACGCTGGTTATAAAAATTAACAGTATTTACTTTATCACAAGAAAAATTGATTGATGTATGATGCGTGTAATGACATTACAGGCAAAGAAAAAGACGAATCACTGTCTATAGTCTGTTGTTGTTACTATTATTAAAAAATAGATGTTACCAGTGCCTACAAAACTTTTAATTTGTAGAAACACATTTCTTTCCAAAAGTTAATATTGAAATTAATTAAAGGTTTTGCGAAATTAAAGAAAATATTTTATATAATTTTTAACACTTCATTGTTAATTATATTGATAATAGCACCATCTTTTGCTTTGTTACAAAAATTTCGTGCTTTATAATCCGACTAAATTGAGTATTACTTAAAGTGAATACTATGCTATTCAACTTGAGGAACTTCTGAAATTAGTTGGAAATCGAACACACAATTTGTTCTAAGTTATCAGACCGTGGGTATTACCTGACGTGCCGCCTTATAGCGTAACACACAAGTGTGACCAACTGTGGTGGGTATTACCTGACGTGCCGCCTTATAGCGTAACACACAAGTGTGACCAACTGTGGTGGGGTATTACCTGACGTGCCGCCTTATAGCGTAACACACAAGTGTGACCAACTGTGGTGGGGTATTACCTGACGTGCCGCCTTATAGCGTAACACACAAGTGTGACCAACTGTGGTGGGGTATTACCTGACGTGCCGCCTTATAGCGTAACACACAAGTGTGACCAACTGTGGTGGGTATTACCTGACGTGCCGCTTATAGCGTAACACACAAGTGTGACAACTGTGGTGGGTATTACCTGACATGCCGCCTTATAGCGTAACACACAAGTGTGACCAACTGTGGTGGGGTATTACCAGACGTGCCGCCTTATGGCGTAACACACAAGTGTGACCAACTGTGATGGGGTATTACCTGACGTGCCACCTTATGGCGTCCCACACAAGTGTGACCAACTGTGAGGGTGTGTTACCTGACGTGCCGCCTTATGGCGTACCACACAAGTGTGACCAACTGTGATGGGGTATTACCTGACGTGCCGCCTTATGGCGTAACACACAAGTGTGACCAACTGTGATGGGGTATTACCTGACGTGCCGCCTTATAGCGTAACACACAAGTGTGACCAACTGTGGTGGGGTATTACCTGACGTGCCGCCTTATGGCGTCGGCGTGCGCGGGCGCGAGGTGCTCGGCGGCGCGCTGCGCGGACGTCAGCACGGAGCGAAGCGCGCGCTCGCCCGAACTGTTGCGGAGCGCAGAGGGGTCCTCACACACAATAAAACATACGGTCAATCATCAATTACTGTCCACGTTCAATAACTGGCCACCATACGTATACACTAAATAAAATTAAAATAAAAAACATTTTCAAAAACAAGCTTTTATTATAGTTGAAATACCACAAACAGGACTTAACACATGAGAAAAAGAGTGAATTCAAAAGGAAATAAGATTTTGGTAAAAAAAAAAAAAACATTTTTAATGCAAGTTGACTGACTGTACTTTATGTCGACTTTACTTGCATTGTCACCCAAACTACATTTGCATACCAAATTTCAAGTCTATGCCATTAACCGTTGAAGAGTTCCGTCCTGCGGAGACGATCCTGGCCGGACCACCAGGATGTCACTTCCATTTATTAATGTATTGTCACTTAATTTACATAAGTAAGTATGCCAAACAAGTCAATACGACTAGTGGAAGTTGGTCGAATTTAACTTGCAAGATTTGACTACAGACAGACAGACAACGGGCCAGGTGAAACTAAATAAAAGTTATAAAATGAATTCTAGTCGCCTATAAACAGACTTCATTTTTAGTATAATACACTCAGTTCCGTAGTGTATTCAACAAGGACTCACATTGAGAAACTCATGCGCAGCGGCGATCTTCCCGTGGACCTGCGCCTGCAGCGCTTTCAGCACCGCGATATTGTCCTTCTCTCCGCCGTCCTCCACGTACGACGTCAGCTGAAGGACGCTACAGACAGACAGACAATCTACAATAATCTGTACACCGTGTTAATTTTGATTTCCTTTAACTTTAAGGGGACAATCTACAGGTCAAATGAAGTTAAATTCTCTAAAACACTAGTGGCCTAACTCTTACCACTTTATCTTAAAAGATAATCAAGAATAAGATAATTATGACATACTTTCCCATTTATAATACATTCATTAGTAAGAATTAATCCATGGAACGTGCAAAAATTCCCACGGGCGACGAAGTTTCAAGTAAAAAAAAAAAAAGTTTGTCCCTGGGAGTCGCTGCATAAATCAAGATTTTTCAATATGTGCAGCAAATGTCGGCTGCGACAGGGTTCTAGTAAGTGTCACGCGCACGCTTATCAAGGTAAACAACTTACCGAATAATCTCATGAATTTCATCAGCCATTCTCTGTGCGAGATAGTTCCTATTTTCAGCTGCCTCCTCGATGCCTTTGCCTCCTGTAAGATAAAAGTAGTATGTACTAATGAACTAAAAGAATTTCCTTGCTCACCCGCGACCTTACGATAGCTAAGCTTATGCAAAATATGCGTGTTCATGCAGTTCCTCCACCGCCACACTGTAAGAACACACACAAATCACACAAACCCATCTATCACCACCACCACACTACACTGACGCGTTTCGAACTCAACCAGAGCTCATCTTCAGAGTGACACAACCGTACACCAAGCTACCAGTTGTTAGACTCACAACAGTTGTTGTTTGAAATTCTTTCAGTTCATTGATATGGACCTCCGCAAAGTAACGCCTGATTCAATAAATTATGTAGTATGTACTGTCAAAAGTACCAATACATAGCAAAGCGAATACTATGACTACATATTTCTGGTGCCGGTAAGACACATCTTGGAAAGTATTTGCATTTGATTGCGCCACTATCCTCACAGAGACACCTTTAGTTCGATTTGATGCAGGTATACAAATTAAAATTCAGTATTTTACACTTTTTTTTATACGAAAGGAAGGCAAACGAGCAAGTGGGTCTCCTGATGGTAAGAGAATACCACCGCCCATAAACACCGTTGCCAACCTAGAGGCCTAAGATGGGATACCTCAAGTGCCAGTAATTTCACCGGCTGTCATACTCTCCACGCCGAAACACAAGAGTGCAAGCACTGCTGCTTCACGGCAGGATTAGCGAGCAAGATGGTGGAAGCAATCCGGGCGGACCTTGCACAAGGTCCTACCACCTGCAAACTTTTAGGCTGCGTTTCCATCAGAGATGCGCGCGGATGTGTAGCGAGAAATTTTTTTCATGAACCAATAGAAACGCTTCACTTACTTATCCTCGCACAGCACCGCTCTGGTGGAAACAGCTGAGCGGAGCGAGGCGAGGTAACGCGTTCCTATTGGTTCGTTCGCGTTCCTATTGCGAGGGCACATCTCTAGTTAAAACGCAGCCTTAGGGTAGCAGTCTTTCGGTGTTTTAAGCTTTCAACCAAGCTTTTCAACAACTGAAACAATGAACTATTTCACACCTCTCCTTCAGAAAAGTAACTTTTCCTCCCTGACGAGAGGGAGCAAAGTGCAACTTTTCTGTTCAAGGCTTTTCAAATGGCTTGGCAAATGCCATTTTTTGAAGTAGATAATTGTAAAGCCTCGCCATTTTCTATGCTGGTTGTTCTTAAATAATATTTAATTTTCTTTTTTCAAGTTTCTTAATGCTCGGTGTGAAAAGTTCTATGAGCAACTCGTGAGCAAAATTATTTTCATCTTGGGCGTTAACACTTGAATCCCTCATTATGCTCAGGATTCTACTTTAGAATCCCTCGCTACGCTCATGATTCTATTGTAGAATCCTTCGCTAAATTCTGGATTCAATGTACGCCCTCGCCGTAAATACACCATTTTGCTCCCTTGTGACACAAATAACTATTCATATCTCCCCCCTCGTTGCCTCCCCAATCCTATCCTATCGTATCCTATTGCTTGCCTTGCAATTTTCCTCACTGTGTACCTGTATCTGTATAGCTTACTACTTGTGGTGTACAATAAAGAGTGATTGTATTGTATTGTATTCAGGGCCGGCTGCCTTACCTTCAGTGAGGATGTGTATGTATATCTTCATGGAGCAGATGAGCACGGGCGCAAGTTGCTTGACGCTCTCGAGGCAGCGCGCCAGCGTGTCCGCGTGCGGCGGGTGCGTCAGCTCAGACGCGCGCGCCGCCACCTGGAGGGGGGAATACCATACTAAGTAATATTGTTTTTAAATATTATACAAAACCTTGTGGTAAAGGTGATAGAAAGTCAGATAATCTTTGTTGTTAGATTGATGTAGTTACAAAATTACGATTTTTTTCCTCATAATATTTCGTGAGGTTTTCCTGACGTCAAGAAATTTGGGATGTTTTATGCAGTTTATGCTTTATGATCTCGTCCTTAGTGTTAATAATTTCTTGACAAACTGATTTCTTGTCAGTTTCATGACGGGACAACTTTTTTGAGAAATACTCTTATGCGATAACCCTGCGTTTGACGCACATCAATTGGCATCAGATAATCTAATCCAAGACGATCCCATAGAGCTTATGGGAACGGAAGCAATACCATGCCCTCGGTACCGCTCTGCTTTCAGAGCATGACATGAGTGCGTGTGAGCTAACTTTGGGGGCGGCAGACGTGAACTTGCCTTCGAAATCCAAGAGCAAGAGATGGTTACTTGACTTGAAATGTATATTTCAGAACTAAATTATTGTATTATTATTATTATTTTAAAATTTATGACGGTGGAAGCATTCTTGCACTTCCACTGAACGTAGATATAGTTTAGATATAGTTAGTGTTTAGTATTGTAACTAAGGGACCCCATACATCCCTGTATTTATTATTATTTTTTTTTGTATTTTTTTCTTTAATTGTATATTATAGTTTTTAAGTATTTTATTTGTAATTATATTATTATGAAAAAATGACTTGCTGCCAAGTTTCTTGCGGCGCATTCTTCTTGGCAATGACGGTCATTCCGAAAGCGCTGGTAGTTTAAAAAAAATGACGTGTAAAAGTGCCCATTGCGGCCTATTTACTGAATAAATCATTTGAATTTGAATTTTGAATTTAATAAACATACGCTTGCCGCTACACTCACCGCGTAAGGCAATGTTTGGTATTTAATTTAGATTATCTGATGCGTTTATCGCATAAAACCACAGACCGCTTTTAACCATCCATCCATCCCAGCCTATATACGTCCCACTGCTGGGCAGAGGCCTCCTCTCAGAACAAGAGGGCTTGGACCATAGTTCCCACGCGGGCCCAGTGCGGGCAGTGCTCTGCTCGAGAGGCGATAGGTCAAACCACTAGGCCACCACGACCAATGATACTTAATTAAAAGCCGCATACAACAGGATAGTGCCCTTAATTATTTTAATAAGTTTTTCAGTTAGATTTTCATAAAATATTGGACGTGAATTTTTTCTTTTGTCAAGCCTCGTGTCGTCAGGCCGTGCTAAAACGGCCCCCCACTAACGAATTTCTTCGCGCTTCTCTGTGTCATTTTTCTTTTGATTGACAAAAGAAAAAAAATCGCGTCCACAATAATATACGACAGTCCTGAAGTATACTCTGAACAAAACAGTTTCAATACAAAATTTCGTTCGTCCATGCCAACCAGTTGGGAAATTAATCCCAATGAGGCACTTAAAACTATGGTCTCTTGAAATTAAAAAAAAAAACATTTCAAATGAACATTTACCTCTCTGGCAGCTCTGGACAGAGCCGGCGATATATCCCTCAGGAACTGCACGAGGTCCTCCATGGTGTCAATGACCTCGGCCACCACGAGGTAATCTAGCACCTAGCGACACGCACAAACATCTCATTACTACGTGGATGATGTTGTAACATAAAATTGTAGAACTACTTTGAAATTACAATACAAATACGTATATTCAGCCAATACTACTATTGTTATTCTACTTTCATTATTTCTTGCTTATACCTAGTGCCACAAAGTAGATAATATAACAGAGACACCACCTAGTACAGTCACGTCTAAAAGTATGTATACACAAAAAATTTGAAAAATATGTAGCCACACATTTTCATCATAAATATGTATCTATTACTGACACCAAAAAATGTATTCATTAAACTGTTTCAGTATTATGTAATCACAAAATGCTTCAGAAAGTTGCATACTTAAATAAATTCCATTTAAATGTATCCACCTCGTAGGCAAAAGTAAGTATACATGAATGGGTTCCATATACATATAACCACACCAATTTGGCAAATATTTGTATACGCCGTTGATTCATAAATATGTATCCAGACTGCAACAACAAACCTTGTCTGACTGGCATAGAATCGTAAGTTGTATATTTAACTGATTTGACAATTCACGAAACAGTGCGGACTTGTCACTGCATACGTCTATCTCACGATTATTCTATGACGCACTTGACAGTCCTTAGATTGAATTGACTTGTAAATATTGAGTATTTCAGTTAGGGTCATTCTCAGAAAGGTGCACTAAGCATTTTTTGTTTTTATTTTAATATATTGTTAATTGTTAGTGGTAGAGCCGCATGTAGCCAGTTCTTGGTTTGCAGTACGAATGGGCGAGACATCATTTGCACTTGTCCACACTTCCAACACTTCACATTAAAGTGAATAGATAAAGATGTATAGACTAAAGATAGAAAACACTACCTATTTGTAACTTCAGATAGGTTATATATTATAAAAGAAAGTCACTGGCTTCATGGAAGAACTTTATTTTAAAATCAATTACTTACATATACTCTATACTGTCAAGTGCAAGATCGCCATTCTGTCATCGTCATTCAATTGCAAATTATAGATGCTTCAGTGGATCTGTCCTCAGTGGATGACCCGAACAACTTGATCGCTTTGGCTTAGTCGATATTAATGACCACTCTGGACGTTTCCAAGTATTCGGTGATCTTGATGGTGTATAAAAAATTAAATATATCCATACCAAATTTCATCCAGCTCACTCCAGTCAGTTCATCCCCCATTTTCTCCCCTTAAGGGTTGCTTTTGGAGATAAAAACTAAGTACCTATGTTCAGCCCCTTGACAGTCCAAAACCAGTCGGTTTCGACGTGATACCGGAACAGACAGAGTTACTTTCAATTCATCACTCCATAGTATAAAACAAAGTCGCTTTTTTTGTCTGTACGCTTAGATCTTTCAAACTACGCAACGGATTTTGATGCGGTTTTCACAAATAAATAGTGTGATTCACGGTGTCTATGTATACCGTAACCGTGTTGTGCCGGAACGGGTCACCAGTATATAATATTATTTTAATGGAGTATGGATTCGTAGTATGTATGTCCCTGCCCGCATGCAGGTTACGAAAGAGACAGACATGTAATCTTAACAAAAACAGTAATTCTTCAAAACGAATCAAAATATCAAATCGTGTTACATATTTATGAATCAAACGGCGTATACAAATATTTGCCAAATTGTGTGGTTATATGTATATGGAACCATTCATGTATACTTATTTTTGCCTACGAGATGGATACATTTAAATGGAATTTATTAAGTATGCAACTTTCTGAAGCATTTTGTGATTCATAATACTGAAAAAGTTTAATGAATACAATTTTTGGTGTCAGTAATAGATAAATATTTTTGATACAATGTATGACTACATATTTATGCAAACTTGTTTTGTAATACATATTTTAGACGTGACTGTACCTACAATCAATAAAAAACGCGGTCTGCACAAGAGTACAAATTTTCACACAATTAGTTTAGTATCCAGTAGAAAATAGTAAAACAACAGACAATACTGTTTTAATTATCCAAGTTCGAATTTATTCACCTCACCCATTAAAAAAGATTTAATAAAAAAATCGCCGCTTCAGCCATGCCAATAGCACTTTGCACAATTTTTCAGCAGGCATCGTCAAAATGGCGGCACTATTAATAAATCGTGGTCGGCTGCGAGCGATAGCGCCGACTAAATTAATCTATCCAGGATCCTGGACACAATGGGCCATATTTATCGAGAATTTATCATAGCTTCGAGAGCTCTTGTTGTCTGCGATAATTTCAAGTGTAAAACGTTGAGGCAGTCCAGGAATCTGTTAGATAGGCCTACATAGACCTATGTTGCAGCGATGTGGTATCATTATAATTGGGTGATAAAAGTGTAAGTATTATATTTAATTAGTCCATAAGTTTAATAATTAGAGAATTAGCTGTGCCGCGGCTTCGCCCCCATTCCAAACTTTTTATTTTATTTTGTTTAACGCAAACCATGTCCTTACAATGACGAATACAACAAAAAAATAACTATTCAATTTGGTGCTGTCGTTCGCAATTTATGAGCGTACATACTTTTCGACGATTCATTTTTATTTTTATAGATAGATATTGGACACGTACATATTTTTTATTTTGCCTATCAATCAAAAATTAAAAAGATACTTCGTGAGTGGGCAGTGAAGTCACACCGTGCTAAAAAGTGTCACACGGTATGACGGCATTCGGAACTTTAACTGGCTATATAGAAAGAAAAAGAAAGAAAGAACATATTTATTCACATTCACAAAGACACACAAATAGAACAACATCAAAACAAAAAAAAAACAATAAACAGCAAACAAATAAAACAAAAAAGAAATACAAAAATGAAAATATACGTTTTTGTGTGTCCCCGCAAAAGTGAAACGGCCGCTGACTCAGCATAATGCTGAGGCGTTAGACGCCTGCAGCGCTGATATTCTGTCAGAACCGTCTGTGACTCACGGAATGATACATAAATATACTCAATTTATCCATGTGTATATAAAATTAAGAAATAATAGATTGAATTGTAAGTAAACAAGAAATATATAAATAAATTACAATAAACCATAAGTATAAACAAGGGACAAATAAGTTGTTCAAAAACAACAGGCTGGCGTAGTGCTGGTTTAGTGAAGGGATTTTTGTGTTTTTTTTTTTATATCTTCATATTTTTTTGTTAAATTGACAAAAGAAAAAATACTTGTCCAATATATTCTGATAATCTAACTGATGGGCTAAGTAGAATTTTAAAACATTAGCCTATTCGATTCCACCGAGTTGCCTAAGATTTTTAGTACTTAAATCAAAAAATTGACTGACGACCAGTAGCTGAGTTCTAAGAGCACTTGACACAAAGCTTGAGATTACAGGTTCGATCCTTGATCGGGGCAGTTGTTCTCTAGTCTTGGGTTTGTTTAATGCTAAATATTTTATCTATTTAAGTATATATGTCTATTATTTTATTGATAATAATCAGGACCATATAATATTCAAAAAAACTTTGAATTCTAGGTTTTGTCAGACAAATAAGACTAAATAATAATATACTGAGCGGCAAAAAATCTGGCCCTCAAATGTATGCAGAAATAGGTTATTTTTTTAGGTAGTGGGCCAAATTTTGTGCTGCTGAGTATATTTAAATATTCACTTTAGATTTTGTGAAGAAAAAGAAAAAAAAGAATTCGTAGAATAAAACACAATTACAAAGAAATATTGTTTATTAAAATATCAGGTTTTAGCCTAATCGAGCAAAACGTACCACTCAAGTAAATCGTTGAAAGGTTTATTGGGTTCGATATCAGATCTAGTACAAGCTTATGTGTGTTACATGACATATGTGGCTTGTAGCACAACTTTTTTGCCTGTGTCTATTCTATTATTATGCAGGCGCTGCAGTTGTTTCACCGCCTGCAGGAGTATCAGAACCACCACTGTTACCTCCAGTTTCACCAGTTCCAGGTGTACCACCACTACCTCCTGTATTGTCTTTAGTTTCACCTGTATTGCCTCCTTCTGTTGCGCCTGTGCCAGTGTTATTTCCACCTGTGCCTGTAACGCCAGTGCCAGTTGAACCTGTGTCACCGGTCCCACCTGTTTCATCTGCTGTTGTTTCTTCTGTTTCGCCTGTAGTGACTTCTTCTGTGGTTGTGTCAACTTTGTGAATCTCGTGGTAGTCTTCTGGCCAGCTCTGTCAGCAAAGATGCAGGTTCGTACACACTCGTATTCGTCTTCGAACATGTTCTGATTGGGCAGACACCCTTTCCAAAGGCCCACCTCGCAGCGGGAGCCGGGTTTCCAATAGTACATGACAGGCTTGGCAGGAAGACCACAGTCATCCCATCTGAAGTTGGCGAAGCATGCGTCTGGTGGTACTGCAGAAAAAAAGTAACAAATTAATTCACTAGTCCTAGAACTACTTTCTTAGCAATACATTCTACTCTATTTGATTTTATTATTTTGATTAGGGACTTTGTGATACGCACGCTCGTGAGTTGTATGGCTGTTCTATGGAAAGAAAACCGAAAGATATTAAAACTAACCTATGTTTTATTACAATGTTATCGCTTTCTCCGCTTTGCATGGTCTATTTAAATAGTTTATTCGAACGTACATTACTGCACTAGTTAAGCAGGGAGCTGGCAGCCTAGCGCCAGTTTTTACGTTAAAAATGTACTTCGTCTTGCGATAGTCGGAAACTTTATTTTCCAACTTCGTGCGAAGTGAAATGAAGTGGGACACTTGTTGCGCTGAAGATAATTTAATACATTATTATAAAACACTTTTGTAACTTGTTGAAAATGGCGGATGCTTATAATAACGATATCTGTGGGGTATTTAATGGTATGTGGGACTGTGTTTGTTACGGCAATTAGTGTGGCAATATTTTTTTATAATATTTTTTTTTTCACTACTTCAAATGGCAGCAGACTTGAGTATCCTACTGATATTATAAATGCGAATGTTTGTATGTATGTGTGTGTGTGTGTTTGTATGTAATTTAATATTTTGGGAAAGAGGCGTGATTTTATGTATGTATGTGTCTAGATAGCTGAATATCTGGCATAATTTATAGGGTACTTTCTGTCTCAATATTCCTATAGGGTAAGAAAATAATGTATCTGTTCACCACTTAGAAATGACCTCTAACCTTTTAAGTTTACCTCACTTGATAAGGTTTTTAAAGATTAGCGTACGTCAGGTAGAAACTTCATCGCTACCTGCTTATTAGGTCGACACTTTAGGCTTTTAGCCTTTGCTGCGCGATCTATATTCATATACTAGATTAGCCAAGGGTAAAACTTATTAACCCTTATATTCACGCCTTTTAAATCTGTTGTTAGTTAAGAAATATCGCTAGATGGAGTTAGTATTGAGGGGTCTGTTTGACGCTATAGCCTTGCTTGCTATTGACTCATTTAGTTATTTTACCAATCACAAACGTGTCGAAAATATCAAAGTTGTCAAACAGACCTTACAATTCTAGCGTCTAGTCTGTTAACCATTTCCTTGGCAAGTTGAAGTAAGTGCACTGAATTCAAGCTTCGTTGGATTCTTGTAGAGCTAACAAAAATAACTTTTAAAAAATACAAAAAGATGATCTTAAATTATGTATCATATTCAAATATGATACAATACCAAGAAAATGGTTAAAAATGCTCATTACTTTTACTCAATCATGGCACCACCGCTGTCTTTTTATTTCTTTTCGCAAAGGTACAGGCAAATGTTTAAAATCAAACAGTCCGGTCACAGTCAGTTTATTTTTAAATTAATTTAAATTTTGGAATGTCATTTCAGTTTCTCACCAGCCAGTGTTTCTTCTAGCACCATACTCCCAAAACTAGTGAAAAGCAAAAACTTAAATGAAAACATTTCAGCGCCGACGTCTGTTATTTAGTATGTTCTAATCATAAGAGTTTTAGGTGTTAATAATCGCACTTGATTACTTTTCATTAATAAACATAAATGAAAATTACGCGCACGAGTTAATACTCAAACGAGTTTGGATTTTTTATGAATGGGCGTAAAGTTTATTTATGACTGGAATGGTAATAAACGGTTACGATAAGGGTTTCTTTTAAAACTTTAAATAGGTATTGGAAATTATTATGTCACGATATTTCATGAAATAAAACTGCCATCTTCAGTCGGAGAAAAGAAACCTTTTAGAATCATATTGTTGTCCGTCCGTCTTTCAAGATTCTTTTTCTCATGCCCTCCACGCATATCAAATTCAAATTAATATTAAATATAGGTACTTGGAATTGTGAAAAAAAATATTTCTAAGTCATCTCAATAAAAAGATACAGTCGTGTTTCCATACAAATTACTGGGAAATCAAAACCTATATAGAGTAATTTTCAATTGTTCTGGAATAGTGAAAATGGTATGAAAGTATACCCTAGGTCAAAAGTATGGAAACGAAGTTGTTTCTCTTAATATTTCATGTTTCCATTATTATTAAATTAAAGATTAAAACTACACCCAAATCATTAAAACATCCGAATAATATATTGTAAAAGAGTAAAAAATAAATAAATTTGGAGGAAGTTACAAATCGGTCTTTCTATGAAATATTGAATTTACAATTTTACTAACTTTTTTCACTGAAAATAACATAAATTTCACTCCATGTTCGAAAATTGGAACCAAACGCCGAGGCGTCATAGAAACACAGTCATTTTTTTCAACTAAACAGGAACGCAGCCAAGTTTTCGAACGATGCCAAAACATTCGACACACCATTGAATACCTTACCACCTTCAACAAAAGGTTTTATGTAGTAAAAAGCATGCGAACATTGTAAACGTCATGTTTATTATCGAATTGCTGCGGATTTATTCCCGGTACATTCATCGATATTGCTCCCCGAAGCGCATTCACAAGATGGCCGCTCCGAGAGCGATTCGCTTATTGTTTTGACATTAATCTGACTTATTCGGGTATTTACCCTTACTTTCAGTTAGTAGTTGAATTTTGATTCGGTTAACGAGATTAGGTAACCGTCGGTTGAATGGGAACATAAAGGAAATTATGGCGGAATTTGTTTTAGCAGTTGGTAATAGGATTGTTTTGAGTTCAGACAATTGAGGAGAATTAGATTGCGAGATTGAAATTTTAGGTGAGGTGGTTAAATTGTTTCATTTTACAATAAGACAATTATAACTTTCTTAGTTTAGGGTGTTTTAGGCTGGCTGGGAAATCGTAGTTATAATAATAAATAACAAATAAACATCAGTTGCGCAAGACGATGGGCGGAAGAGACTTTTTTTAATGTCACTCCTAAAATCCCCCTAAAACCTAAACCGGTGGGTGGAAAAATTTGAAAAAATTCAGGATGGTAGTAATTATATCTAACTTTCATGGAAACTATAACGGCTAAGTTTGCTTGAGAATTATTAGTAGTTTTTGAGTAAATAGCAGCCTAAGGTATAAAATATACCTAAACTTGGAAGATTCCGTATAAAATACGAAATCCTTAGAAAAATATTACTCATTTTTTTTGTAATGGCTACGGAACCCTATATTGGGCGTGTCCATCACGCTCTTATTAGAGCAGCACTGTCCAGTCTATTCGGTTTGAATAAATGCATCTATGCTATTCTCTATGCATTATCCTTTGTTACTCATTCACACTTAAACAGCTGATCAAATTTGAATCAGTTTTATATTAAGATACCTACCTGTATCCTGTGAGTAACATACTTATAGCAAGATTTTTTCAATCAGCAGTACATTTTTTCGAAGATTAAAATTTTTAAAAGCAATAATGTTTTTTCAAGAACTAAGGCTAATATTATCAAATAACATTACGACTAAAAATATTCGACCATCCAATCTCGACCCATTTTCGTGTTATTCGCGCCACCATACATATCATTTATACGCGTGTCAGCGAATTCTGAATATTCGCGGTATAAAATACGTTTTCAGCAATGAAAGTAGCGGGCTATATTTTCCGCGTGCAATATCATCGTACGTCTGGAACGTTCCACGCAAAATTGAAAGTCCGGGTGAACTTAAATAGGAAACTTAAAGGATGAAATATTTCATCTTGAATGTTATAGTGACGTGAAACGTCTACGGTCCCATACGAACTGGCTTCTTCGTGAAAATAAATTGGAGATTACCATTTTTTTTTAAATATAATATGTAGCCTTTGCCACTTGCGGCATTATAAAATTGTTGATACCTCATTCTCAATCAGTCGACTCCACCAACTAGATGATGGATGATCTGGTTAAAGACGCGGGTTCACGGTGGATGCAGGCTGTTTTTAACCGAAGCAACTTGGGGTCTATGAGGGAGGTCTATGTCCAACAGTGGACGTCTTACAGCTTATATGATGATGATGACTGTATTTGGGAAAAACGGAAATATATGTCAAGCAAAATGAGCTGTCGAATCTACGTAAGCAAATCACTTTAGACCTAGTGCCATGTGGATAATTTAGATTTGGATTTTTTTGTAATCGTTCAAACGAGGTTTTTTAAATAGAAAATAGTTGAAGAAAAGTATATTCTTAAGAAATCGGGGGACGACAGCTAGATAAATAAATCCATAAAATATAACAGAAAGATTGAAATGGTAATGAATGCACTCGTAAAAAAAACAAAGAATTTATTGGAATCGAGTAATTTTTCATTTTGCAGCTAAAATCTTTGAAATACATTAAGCTTATCTTGAAGCACCTAAAAGGGCAAAGCTTATTAAATACCTCAAAAATACGAAACCTCTTCGTGTCTATAGAAACAAAATGGGATGGAGTGATAAAAGTGGAAACGTAGGGGTAATATAAATCTTTTTAATGTTTCCGCGCTGAAATATGCGAGAAAGTAACTGAAGCTTTGCCAGGGTTCATACTCGGCAATCTGTTTAATGTTTCTGTGAAACTATCTCGAGAAGAATTCATATGATTGGCTGGTAAAAATAAGAAATTTTTTTTTTTTCTTTTTTGGTAAACTTTTATTTAAACGCTTCTTCTTCACAGTACTTGTTTGGTTTTTGGAAAGAGAGCGATACGCGACGCGAAACGTCTCCGTTTGAGCTTGGACAGCAAATGTTTTTATATGTCAGTTGGACTGTTTCCTATAGAAGTCTCCTTTCTTAACCGATCCTCGTTAAATTTTTTGAGCTGCGTCCATAAATAAATGGATCTGTTTTGTCGATTAAGTTTAAAACATTTAATTTAAAAAAAAAATCTACATGGTTATGCTTTTAGTATTGGCACTGTTACTTCGCCCTGATAGTGGAGTGTGAGATAACAACCGCAATAAAACTGTAATAGCCATTATCGCAAATAAAGGAAAACCATCATGCCACCCTGAAGCTAACGAAGTTTGAAAATCTACAAATCCCTATACAGTAGCACCTAACAATTCTTTAACCCCACAGCCCTCTGTGATTGCTTTTTAATCTCATTCAGCCGTTCGATTAGAATATTTCATTATAATCCCTTCAGTTCATACATCTGAACGCTTAATGCTATTTCAATCAAATCACGGGTTTCATTCCATTATCATCATCAGCCGCACACACATACATGCTGCACAGAAGCTTCCCCCTTAGAACGTCACAATGAACGGCAACTCGCCACTTGCATCCACCAGTTGCAGCTCTTGGGATGTCGTCAGTCCACCTAGTGGGCTTGTCAACGCTTCGTCTTCCGGTTCATAGCCACTCGAGAACTTTTCTCCCCTAACGTTTATACTGATCTTTGAGCGATGTGGCCCACCCAGCCCAGTTCCAGTTCCCAGTGCCCAGTGCCCAGTTCAACTTGCTCTGTCGTTCTTCTTCTTATCTTCTAGTTCTTGCTATGTTGGTAACTTGTTCTTCGGCGAATTTCCGTATTCCGGATTCTATCACGCAGAGAAACTGAGCATAGCTCCAAGAGGCCAACAAGCAGCTCTCAGAGATTTGTATGTAAGTTTTTGTTTCAATTTTTTTTAAAGTTACGAATGGCAAAAAATTTGATGTAAAAAATAAGTGTTGCAAAAAAATATTTAAATATGCAGGAAATAAAAGGCTTTTTTCGTTTTATTTATTGACATAGAAAATAAATGTAAAGTATCACTTTAAATACCCGCAATTTATGCTAACAAAAACCTCCAAACTTCCTAGCAACTTGTAACTTTTAAAACGCAAAATTTACTTTTTAATCTAGTTTCTCGAACTCCTTACTACTAATTCCTCCAAAAAACCTCAACGTTAGAACTTGTTCCATCAAACTTTTGTTCAAGTGGGAGAGCGGGCGAAATTCGACTAGCGAAGTGCGCCGGCGGCAGCAACAATGCCCAGCCTCCCCTAATAAGCGGAACTAGTATTTCATGCCAACTTGGTTGGATGAAGTCTGCATTTTGGTGTGAAGCATCTGCGAGTGGTTATACGCTCGCATTTATTAGGTGTTAGATATAAACTAGGTTTCAACCAATTAGATTCCTTGGTCTTATAGTCTAAACTCCGAATAAGAGAGGATATCCTCTACTTCTATACTGTAATCTGTGATTAACTTAATCACGAACAGTAATATAACAGCATACAATAACAAGATTCTGGAAAAGTCTATATTGTCTATTCCCCATAACAGCACTGTATCGTAATGTTGCTAAAACGATACTTCAACCAGTTATATTTTTTTCTTAATTCGTACGTTCGGACAGGCTAAGGTGCAGCCAGTTAAACTTTCCGAACATAATCCATAGCCTGCCAACATAAGTAACGCGTATTTTTACCCGACTGCCCGAAGGAGGGTTATGTTTTTCGAGCGTATGTAAGTATGTATGTATGTAAGTATGTATGTATGTAAGTATGTATGTATGTATTTATGTATGTGGGTTTGTATGTCCATTTCTTTGGTCCTCGCTGCAGCCTAAACGGCTGGACGGATTGTAGCATATGAGGTATCATTGGATTCGTCATAACTGTCGGAGTGACATAGGGTATCAAAAATTTCAATATGGCGTCTGCGAAAAAAAATATGGCGAAGGAATAAAAAAAAATCTTTTGTATTGTAACAATATGGGAATCAAATTAAAGCTAATAATTATCCCATTCTAAATATATAAAGGTCATAATACTTTTAATCTACTATTTTCACAGAAATATCAAAAAAGTATAAAATAAAAAACATTAAATTTAAAAAATCAAAAACCCGACTGCCTTAAAAACCAAAAGGAAGAAAATAAGTCTAGTGATCTAGAACTCTATCAAGAAGCTCATTTAAGGTTCAACAGTCGGGACCCATTCAAATCGTAACCAGCTCAAAAAATCTTAGTAATGGGTCCCGACTGTTGAACCTTAAATGAGCTTCTTGATAGAGTTCTAGACCACTAGACTTATTTTCTTCCTTTTAGTTTTTAATTAACATCGTGACAGGCAAGTAAACGTTAATCAAAATCAAAATTTAACTTAGACAAATTATGACATTTTCATATATCTCACTTGTTTATTGTTGTTTGCCTTAAGTACTTTTTACTAAAGTATGAAAACGTTTAAAGTTTACTATTTCTCTAATTTTATATTGTAATTAATAAAGTACCCAGTCGAAGAAAAAGTATTGTATGCAACGTTGTATAAGTAAGTCAAAAAAAAGCTCGTGGCGTCTTTTTTAACTCACGCCACTCACCTTTTTTGAACCCTGTTATACAACTGTTGCATAAAATACTATTTTAACACTGCACTTATGAATTTCACCAATAAATTGTATACAAAGCAAAAGTATAAAGCCTATAAAATCTATGTGTAAACGTTGGGTTGTCTATTTTTTTATGGCGTAACTACGTCAATACCCTTTACCCTACGTTAGTACCCTTTGAAATGAGTGAAAATAAGTAGTTATTTTCACTCATTTCAAAGGGTACTAAATGACGTAAATGTCACAATGACAAAATTTTGTGGTGGCTTTGTTTTGGTACAGACATCATTACGCGAACCTATAGCAAGTGTCACCACTTCTTTGAAAACGGAATATCTGCCTGTAGGTGACTGGTCACTTAGCCAATGGTCATTAACCTTTCCGGACCGGATCCGAATTTCGCTGACATTCTGGATGCGCGTACGCAATAAACTGAGACACTTTCGTGCATTTCTAGAGCAACCCACGAGTTGTACGACCGGATTGGACAAGAAACAAAAGGGCATCCGGTAACTACTGAGTTGAAACCGCACAAATTCATGTGTCATTGTCGATATTTTTTTTACTTACCAGGAACAATCATCAAGTGCTTGTTAGGCAACTGCACAAGGGAATGATACTCATGATTTTCAAGCGTTGATGCATAATTTTCTAATATATGAAATTCTTGGGTCAAAAATGTTTGTGACCTAACTGCTTCAAAACCGATTTTTATGTAATTTTTGTGTAAATTCGGTAGGTCTGGAATAGCATGTAAACTATTTTTCATACTTCTTTTGTTATACTTGTTTATCGCTATCCCGCGGGAACTATGCAATTTTCCAGGATAAAAACTATGCTATGTCCTTCCCCGGGACTCAAACTATCTGTATAACGAATATCATCTAAATCCGTTCAGCGGTTTAGAAGTGATGAGGTAATAAATAAACAAACAGACTTACAAACATTCGCATTTATAATATGGGATAAGTGGGATATAAGTGGGATAGTGGGATGGGATTGAATGATTCATATCGAGATACGAGATTTTTTTAAATTAGTGTCGTTATGTCACAGTAAGGTTTCTTTAAGACCCGACCGGATTAAGAAGAGGTTATGGAAGTGTACCGTCGATTACGACCTGTCGAATTGACTTTTCGGCTTTCGCAACGTTATCGAAACGATTCATGTCGATGTGTAAGCGAATCATTTAAATGTCAACTTAATTATTACATGATAGCTACTCACTTAACGGTGTCGCTCGTTTGTTTCGGGTTTTGTGAAATTTAACATGTAAATTTGTAAGAAAAAAACCGGCGAAGAGCGTGTCAGACACGCCCGAAATAGGGTTCCGTAGCCATTACGAAAAAGTTGAGTAGTATTTTTCTAAGGATTTCGTATTTCAAGTTTAGGTACAATTTATACCGTATGCTGCTATTTACTCTTAAACTACTAATAATTCTCAAGAAAACTTAACCGTTATAGTTTTCCTTGTAAGTTTGATATACTTAATAAAATCCTGATTTTTTTAATTTTTTTCCGCCCACCGGTTTAGATTTTAGAGGGGGGACGCTCGATTTTAATGAAAATTTGCACTTTAAAGTTGAATATTTTGCAAACAAATCATTGAATCATAAAATCGTTTTAGCAACCCCTTAATGGTTTACAATGAATTATCCAACGAAACCTACAAGGTTGGATGAGAAAAAAAAATACCCCCACTTTACATCGTAGGAGGTACTCTAAAAAAATTTTTTTTTAATTTTTATATTGTACCATTTTGTCGGCATAGTTTACATATATATTCGTGCAAAATTACAGCTTTCTAGCATCGATAGTCCCTGAGCAAAGCCGCAGATGGACAGACAGACAGATTATATGGCGAAACCATTCTTGGCCATTTTGGCTACGGATCCCTAAAAACTCGTGAACATTAGCGAATCATGGGAAGTAGAACTCAAACTAAATATCTGTATAATGTATGGGGCTAGGTCAATTGGTGTAATTTGTCCCAAGATATTATTAATATTACTTCCGAGATCTGTAATATAAATAAATAATAAATAAATATCATGGGACACTTGACACCACTTGACCTAGTCCCAAACTAAGCAAAGCTTGTGCTATGGATACTAGGCAATGGACAAACATACATATATATAGATAAAGACATACTTAAATACATATTAAACATCCAAGACCCGAGAACAAACATTCGTATTATTCATACAAATATCTGCCCGGCCGGGAATCGAACACGGACCTCAAGCTCGAATCGGTAGTCGGTACTCAGTAGTTAGGTTCTCTAACCACTCGGCCATCCGGTCGTCAAAGAAATAACTGAATAGTTTTTATTTTATGGTTTAAGATATTTATTTTCTCAAAAGATTTACAAAAAAAACACTTATTTATTAGAGAAAAACAAAATTAATTCTATTACACTTACAGTTCATTCGAAAAAGCAATTCAAAGCAAAATGTTTCATGTTTGTAAGGTACTGTACTAACCTCTTGTGTCCGTTGATTCGATGCTGGCAGCATAGTTCTAATTTTAAAATAATAATAGGAAACGGACGCAAGGGTGTTAAAGAGAAGACATGTATGCTAGCTGCCAACGTAGGAAGGTGATCTTAAAATATACAAAAAATAATAACGAAGTGTTTTTCTTAATAAAATAGGAAATATTAAGCTAGTGGACCGTCCGTCCACTACAATTTGGTGGAGGTGCGGGGTATGCTCAGGCATTTTGAAAGTATTGTATTTCAACTTTTTTCAAAAAGATCAACTGTCTTTGATATAAGAATGATATTTTTGAGAACAGCATTCGCAGAAACTCTCAGTCTCTTCAAGTCAACTCCTGTTAAGTTTATTAAAAGATTTTCACAATTCGTTGATATATCTCTCTTGATCCCACTGCCTTTCAATTCAGTGTCAACATTTAAAACTTCGCAAGCCAGTGAGGCACTTCTGGCAGATTCAAAGGGTATCTTCAACGGACACAAGAGGTTAGTACAGTACATAGATGTCAATGTTGTATCGTGAACGGCGGCGTCAATGGCTCCAAGGATGACGTACATTGATAAATAATAATAGGTACTAAGTATTTAATTTGTATAAAAAATGATAAAACTCTTCTTCTTCTTAGTCGTTCACTCTTGACAGAGTGGTCGTGGTCATGCTTTGGTCGATCGATTCCTGTGCCACTGCTGCTGTCGCGACGCGTCGCCAAGTAGCCCGATGTCTGGCAGAGTGGGAGCAATCGTTTATATTAGAGTGCGTCACAGATTTGATGAGGTCTGTCCACCGTGTCGGAGAGCGTCCGCGAGATCTTTTGCCCTCGACTTTCCCCTGCACCACAAGCCGTTCCATGGCGTCCTCATTACGGGTGATGTGTCCAAAGAACTTGAGGATTCGTATTTGCACAGTTAATGATAAAACTGGGGACTCAATTATTTTTAAATGTCGCAATGAAGTAATGTTATTCAGTTCCAAGAGATTTATCTCTATGTTTTAAAATCACAACGCTGTACAACATTCACAAAAATATTCGAAAATCTGTGAACGTTGACTCTATTGTCGCTTTTAAACTAAGTACGAAATAAAAAAATAGACCTCGTTAAAACATGTACATTGTTATTGGAACTCACAATACTACTTTGTCTTCTAAACAAGATAATAAGTTTCAACGCTCGTCGAATACTTTCTGCTCGAATGTAGAGTGAGAATAGGGGTAATAAATATGTTGCCCTCCACATTCTGCCGTCCTACCGAAGAAGGCGGCAAAGTGACTTTAGCGGCTTTTTAACTTTTTGATACATGCATACTCAGGAAAAAATTCTGCGTCGAACGGTATTGACTTTTTTTTTCTATGACAGTTAGTTCTCGAGATACACAGCAGTTAAACGACACGTATTTTGATTTTTGTTAGGGTTTTATAATCTAAAAAGCCATGATTGGTATTAAATAAGCTAAAAAGACGTTATGTCTCATTAGCTGCTTTATATCATGCTTAAAATATAACACTTTTCTAAGCTAAAAAGCGCTTATCGACTATTCATAGTTTAAAAAGCGGCTAAGTTCGTTTAACGAGGTTTTAACGAATTGTCATTGCTGAAGTTAAATACTTGTTTATAGTCTTAAAAGCAGTATTCTTTAAATTATACTCTATAATTACGTTATGGGACCTTAGCCGCCTTTTTGCCTATAACACTTAAATACATTACGTAATACATTTCGGTGTCAGTAAAGCGGTGACCGCCTTTTTACTTCAGTGACATAGAGTTGATTTTTGTTCAATAATATTTTTGAAGCGGTTAAATAGCAATAATAAGTTAAAAAGCGGCTAGATTTTTTCAATGTTAAATAATATTAAAATGCTTAATTTTAATATATATTAAAAAAATCTTACGTAGTTCTTTGGTTAACGTCAATAATGTTACCTAAGTAGTTTTGTACCTAGATTTAAGTAAAATTGAGGTTTTGACTTTTGGGTGATTTTTTGAAATCATTTTTTTACGTAATTTCGGCAGGCAATTTTTTTTAATTTTGTGAAAATAATCACTTGTTGAGATACTCTTTTGGATTAGGATTTCAATGTACAAGAGGCACCTATTTAAATTCAATAAATAAGTAGCTATGCGATATTGAAAAAAAAATCGCCACTGAAATTACGATATTGACAGCGAAATTACGTTTTTATGAATAACATAGGAAATAAGTTTGAAATTACGAACTATTACTATGATTTATGTACGTAACTATAATTTATTTTATATACATTTACATATCATGTGTATAAATATATTAATAAAGTAAAGAATTAAAGTTTTAAATTATTGATTAAAGTTATTCTTAATTCTCAATAATTGAATGTAGGTTTGATCAATCGGTTCGCTTGACCTTTCAAAATTCATAATTTGCGAAGTCGCACTTGCACCTACTGTAAACGACAGACATATTATACTAGCATGCTCATTAGCAGACGCGTTCATACTTATTATTATCATTCGTCCTTCCAACCCCCGCCTCACGTAGTACGCTCAAAGATGGCAGGGTGATCCATATAGCCAGCATGCCACTAAAAAGCATGCCTACTACTACATGCATGTCATAAACATACACGCTAGTGCTAGTAGTGATACTAGTAGATAGTAATTGATCATTAATAGCATGCTTTTGTGCTAGTAATGAGCATAATTTCACATGAAACTACCGTTAGATTCAATCATAAAGATGGTGAACAAAAATGCCACCGGAATTACGGCACCGAAGATTACGACAGCGAAATATTTTGGTGAAATAAGAACCAAGTCAACTAATAAACAAAAGTAGACACATTCAATTAAAATAATTGTATATCAACAGGAATCCACGGAAATTACTTTTCAGATGACCAAAACACATCGCGCGAAAGACTTTTACACAAAATTCGCTAGGTGGAGGTTCACTCTGCGTTATAACTAAAGCACAATTAATGTAATTTTCCATAAAAATGCGAACATAGTGTTATGATTTCTCACCATTACGATATTGGCAAGTATTTGCGCAAAGTGATATTGGTAGCTAGACGTGGAAGAATTACAAAATGGTCAACCTGTTTTTCAATAAAAATGTATTTAGTATGAAAAAGTAAAATTGAATGCATTATTTAATTAACTTCATTTTGATGTATGTTTAGTAGGAAAATGACTCCTAGACACAAAGTTATGGTCAATTGATTCAACAAAACCGCGTGTGGGACAGGCCTCACAGACTTACTGCAGTTAGTGTTTCTAAGTTTGTGATATTTTTAATGCTGCTTTAATTGAAGTCAACAATGTTTATTATGTTAAACCTCCTCTATTGTATTGTATACAAAATTGTGTGGTATTATTTTATTAAGAAGTTTATTTTTAATTGACCTGGGAGAGCCAAAAAAGTTGCTCTGAAAATTCACCCTTTTATGAGTATATTTCTCATCTAAAACTTTATCTAGAAGTAAATAATGAACACAGTTCAATAATAATGTATTAATTCAAAAGTACCAATTTAGAAGTTTTTATGTTTTGAAGAATAAATCGTTGTTTTTTTTTATACAGATGATGGTTCCGGGGTCATGAGCAGGAGTGAAAGGGGTCATGGGGAGATTCACACTGAGCAACTTTTACTATGGGGCCAGCCATGAAATCGTGCAAAAATCAGCTATTCCATACATTTCGGATAGTAAGAGATCAATTATCTCTTGATTAGATGGTTTTTTTTCGCGATTTCGGGGCTGGTCCCATAGTAAAAGTTGCTCAGTGTGAATCTCCCCATCACCCCTTTCACTCCTGCACATGACCCCGGAACCATCCAGTATAGTATGCCTTTTCATTTTTTGTCATTACCTCTTTTTAAACAGCATAACACTTAATAATCGTAGTCCCATCATAACCTAAAATGCCGTTATCTACAGAGTGACTCACATATTACGGCTTTTTAATGTATTGAAAGTAAATATTTCTGTTGCTTAATAATTTTGATTGAAAAGTTAATAAAATATCTAAGCTTTAAAACAGTTAAGGTGCTTTAACTTCATTTTTATTTACAACGCAACGTGCATCTTCTACTAGCAATAATAGACAATACCGCGGCTATCTGTAGTAACGACCTTCTAGTGTATTAATCGCACATAACTTTCATTTAAAATAACAATACTTTAAAAGTTATGTAGAATACTAAGCTTAAAAGTCGCTAAGGTACTGCTAACGGCCTTTTAACTTAGTATTCTTCGTCGAATAATATTCACAAATCCTAAGCTATAACATAAAAGCCTCCACAATTAATACTATTTATAATTTTTGTATAATGAAAATATATACATAAAAAACGTGATTTTTTATCTAAATTTTAATGTCATCAAAATTTTTGTGAGTCAATTTATGCCTAAGATACAGGTGTTTTAAATTTTGAAAAGTTTTTGCCGTTTTTCTCGAAAGTTACTTTTGTCACTTTGCCGCCTTCTTCGTTAGGACGGCAGAAATGCAGTTGCTACAGCGTCTCTGCTTAATGCGTTTCCATAACAACAATGACAAAGAAATTGGAAGGACCTTCAAGAGGATTTTTTTACATAAAACTGACTCGTGTTTGACCCCTATCTCACCTGACAAAAAGTGCAGATGGGCCAAAGGTGTATCTGGCATCACTAGTTAAGGAACAGCCTCAACTATTAACTCTGGCCTTGAACAGCCCTAGGCTGTATCTATCCGGAAATACAGATGATGGGAGCAAATTCCATTCCTTAGCAGTTCGCAGGAAAGATGAAGTGAACCGCCTCGTGCGGACCAATGTAATACTAACCACATAAGGGTGAAGACGCTCCCCCCACCTGGATGTTCGTTGGTGGTTCATTGGCGTAGATAAAAGTTTAATTTGTTTCAAGGTTGGCCAGATGCACTATAAAGCAATCGTCAGCATGTGTAACCTATCAAGACTTGTGTGCGAATGAGGGTAGTTCTTTAACCTGCCCAGTCAAATCTTAAATAGATTAATCAAGTTACGGTAATATTTTTATTGTTAATGTCATGTTATGACGTATTTTTTTGTATATTTTTGTGTGAATCTTCGTTCATCTTTCACTCTAAAACGGCTGGCCGGTTTTGAATGAAATTTGATATGTAAATAGCTAAATCAATTATCTAGTGAATCTATCTTTTACTAGACCTAAATTCACTATTTTAGAACGCCCTAAGTGCCATCTATTGGCAGTTCAAAGATTATCCGCTATATAACAGCCTGGTTCATACGGCCCTCATAGTCCAAGTCATCCTGTACAATAGCACCACATACATACACTATGCCACAATGCGACTTGCTGTAAATAAAATCGTACACGAGCATTAACTGTTTGACTTCATAAAGCCATTACCCGGGATTGCACTCGAATCCCGCGAGCCCGGCGTCCCGGGCACCCTGATAAATGGATATGTGCCCGGGAACATCTGCTGGCCGGGAAAAAATGCCAAACCGAATACGGACGCAACTTAAGCTGTGATGCACTTAGTTAAGATTAATGAAGATTAGAGGTGAGACTATTACTTTAATTTTAGCTGTAAATAGGTGATTTAGAAGATTCGAAATCCAGTAATTGTATTCCCTAACACGCGGGTGCTTGCAATCACATTCTTCATATCTTCTGCCCTTACTCTGTACCATATGACAGAAAGAAGTGGTGATAACAGTGCGGTAGCTTCCCCTTGCCTTCCACAACGCAGAGCTGGAGTCAGGAGTTCGTAATTGGCAGTAGAAAGCGCTGCTGGCCGCTCTTAGGTCAGATCCCGAAGACCCTGTCCAGAAGGAGCGTTTTGCGCGGGAGTTTACGAGTAGGTAATCATTTGTTTTCTGTATCGCTTACTTTACTATGTCTGGTGTACACTAAAGAGTCTTTGTATTGTATTGTATTGTAGGTTCTCGCGCGTAGACACTCGCGCGCTCCCGAGGCACTAGAGCTACATACACCCCGTCCAGATGAAGAGACAAAACCTTTTCAGAAGACCATCTGGACGGGATGTATGTAGCTCTAGTACCTACCTCGGAAACGAGCGAGTGTCTACGCCGAGTGCCCTAGCACGCAAAACGTTCCGTCTGGACCGGGTCTTAGTCGCCTTTTACAACAAGCACGGGAAACAACTTTTTTTATTACTTACAAGCTTTTATTTAATTTCACCTATCCCGTTGTCTGTCTGTAATCAAATTCAACCAACTTCCAGTAGTTGGACTGACTTGAAATTTGGTATACTTATGTAAATTGCGTGAGGTAGTGACATCCTGGTAGTCCGGCCAGGATCGTCTCCACAGGACAGAAATCTTAAACGGTTAATGGCATCGACTTGAAATTTGGTATGCAAATGTACCTAAATAGTTTGGGTGACAAACAAGTACTGTCAACAAAAAGTACACTAAGCAAAAAAAGCTTTTATTAAAAATTAATTTTTTACCAAAAACTTATTTACTGTAAGCTTTATTAGGCCAAGATGACTTCGTTTAAATATTTCAATAGGTCATTAATTCATGCGTTTTATATATAAATTTATAATCAGCATTAGATAGAACCTTTTTCATGGACTTATATTATAATACTTGTGTTATAAGTTATAAATCTAGTAATAAATACAAATTATTCTTATTAAATATCTTTATAAAAATATGTATTTTAGTTGTAAGTATATTGTATAAATGATTCAATCAATATATTATTTAAATAGTTTCAAACTTTCGTGATTTTCGCTCATAGTCAAAATAGGTACCACAAACAGGACTCGTATGCAATTGTGGTCGAAACGTTGAAGTAAATATTACTCATTGTGTCTAGCGTCATAATTTCTGTTTGTGGTATTTTGACTATGAATATATTTAGATAAAATATCCGTTATTAAATAAATACAAGATGAGAAATAACATACCCTACCCACCCACATAATATAAAGCGTGTTTCCAAAAACAACTTACGCAGATGCAACACAATTTAATAGTTCAACGGAGGCGAGAAGTGGGTTTGGAAAATTCATTATACAATACAAACAGAAACGTATACACTCAACTAAATCAACAAACAAACAATTTTCAAACCTACCCCACTCAATACAAACCCAAATATATTGATAACATTAAACGTTTGAATTCGCTTCGCATATTTGTATCTATTATATGGCATACATTGTATGCTAGCTTTATCCGTTACTATGTCTAAGAGTATATCTAGTCTACTATATCCTTATAAACACGACCGTGTGTTTCCATTTGTCAAGTACGTTCGGTTCTGTGTGGGAACTGAGAAGTTTTGTAGTGATGTGTCTGTGGGAGAGACTAGGTTGCGGAAAAATAATAAACATTATACCTATAATACGGTATTTGTCTACTCCTGAATTTGCTATCTTTATTTTTATTCGACTGGATGGCAAACGAGCAAGTGGGTCTCTTGATGGTAAGAGATCACCATCACCACCACCCATAGACACCTGCAACACCAGGGGGATTGCAGACGCGTTGCCAACCTAGAGGTCTAAGATGGGATACCTCACGTGCCAGTAATTTCACCGGCTGTCTTACTCTTCACGCCGAAACACAACAGTGCAGGCACTGCTGTTTCACGGCTGGATTAGCGAGCAAGATGGTGGTAGCAATCCGGGCGGACCTAGCACAAGGTCCTACCACCTGCAAATATATAATACGTATCTTAAAATTATTATGAAAATATAGATATACAGACAGTGTTTAGCAAAGAGCAAACTTAATTCGGTTGAAAATTGGATTTACCTATAGTGCATTTTTGAAAAATCTATAATTATACCTGTCTCTTTCACAAACGCTTTTCTCTATGCAGCAAGGCGTGTGACGCCACATGCCAGTATGTCTTTCTCTGTCTAATCTTGAATTTCAAACCTTTATAACTTTGTTATTTGTAAAGGTAGCTTAAAAATTGTTTCTGTATTCGATAACAGGCGTTGTGTAATTTTAATTTGTAAGACATATACAAAATAGTCAATACCGTATTGGTTTCAAATTCCTAGCGAGACTTTGATAAAAGAGAAATAAAAAAATATAATAATATAATTTATGAATGTAACTACAGATCCATTGAATTATGTTTTACCATCGTACTTTGTCGAATAAGTTCGTATTTATCTTGCTCTCTCAATAAGCTATCGAAAATACAAACTGAGACATGGATGCACAGAAAAACCAGAAAAAGAGACCAGCACTGGGAATCGAACCCAGGGCCTCAGCAATCCGTGCTGCGTGCTGCGTGCTATAACCCCTACACCACTGCTGGACAGGAATCTAGACACGAATTTTCCTCTGCATACATATCTCAGGTTGTTTATTTCTACTATGCTACTTAAGCAGCAGCACTAGCGACATCTATGTTTCGTCGACAGACGTCACACTCTTTCAAAGTAACAAATTTGGAGTTGAAATAAAAAATACAAAAATACTCCAAAAAACTAATCATAATTCAGTAAGCTAGTTGAGACAGCAAGATAAATCCGAACTTCTCCGATGAAATACGATGACAAAACATTATTCACTACATAATCTTGTACACCTACAAGGTAGACTAACAAACTAAGATCATAAACGTTATGCCTTACACCACAGGTTTCTTTTATGTCCAACTGGCTAGCAACCGGAGTTTCAATTCGTACTGGCACCACTTACCGATATTTATTTCGTCGCACAATATTTATTTACTAGCATGTTGCCCGCAATTCTGTCCGGGTTGAATTCCTTTATTGCTATTCCGCAAGAACTAGAGATATACAATTTTCTGGGGTATAAAACTATCCTATATCCTTCCCCGAGACTTTATGTATACCAAATATAATTCCTAAAAATTCGGGATTTTACTCCGATCCCGTCGGAAAATCGGGATAATAAGTCGCCTATGTGTTATTCTGGAATACCTAGACAACACATACACATACACACACAGACACTTGGATTTGATACTAAGATTTATATTTTCCCATCACTACTGAGCACATATCTCGCGAATGGAAGACAAAGTGGTTGTTCCAGTGATGTACCGCAAATTTTACGAGGAACTATTCTTCGTCGAAGAAGGCGTATGATAATTTGTTATGTGTATTGTTCGTGAATGCACTGCCTTATTTATAGGTTTACTAAGGTTATGTTGATGACTGTTTACTATTTATCTATAGAAATAGTGACACATTTTATTAAGTATTTGTCTCTTTGTTTGCTTAAAAAGGATAAAAACATTGTATTTATGGGACAACTTAAAAAAATACGTTATCGCTAGGCACTTTTTATTGTAATAAGGTTCCATCGAGATTTACTTAGATAAAATTGCAAGCGGCAATGAATTAAGATACTTTCAGGATCTGTTTTTTTTTTCTTTTTGGTAGATAAATAGTAATACTTACAATTCATTTTTGAAGGAGATTCAATTGCTTTTGCGTTAATTTTTGAAACTGAAACACGTACTGGTGGAAACTTTTCATAATCAATTTTTAACCCCCGACGCAAAAAGAGGGGTGTTATAAGTTTGACCACTATGTGTGTCTGTGTATCTGTATGTCGGTGTGTCTGTCCGTCTGTCTGTGGCACCGTAGCTCTTAAGCGGGTGGACCGATTTGAATGAGTTTTTTTTATTTGAAAGCAGCGATTTTCGAGATATTGAACTTTGAAGTGACAAAGTTGGGGGTTTTCCAGCTATTTGTTGGTTAGGTTATGTTATGATTTCTTGGCAGATGTATGAATGTCAAAATGACAGTTTCATGATGCATGATGGTATTTCCGAAAGCGCTGGTAGTTTAAAAAAAGTGACATATAAAAGAGACCTCTGTTCTTACAGAATAAACGTTTTGTTTTATTTTTTGTTTGATTTGCATTTAGGTAAAAAAAAAAAAATACTGACAAAAACAAACACAATCTTTATAATCCTGACATTCACTGTATCTTGTAACATTCTAAACAACACCCTGTTTTAAATATTGCATTCTACAAGTTCCCAGCGTCTTCATTCAGCGAACATCTATAACATTAAGGCCAGTTTACTCGCGTCCCGCCGTAAGACTACGGAACCCTGTTATATATCTCCAGAATTACCTCTAGTTGACAACCCAAATGACCTTTCCATGTAACTTTTACCAGCCTTAAGAGATCTGGCTTAGCTACTACCCAAGATCAACCAACAGCTCTTTTTAAACTGGTCAGGAAATATAGCCAGTGCTAAAGAGCTATGGTCAGGACCGGTTATAATGTGCCGAAAGGTCTTATTTATCTGGATGTTAGGCTAGTTTGGAGTAAAGTGTTCCGACTGCTTTTTAGGAGATCGTTTGTTTGTAGACAATCGCATTGAACCCTTGTTTCGTACGACGGTTATTTCCATTTTTTTGGGGAAGCATTTGCAATTTCATTAGAAATAAACAAACGAAAAAAGAGGTTAGGCGATTCAATGATCTCGTTAAAAGATACAAAGAAAACCGGCTAACTGCGAATCAGACCCGCGCACGAAGGTTTCCGTACCATTATCTATACAACATTAGACATTTATTACCCTTGAGGAGTTCCGTCTTGCTGACATGATCCTGGAAGGACCAACAGAATGTTTCTGGCAGATTATTGTATCGTCACGAGATTTAAATACGTATCCCAAATTTAAAATCAATCTGACCACTGGAAGTGGGTCAAATTCAACTTGCAAGATTTGACCCGCACAAACATACCTACATACATAGATACGAGTACGTTGCAAGTTAAATAAAAGCTTGTAAAATCTGTCTCACTCGCAGTATCGCGATAAATTGTAATATATAGTAGGACTAGCTTTTGCCCGCGGCTTCGCTCGCGTTAAATTTGGGGTAACACAGATTGACTTTCTACGATCAGTGTACGTGCAGTATAAACTTTTGAATTTTGAAATTTTAGCTTTCTACAACCAGTAAAACGCAAAATCCTGTTTTTTCCCGTTCCATAAGAATTTCAGAAAATGCTCAATTATTGTTCCCTCCACTCCCCAAAGAACCCACTTGCCAAGTTTCAGCTTTCTACGACCAGTAAAACGAAAAATCCTGTTTTCCCCCATTCTCGTATGAATTTTGGAAAGTCCTCTCTCAATGCTACATTCCCCAAGCAACCTACATGCCGAATTTCAGCTTTCTACCAGTAAAACGAAAAATCCCATTTTTTCCTTTTTCCGTGAGAATTTCGGCAAATTATCTCTTAATGCTTTTCTACACTCCCGAAGCAACCTACATGCTTAATTTCAGCTTTCTACGACCAGTATAACGATAAATCCTGTTTTTTCCTGTTGTCACAATTTCGGGAAATTCTTTTGTAGTGCTACTACGCTCCCCAAGGAACTTAAATGCTAAATTTGAGTTTTCTACGATCAGTAAAAGGAAAAATCCCGTATTTTCCCGTTCCCGTGCGAATTTTTGAAAGCCCTCTCTTAACGCTCCCCTACACTCCCCAAACAACTACATGCCGAATTTCAGCTTTCTAGGACCAGTAAAACGAAAAATCCCGTTTTTTCCCTTTCCCGTGGGAATTTCGGGAAATTTCTTAATGGTTCTCTTCACTCCTTAAGCAACCTACCTACATGCCAAATTGCAGCCTTCTACGACCAGTAACTCGAAAATTCCCATTTTTTCCCGTTCCCGTCAGAATTTCAGGAAATTCTTTTATAGTGTTCCCCAACACTTCTCAAGGAACCTAAATGCTAAATATCAGTTTTCTAGGACCAGCAAAACGAAAAATAGATTCCATTAAACTGAATATAAATCCCATTTTTCCTTATCCCGTGGGAGTTTCCCAAAATCCTTAAAACTGTTTTTTATTATTATAATGACCTACTTCTATGCCAAATTTGAAGAGTCTAGTAATTATAGTTCATAGGATTCCATTAAACTGAATATATAAATCCCGTTTTTTCCTTATCCCGTGGGAATTTCCAAAAATCCTGAAATCGATGTTTTGACTAATGTAGTACCTACTTGTGAATCAAATTTGAAGAGTCTAGTTATTATAGTTACTGAGATAGGGTCACTCGGAATCGAATATATAAATCCCGTTTTTTCCTGTTCCCGTAAGAATTTCCGAAAATCCTTTCTTAGTGGATGCTTACATTGTATAAGGTATCTATGTGAAAAATTTTAAGTCTCTACGTCCAGAGGTTTCGGCTGTGCGTTGATATATCAACGATTGATTTCCGATTGACGTTGCCACCACATTACCCCCTTTTAGGGGTTAAATTCTCAAAAAATCTGAAACACGTGTTTACTTATTTATTGTTAAGAGTACTCCTGTGAAGTTTCGAATGAAATAGTCTAACTAATCTTATTTCCCCATACTAACTTTGGACCCCATTTCACCCCCTCAGAGGGTGAATTTTGAAAAATCCTTTCTTAGTGCACCCCTAGACCATTAAAGGAACCTACGTGCTAAATTTGGAATCCCTAGACCTAGCGGTTTGGGCTGTGCGTTGATACATCAGTCAATCACTTTTGCCTTTTATATATATAGATAGTAGGTATTCCATTGTCAAAATTATCACTAGTTGTTAAAAGGTGGTCGAAAAGTGCCACAGTGCAAGTGTATATAGTATACAGGAGTTTTTAGACTACAAAATAAATGAGTTTTTGATTAAAAAAAAACATTTTAATATAAGTTTTTTTTGGTGACTGTACTTTTTGTTGACTGTAATTGTACTGTTATCCAAACTACATCTGCTTAACAAGTTTCAAGTCGATGCCATTAACCGTTAAAGAGTTCCGTCCTGTGGAGACAATCCTGGCCGGACTACCAGGGTGTCACTACTAGATTATTGTATTTTCACGCAATTTACATAAGTATACCAAATTTCAAGCCAATCGAACTACTGGAAGTTGGTCGAATTTAACTTGCAAGATTTGATTACAGACAGACAGACAACGGGACAGGTGAAACTAAATAAAACCTTGTAAAATGTGAACTTCCCAATTTAGAGTGCCCAATTTTAGTGACACTAGTTATTTTTAAGATCTTATTAAACCTAAAATCCTGTGAAATAAACTAATTTGAACATAAAGTGATCACTTCGTTGGGTTCCAATGTTCTTTCTCCATTTCTTAAATAACAAATAGTTTGCTGCAATAGCTACCCTTGTACAGAAGATTAAAATTTCTATGTACATTGTTTCATAAAGTGCGGGTATGCCATCTGTGTCTTGAGAAGGGTTCGCTGAGTCAGGCTGACGGATGGCGTCAGTACATGTTTGTACATAGTTTAGTTATATGTATTGTGCAAATTAGGACCCAAAATAAAACTAGGTTTATATAACAAACTATAATACACAACTTATCTAACACAGGTATAAACACACATATGATGGTATTGCGATGATTAAAAAGCATGTTCAGTCAATCAAGTGTCGTTGTTCCGAGATGAATCTTAACAGCGCGATTCAGGAATAGCGCTCGACGGAACAGCGCCATCTGTCGGAATTTTGTATAACTAAAACTTACTATGAATAATGCTGCGAAGTACAAATAGTAAAAGCATTACAAATATTGTGGGTTTTGAATTCAGGTTAACAATCTGTTATATCACCGTGAAATTCAAATTATAACAATAACAAATATAAAACAAAAAAAAACAAAAAAAAATGCAAAGGTAAAAGAAACAAAAAGATGTTGCGTTGAGGATTCGAATGAAGAACGCTCGCGAAAAATACAAAGATGAAACATGCAAAAAGATCTGAGTCGTGGGATTTGAATGTCAGACAAACTCAATTACAATTTGAACATGTATACTTACAGTATTTACTCTGATTTCTGCCACTGTACGATGTTTCGTCATCATCTTGATTTTAAACACAAAACGTTTTTGTATTATATTGTAAACTCTTTATCCTATCCTACTAATATTATAAATACGAAAGTTTGTGAGTGAGTTAGTATGTTTGTTAGTCCTTCACGCTGAAACGGCTGGACGGATTTGGATGAAATTTGGTACGTAGATAGCTGGACATCCGGAATAATACATACATAGGCTTTTTTTATTCCGATATTCCCACAGGATAGGGATAAAATCTCGAAACAACAACCACTGGGCTTAGAGTCCTGACATTTGACATGATTGTTTTTAATGTAACGTCAATGAAAACCACGATTTAATTTTTGGGGAATTCCCAAGGGAATTAAAAAAAGTAACCGGAATTTCAATTCGAAATGCGAAAGTTTGTGAGTGAGTGAGTATGTTTGTTAGTCCTTCACGCAGAAACGGCTGGACGGATTTGGATGAAATTTGGTACGTAGATAGCTGGGCATCTGGAATCAAACATAGGTTACTTTTTATCCCGATATTTCCACGGGATAGGGATAAAACCTCGAAGCAACAACCGCTGGGCTTAGAGTCATGAAATTTTACATGATTGTTTTTAATGTACCTAACGTCAACGAAAACAACGATTTAATTTTTTGGAATTCTTACGGGAATTTTTTTAAATCCCGAAATTTCAATTCAGTTGCTGGTGTGCGAAGCCGCGGTTAAACATTAGTTTGTTCATAAAAAAACACATGAAATTAACAAATAACAAAACACAAGCACGTCCTACCATCTCATGTAAAATTATTTATAATTAGATTAGAATATCTAATGTTTTTATACGCATTAAATGTACCTAAGTCCATTTTGTTGCGGGCACCCGAGGGTCGGAGACCTGGTGACACAGGTTCTACCTAGTTCGTGCACTAGAATCCCCCACACAAGTCTGTAATTGTCAAACTACGTTCTAAATAGGAAATAAATAAATAATGATAAAGAAACTGATGAAGAAGACCGTAGATGACCAATGGAACTCGTCGAAGCTAAGTAATGCTCGCTCGCCATGAGACGAACCGAAACGATCATGATTAATATACCTAGATAAGCGACTAAGAAGAAGCTTTAAGTTAATGATTCTTTCGTACTGATCTGTTGCTGAAGCCGGAAGGTAGGCAACGAAACTCTGTTATAAAACAACGTAACTAAGCCGTGTTTGAGCTTAATGGAATCGTTGTGCGATGTTCTTTGGCTACGAATCACTAAAAAGTGAGAAATAAAGAATGTTTTTAACAAAAAAGCAAAACCGACTCCAAACCCTTGAAAATATTTATCTAGGTACCTAGTAGCTTGAAGTCGGTGACTCAGCACGACCCAGCAGGAGGAATTGAAACCCATAGTATGTAGGTGAGGTACACGACTGTTGTTCCACTCCTGCTGGCTCGTGCTGAGTGGTGGCTCTTGCTAAACATTTTCAAGGGTTTTGTAGTCGGTTCCGTTTTATGTTAAACGTTTTGGGTTAAACATGTTCCTCTAGTATACCCCAGGTACGCCAAAACGCAGTTCTGATGCATTTTCGCCTTCGGCTCGGCTTAGTGCAATACAAATCATGGCCTTTCAGAAGTTGGGCCGCAGAATGACTTAAGCCGATGTATTAATGGATGGTCTGCATTGTTCGGTACAATGTGCTTTCAGCGCGACGGGGGTGGTCCAAGGCAGAGGCGCAGGCGACGAAGACTTTTAAATGTACAACAAAACTATTAATTGGGTAGATTCCTGGGTAAAACAAATATTGTTATTGTTGATATTGTTGTAATTTTCGCTCTGTGTACATGTTTTCTGTATCGCTTACTATTTCGTGTGTACAATAAAAAGTCATTGTATTGTATTGTATTGTTTTATTTAGTCCGTTATAGCCAAATTGTACGCGGACGGAGTCGCGTCGCGGGTAACGGCTAGTATTTTATAATTTTACAATACAGTACAATACAAACTTTCTTTACATCTGCCTAAAGAGAGGTTTCTCCATTCTGGCGTCCCCCACACTATACAAGGCATTTACCAAAAGGTATTCAAAGTTTTTACTTGTGAGTTTAAATCTTTATCGCTCTTGAGTTGCACCAAAGGCCTTTTAATGGTCTTAGGTTCACACTTTGCCGTGTTGCTTTTATTCAGTATTCACAATGCATTTCTATACAGCGCATGCAAATACCTACCAACCTACAGTAGTAATATCCTCCACGCTGTAGTTCAGTTTTAAAGTGTAAAAGATACTGCGGTGTGTTTTACGTTGTTTCCATTTAAATATACCATTATGACAGGCAACGCACAGCCTAAACTACTGGTGCTAGAGACTTGAAATTTGACATACATGTACCTCGAGTGTTGTAGAGGTGCACCAAGGAAGGATTTCTCGAAATTCCCACGGGATAGGGAAATATCTAAACTTTTTTCGTTTCTTTGTTTGTAGTCGAATCTCTGAAACTATTAAGCCAAGAGCATTATGATTTTGCTTTCAAATAACCCTTCTAGTTTCTTCACGTCCTTCCGCCCATAACTTAACTTAGATACTGTTAGTTAGTGCTAGAATGTTGTAATTTTGTATCAGTTAACCACACGGCCAAATCTAGGTAAATAAGATAAAACCACCTCACAAAAGTAGGTTTACATGTGATATCCATAAGAACATACATTTTAATTAACGACAGCTTTACTCGTAATTATTGAGAACCGTTTTATCGATAAAATATAACAATTACCTTTAGGTACTAATGGAGAGTTATTAATTTTTTAATTTGCTCAAGCAGCAATGAAATGCAAAAATTTATTTGGAGTTTTAGTGAGGCAGCAAATGTTAGTGTCAGTTGTTAGCTTTGTTACCGATACATTGCGTGCCGAATTAATTTGTATGTTTTTTTTTTTTTAAGTAACTAGAAATATTAATTTACATTCATTAGGGCTTATGTTTTCAGCCCTTAAAATATATTTTCTTAAGTCACACGTTGTATATAAACGATTAAACTTTCCTTTGTGTTTTACAATCAATTTTGGCTTTTTTCCTGCTACGTTAAGCAACACAGCACAATTTTAATCTCGTACTTAAGGTTAGATAATTGGGTCTGAATCTGGCAATTCTTCCAGAAAGCTTCTTTCTCAATAGCTTTACTCAACATTTCCACTTCGTAGGTAATAAAATAATGAAAGTAACTACATAACTGCACATCAGGTTATTTGGCCATCAAAGAGACAGATACAGTTACTAGCCAGATAGTCGACTTATTCGTCGAATAAATAGAAGTACTTACTATATGGTTGTTTATCCAAGGATTTAGAAATCAGCCCTATGCTTCCTCGCATAGCACGTCAATAATCAGCTTCAATTTTATGATAATCATAAAAAGTAATAAGTTACATTTTAAGCCCCCCCATAATCATAACACTTAGCGTAATTCAATAGAATGAATGACACCACCCGTTGCGGCTTTGTCGGCAATTTGAATACATTGCTCATAAAAGTCTCTCATAATAACTTCGAATAATGAGAGGGCAATTTCAAATTTCGTTTGTCACAATTTTAGGGTGACATTTGAGGGTCTTGAGCAAAGGGTCGTGGATTCAAACCCGGATTTGCACCTGAGAGTTTTTCGGTATTTGTGTGCAGAATTAATCTTGAAATTCACGTATACGGGAACGATTATTTTTTTACTCCCGACCTACGAATAAATAATAACTCAGGAAGCGTAACTCTGAACAACAAAAAGTGGCCATACCTTAAACCAAGACGACTTATGATTTAACTACGAATCATTTTCGAGGTTGCAAATAGACGTGCTTGTTGATTGATTAAAATTCAGATAGAAAGAAATCAGTCAACCGACTAGGATACAGAAGGCCGTTTTTATAACGCAATTACAATTCCCGACTTATTATTTTGTTTAGTTTGTTTGTTTATGCCATCGTAGCTTTCAAACGGACTAACTGATCTTGATTCTGTTTTTCTTACGTAAAAGCCAGTTTCTTTCCGGTGATTCTTAGCTATGTTCCATTAAAATCGGTTCAAAATAGTCAAATTCAATAAGCAAATCCATCCAAATTCTCACTTTCAGATCAGCTTACTTTAAGCCGAAAAAATCAATGATAGAACCCGCATTCGGATCACGCACCAGTCGGAGTTTGCATGGAAAAAAGTGGACATTGCGATAATCCCAGAGGATAGCCGCTGGCACGGCCTGTTTACATGGAACACCACTCACGGGTGTATCGTACGGCAAAAAATCCCGTATGGCCTCGGGGTTATGCGGTGTTGATTTGTGTTAATGAAGTTGCTTTAGGATATTTATACCGGGTGTGGCCTGTAATACGAGCAAAAAATTAAACCATAGATCGTCCTCGTCAAACTGAACAACTAGTTCAGCATTTTTTAAAATAATGGAGTCTTTGAATTTTCCTTTTTTCATACAAATTAAATACTGCTATCAATGTACGTCATCCTAGAACCCAACAGACGTCGCCTGTCCCTTTACAAACATAAAATATTTTGCTTTACATTGCTTCTTCGTATGAACTTAAAAGTGTAATATAAATTAAAAAAACTAGTTGTTTTTAGAAGCCGCTAAACTAAGCTAAGTTGAGCTTTGCTAAGCTTACTTTGGGACTAGGTCAATTAGTTCAAATATATATTAAAAACATACATAAATACAAAACACAACTCAAAATACAGACAATCAAATAAACTGCCCCGCGTCATATCAGGCGCAAAGGTGCCCTATATGCTTGCCGCGTTGCCTCTTGAACCGAGATTAACCTTTGCACCAGAAATGACCAGGAGCGAGGGTCAAAAACTCACTCGCGAAGACGGCGCCCCACTTCTTTAAAAAAAAGTTTTCCCTCGAAGCCTCAACAACCGCTCGTCTCCACTGCCAGTTGGGAAATGTTTCCTGTAATTACTTAGTTTTAATAATATTTTTTTTACAGAATAATAAGCAGTCGTTTCACGAGAAACAGATTTCTTGCAACGCATCCTCACACATCTCTGGTGGGAACGCCAAACATGAAAAGTTCTAATTAACGAAAACAGAAATAGCCCAAGAAAATTACTAACGAACACTTATCTCACCCACCAGCTTCACAGTAAATGTCAGCATAATCTCCATCAAAAACAATTACTCCGCGAAAATTCACCGCGGAAATATTACGGAGCAAATAGCGAATTAACACAGTGACTTAATTCCGAAACACGACGTCAAAATGTAATGGCTAAGTCGTGTAGGGCGTAAAACGTATATGGGGACCCACTCGCAGCGTTTGACGTCGTGCACAGTGTAAGCCAGTATGATATCTGCAAAGAACTCGGTGTATTTGCAGTGACTATATTTTTTAATTCATAGATATATGTGATTTGAGTATGTAAATACCCAATACCTCTCATTCTGAGAGTGGGACGTAAATAGGCTGGGATGATGATAAAGATGATGATGTAAATATTGCATATTCGTTTATATTGACATTATTTAATTGATTTGCAGCAGTTTAAAACTTTACTCTGGTTATATAGGTAAGTGATTCTTTGCCAACCTTTTTTTTCCCCAGGGATAACTATGATTCAATTTTTACTAGCTGAGACTAGGGTAGAAAAGGAACTGTAACTATCAAATCAAAAACAATCTTTAATTAATAGTATATTGTGCATTAAGGGGCGTAAGAAGGGGATTACTAACCCGAGTTTGTAATCCCCTTACGCCCCGTGTTACACACAATGATTTTCATCACATTGGAAAAAAAATCAAAACATTAAATTATTTTGTGTCCAAACACTTCACAGCTCAGCAAAAGCAAGACGCTAAGAATGAAAACAGAATAAAATATGGCTACCCGCCAATACAGGGCTCAACTACAAAATTTGAAAATCAAAGTTCGTATCGTACCGACCCTCTCACTCTCGTATTAAATAATTTTAGCATCAGGAAAACGATATGAAATTCGATTTTCGAATTTCGTGGTAGCCCCCCTGATTATCACTTTTTTCGAGTCGTAATACTAAGAACCGTGTTTAGTTTAGATTTCGAATGGTCTTACGGCGAGACTGCTTCTACGACAACTGCGCCGAAATATCGAGCGTCTCTAAAATCAAAGTACGCGGAACAAAACCCGAATTTAAGTCATAATTAGTAACCGCGATAATCTAAAACATTGTGCAGTAGAGTCCACCTAGGAAAGTAGACTTGCCAAATTTGACGGCACATTTAGTTCTCGTAAAGACAAACGCGAGACTGGAGAGGCGCTCAGGCGAAATGTAAATTCGCGTTCTACGTAGACATTCTGGTTATACTGTGACTTATCACGTGTGAGTTCACGGCTTTTCGCTATGAAATAATTATGAGTAATATGAGGTGAAGTTTCGATGCGTTGGGCGAAGATAAAATTATTTTAATATTAATTGTCATCCTTAATTAGGTTTAAATAATGTTGGAAGTAAATAAGATATATGACGTCATCATCACAGCTTGGTGTATATGTCGGCGGCCGATCGTAAAATTCATCAGTACACGAAACTCCTAGGCATATCGTGAAATGGCGCCATTTCATGAATTGGCTAAGGGACATCCGCCATATCATTCAAAACTCACCATTTAACGATTTGCCTGGTGACGTTTAGGCGGATCATGAAATTCCTAGGCATATCATGAAACGCCGCCATATCGGTCCTGGCATTGTGGTCACAATTCATACTATCAACTCCCCGCTTCGCTCGTCGTACCTAATTTTTTTTTCGGCATATCACGATGTGCCCGGTATAGAGCTAGGAATATCGACGAATACGTTGGTCTAATCGATCTGCCGTATTGTTTTTCAGGCATATCGTGATATGCCAGGCCAACTTTTAGGCATATCATGAAATAGCGCCATCTGGCGGATTTTACGATCGGCCGCCGACATATATACGTCCAACTACAGGGCACAAGCTTAATCGCGGAATGAGTGGACTTTGTCCTTAGTTCGCACGCGAGCCCATTGTGGATTGGGAACTTCATACTTACACGCACCGTTAAATTTCTTTACGAATCTTGCAGATTTCCTCATGAATTTTTCTTTACTGTAAATCTCAAGGAAAATTGTAGTATTGTGCTACTTACGTTTAATTTTACACTGTTTAAAGTTCATTTTTACATCCTGATTTGTTTCTTTGTCATTCACCTCAAAACTGGATAACTGCTTTTGCTATCACGTTATGACTTTTTATCATTCATAAGTAGATACATCTTAGTTAATATCTAGCTATAAAAAGAAAACAACGTGATTGAACCTGTACGACTGGACCGGTGAAGCAATTCAGTGGTGTGTGTAAGGTTCCAGGAGAGAGGAGAGGTCTAAGCCGTCTAATTCTGATAGGAGGCCTGTGTTCAGCAGTGGGACATGTATATAGACTGGAATGATGATGATGATGATAATGATGATGATGACAAATCAATCCCATGTTACTTAATAAAAATCGAAAGTCTCTATAACGTCAAAACCGCTGAATCGATTTAGATGAAATTAGGTATACATATAGTTTGAGTCCCGGGGAAGGACATAGGATAGCTTATATCCCGGAAAATTGCATAGTTCCCGCAGGATAGCGATAAACAAATTTTGCGCGGACAGAGTCGCGGGTAACAGGCTAGTATTAAACTAAAACTACATTTTTGAGCTATTTCAAAGTAATCTTAGCGTCCGAAAACGCTTCGCGACAATAAATATTCACAATCACAGTATAATACAGCCCAAACAAAGAATAAAGCTGGCCATACACGAAGTAACAAGTTTGCCAATAAATAATCGCTCCGAGTACACGGTTCAAGAAAACGGTGTCCTACGAGTAAAATATTTTTATAACTGGCGACTTTAAAAATATTTATAACATGCTACTTAGATAATACCGTAAACTGCTTCAACTTTGCCCTCTGGCCCCAACATTGCCTGATTCTATTTAGAGTCGATAACTTAGCACCCTTTAGGTTTTAAAACCTTTATCCCCCCGTAATAATAATTCCCGTGTAGATAAAAGTTTAAAACCTATAAGAGTGCTAAGTTATCGACTCTCAATCAACTAAGGCAATGTTGGGGCCAGAGGGCAAAGTTGAAGCAGTTCACGGTACTTAATGTGTTTTAATTACTTTTTCCTGGTTTATTTGTGATTCAATTACGCGCAAGGGGCTTCACAGGTTTCTAATAAAACTAGCATGTTACCCGCGACTCCGTCCGCGTGGAATTCGGTTTTCACTATCCCGCTGAAACTATGAAATTTTCCGGGATAAAAACTATCCTATGTCCTTCCCCGGGACTCAATATCTGTATACCGAATTTCATCTAAATCGGTTCAGCGGTTTAGACACGATGAAGTAACAAACAAATAAACAAACAGACTTACAAACCTTCGTATTTATTATATTAGTGGGATTATAATAATAATATCATCATCTCAGCCGCAGGACGTCCACTGTCGGACATAAACCTCCCCGATTTACCTCCATTTTAACCAGGTCCGCGGTCTCCATTCGACAACTATTCGTCCCCAACGGCCATCTCTTATCCCTGAGGATAAAAGATGGCCGTTGTGATATGTATCCCTGAGGCCGTGAAATGTATCACTGAAGATAAAATTAAAATAAACACCATATTTTTTTTTAACACAAATTGAAAATGAATCCTTATTGTAAATCCTGTGCGCTTAAAACTTTGCCCAAGATTTTAAAACGTTAAGTTCAGGTAATGAGAGTTTCCGTAGGGCTACTACGAAACTCGAAAATCGAAGTTCGTGTCGTGCGGTCCCTCTGACACTTATACTGTTTAATACGAGAGCGAGAGGGACGGTACGATACGAACTTCGAGTTTCGAGTTTAGTAGTAGCCCTGCTGTACCAAACTAGTTGTCACTTGTATTGAGAGGTCCGTTTGACAGCTTTGACACTATGTCACGTTTGGGATTGGTTAATTTACTAAATGCGCTTGACGCTGGCAAAATTGTTCTATTGGACAAAAATATATTTCACTTCTCATGCTCGTAAAGTTGGTATTTATAAATGCTGGATCTAGGCGACATAAAATTATTTTTTATGCTCTAGTGCAAAAAGTAAAATCTTCGTCTAAGACCAAGGTTCTTTAGGTAGGTATATTTTTTAATAATTTTCATTTTATGTATAAAACTAAAAACCAATAAAAATAAATCAAAAATACTATTTTTTTTTATAATTAGGTATAATATAGCAATGTTCAAAAAAATGAAAGGTACCTAGTAATTGAAAAATTGTTTCCACCATTTTCCCCTCGACGTGTCTATCCACCCTCGCCGTACGGGCTCGGGTGGCTATATGAACGTCTCAGGTAAAATGGCTCGTTTTATACTGTTATAAAAAAACTAAATAAGCCAATCGCGAGCAATACGTCAAACTTAACTCACGACACGACAGTAACGCCATCTAGCAATATTTCACCTGTCAAGAAACCCTCAGTATAAAAGCTAGAATCTCAAAATATCGTATCGGAAAAGTCGTGAACTGTAAACAGCCGAGAGCTTTACGATCGGTCGGTCCGATAAACAGTTTATGTTAATCCTCGCATACTTTATGTAGAATGCATCACCAATTTATCGGATATACTAAAAATTTCCTCATACAAAATAAATTGTTTGATATATCGCAGAAAACATGGATATTAAATATTTCTTATGCCGAATTATATTGTTCAGTTTATGTATTTACAAGCTTTTATTTAGTTTCACCTGTCCCGATGTCTGTACTCTGTCTGTCTGTAATCAAATCTTGCAAGCTAAATTCGACAAACTTATGTCGGATTGACTTGAAATTCGACATACTTGTGCAAATTGCGTGACAATACCATAATCTGGTAGTGACATCCTGGTAGTCCGGCCAGGATCGTCTGCGCAGGACGGAACTCTTCAACGGTTAATAGCAGCGACCTGAAATTTGGTAATTCAAGTGTAGTTTGGGTGACAATGCAAGTAAAGTCGTCAAAAAGAACAGTCAGCAATAATATTTATTAAAAAAAAATAGTAAAATATATTAATTGCTTGGGTTCACTGTATTGCATTCTTGGTGGGTAATGTTTCAGCTTTGATGAGTCATTCACTTAGGGCTTTCGTTTTTTAGTGTTCCACACTCAAATAGTTCTAATGGAACCATTTTGTTTTAACTTGTGACGTTCGTCTGTCACTATAGTTTAGAGGCTAACTCGTTAAAACTACAGTCTTCAGTAAAGTTGCTAGTTTTTTTTACCTTTTAAGTTTGGACTTTGAGGTAAAACTCCAGTTTATTGACATTCTAAAGATAACCTTTTAATAATGCAAGTCATAAATTAAAAATAACCTACAATTATATATCCTGCTTCTTTTTAGAGCCCATAAATCTCGTATAGTAATGTATTGAATCATTTCCTGCATTTAAAACCATTAACGATTGATTTTGCGATTTAAATTTATGAGGGTCCGAAGACAGACCGCATCTTGACATGGTTTATTATTGTGAGTCACTTCTACTTTGTTAATTCGGAATGATGGGAAAATGCTGACGTAGTTCGAAGAATATGCAAGTTGAAGTGGCTATGGGCGGGCCACATCGCCACGGTGCGTGACAGCGTTGTCATCCTGTCTCTATTTGTATGTCTGTCAATTACGGGGCTTTACCTCAAACACCGTGACGATACCTAATAGAAATGACAAACATCATCAACAAAAATAAAAACTGGTAAAGCAATCGGTTTTAGGGTAAGGAATAAAGCTTACAAATTTGTCTATTTCATTTGTTCTGTTTTACGCATAGTCAGTACCTAGATAATATAATGTTCGGAGATGTGGATAATGTATCCTCTGTGCATGATTCCAACTCGTACTTGTTTTTAACCCCCAACGCAAAAAGAGAGGTGTTATAAGTTCGACCGCTATGTGAGTCTGTCTGTGGCACCGAAGCTCTTAAATAGATAGACCGATTTGAATGCGGTTTTTTATTTGAAAGCAGGGTTTCTAGCAATGGTTGTTAGATATGTTTTATCAAAATTGGTTTAGCTGTTTTTGAGATATTGAACTTTGAAGTGACAAAGTCGGGGGGTTATCCAACTTTTTGTTGGTAAGGTTAGGTTATTATTTCATTTACTAGTAACCTTAACATTTCCTTGCTTCTTTTCAAGGATAAAATAAGTTCGTTACTCTCTATAGGGCCTCAATAATTTTAAATGTAAAAAAATATCAGTGTAATTCAGCCGTATCGTAAAAGGAGGAATGAGAATAAAAGATTTAAAAACATTCCCCGTAACGGTAATTGAATATGACAAACGTAAAACGAACCGTTTCCAAATGAAACACTAACATTAGCGGCGGATGGGGTAAATGGGGAAATGAAAAAATAGAATACTGTAGTTCTTCCCCACTGAAACGCTCATATTTTATGTATAAGACAGTACGGGGTTCAGACCGTCTATTTCAAAAGTAAGGCGTCGTTTTTTGTACTTGAACGTAATATTAACCACCGACGCAAAAAGAGCGGTGTTATAACTTTGACCGCTATGTGTGTCTGTCTGTGGCACCGTAGCTCTTAAACGGGTGGACCGATTTGAATGCGGTATTTTTATTTGAAATCAGGGTTTTTGGCGATGGTTTTTAGACATGAATCATCAAAATCGTTTCAGCCGTTTTTGAGATATTGAACTTTGGAGTGACAAAGTTGGGGATTTTCCAACTTTTTCTTGACAAGGTTATAACATTTTATGCGTGCAATAAAGAGTTATACATACATAGTTTTATCCTGAAAAAATGCGTAAAAAATGTAAACCGGAATGTAAAAAAAAATCAAGAAACCTAGAGGTGGTCTAAAAAAGTGCAGTAGTAACTTGGTTAAGTATCTGAAAATTCAACAATCGGGACCTATTACTATTAATTTTGGAGGCGATCGCGATTTGCAATGGATTCCGACTTAACTTGTACCTACCTATGTATTATTAAGTACAATTCTGAAAGGTTGTATTTTATTTTGGTTTTGTATATTGATGAATTATATAATTAGTTAGAGGTATAACTCACAATTCAAAGTATACATTGATAAATTATTTCTACCAGAGTAAAATTTTCGAGATGGTATTTTATCCACTCTTTTCAAGCTTTTTATTTTGGGTAATACATACATACCATTAGGTGTACCCTTTTCGTTATCCGGTAACATTTTTTCGTGACGATCTTACTTTGTAAAATCACAGTTTAACCATGACTTAACATGTTAAAGTCTGCATTAAGTAAGAAAACTTTTATGACAACTTTTCAGTACAGCACAAGACTTTCCGTTCAGGAAAGCTGCTTAGAACTTGGACAGGTACTTATTTAGAACTCCTAAAGCTATTTTGGTGTCCGCAGATTTATTTAAAATCCTTTTGTATTAAGTGTTCTAGAAATGGGCACTTACAATATATTTTTAGAAACACTTGGGTCGTTGTCTGGGAATATTATTTATACTTTAAGCTATCAATTCAACATCTGCATTCTGCATCAGATGGTAAAAATGGCAAAAACGGAACTCTTATAGTTTCGCCATGTCTGTCTGTCTGTCCGTCCGCGGCTTTGCTCAGGGACTATCAATTGTAGAAAGCTGTAATTTTGCACGGATATATATGTTAACTATGCCGACAAAATGGTAAAATAATAAAATTAAAAAAAAAAAATTAAGGTTCCTCCCATATAGACGTAAAATGGGGTCGATTTTATTTTCTTATCCAACCCTATAGTGTGGGGTATCGTTGGATAGGTCTTTTAAAACCATTAGGGGTTTGCGAGGCGTTTTGGATTCAGTGATTTGTTTGCGAAATATTCCACTTTAAAGTGCAAATTTTCATTAAAATCCCCCCCCCCCCCACTCTAAAATCTAAACCGATGGGTGGAAAAATTTGAAAAAATTCAGGATGGTAGTATCAAACTTTCAAGGAAAACTATAACGGCTAAATTTGCTTGAGAATTATTAGTATTTTAAAAGTAAATAGCAGCCTAAGGTACAAAATATACCTAAACTTCGAAGATTCCGTATAAAATACGAAATCCTTAGAAAAATATTACTTATTTGTTTCGTACTGGCTACGGAACCCTATTTTGGGCGTGTCCGGCACGCTCTTGGCCGGTTTTTTGCCTTGAGAGGGCAGAAATGTGAGTAGGTACATTTCTGCAGTCTGACATTTTATTTTCACGGATTAGATTAGCAAGCGTATGACCTTGCTTTCGAGCGGAAGTACTGCGCGAGACGGGAGCGAAATTAAACAATGCTCAAGTGGAAGCGAAAACGAAACCCAGCCAGCCTTTACACGTCGTATCGTTATCATGCTGTTGCGCTCACGCTTATATTATTCAACAGAAGAACGAGAGTGACGGCATGATACGAACGTTGAATTTAGAATATCGTAGCTAGTGGCAAACGCTTGAGTTAATTGGATATGGCAACAGATTTTTATGAAATTACGATCAAAGGCAAATGTGAAATTTAATGTTTTTTTTCGGAACGGTGGTATGGAATATTTTCTTTGCGGGTCCAACTCTTGGCCGGTTTTTGGATTTTGCTTGCGTGTGTGGTGTTCCAGTGACTTTTTAACCCCGGACACAAAAAGAGGGGTGTTGTTATTAATATTGACGCGATGTCTGTCCATCTGTCTGTGGCATCGTAGGTAGCTCTCAAACAAATTGACCGATTTCAATGCGGTTTTTTTGACATATGTTTGATAAAAATCGGTTTAGCCGTTTTTGAGATATAGAATTTTGAAACGATAATGCCAGAGATTTTTTTAAGTTAGTTTGGTTATTACGTTATTCACATTTAGTTTTTCTCAAGTCTCATCGCTATTAAAATTTAACTTCCTCATTTGTGTCTTATAACTAATTTAATCCTTGTGTAAGTAAAACCCGAGTGATGTCGGGTTAGAATAATCCCTGTCCATTTCTTCTGTGGATGTCGAAAGAGGCGACTGAGGATATAGGTTAAGATATACCGTAGGCGACAGGCTAGCAACCTGTCACTATTGTACCGTTTTTGTCAAACCTAAAACCTAAAATTGCTAAAAGTGGCTCCGAAGTGGTAACGTTTCGTGTGCTCTGCCTATCCCATTTGGGAATACAGACGTGATGTTTGTGTGTGTGTGTGTGTGTGTGTGTGTGTGTGTGTGTGTGTGTGTGTGTGTGTGTGTGTAAGTAAAAGTTTTGATTTATACCCAAAAATAAAAAATAAAATTAACCACTGAAATGAAGTAACAGTTAAGGGAGGGCTAGACGGGGCAGAGCCCCGGGGCCTCCAAGCTCTGGGGGCCCCTCGGACTCTGACTCACAAACTATAAATTGAACTAGTGAAAACTCCCACATTCTGAATATGCGGAATACCGAACAAACGATAGTTTAGTTGGGGCCCTAGTTTATTTTTTGCCCCAGGGCCTTTGGTTACATAGCTACGCCTCTGCTTCCAGTTATAAATACTGATTATATCAATAAATATCATCGCTTTAACGCTCACTAATTTAAATAAATTGATATTGTTTGTGTTTGAATTAAGCCGTGACTTACCACTTGTGTCGTATTTTAATTTCACACAGATTTTTAAAGAAACTGGTTATTCTTACAGACGTAGCTACATCTTAAGCCTTTATATCAGATAGTACTAGCCCACTCTATAGAATACAGGTCGACCTATATACAATTAATAGACTGGACTTCACTGTCACAGTATAAACCCAGTAACTAATCTACAAACGGGGATACGTACTGAATTCACACTCGCTTCTTTGCTTTTCTTAAATAAAAATTGACTGTGTATCTGTTTTCGTAGTAATAAGTAAAAAGGATATGGAAAATCCAGGAATTGTCATATAATGATTGGTTTTTTGGAGTCTTTTTTATTTTTTATTTCAACTCCAAATTTGTTACTTTTACTGGTTTTTCTGTGCATCCATGTCTCAGTTTGTATTTTCGAAATTGTCATATACTTATTAAGCACAATGAGCATTATACCTACCAGTGTTTCGAACAACGTGTATTGGCGAAAAACTTTTCACACAGTTGTTTGATTCTTACGGCAATTGCGTTCGAAGTGAACATACTTTGAAAATAAAACTACCGTGAGACTCACTCATGTTTAATGAAATAAACCAGGATAACTCACGTTGTTTCGGGCTAATTCACAGCCGTTCCTGTGGGAACTCGGTACACGGCGGCTGCTGCAAAACGCGCACACAAAGTAAGGGCTTAGCCCGAAACATGTCTAGCTAATTTTGATTTAAGAAGGGCTCGAAAACTGCGTGAAAACAATGCATATTTGTGCGGATTAAAACTCGGCGTATTGGCGATGGCTTCCTGGATTTATACTGCGGCTTTCACCAGGTTCCGGGTTCGATAATGCTATGGTACACGTAGCGGTACTTCATACACTACCAACTTACACTGGCTCCATTCTTATATTTTCTATGCACAAAAAGGTCCTTCGGCCTCTGGGTCCATTGGTCCCTCGGGTTGAGTGATACGCAATGCCCCTATAGGATAAGCTGCTTGCACTTTAAAACGTATGATTGAATTATATTGAAGTGTTGGTGAAAAAGGCATTACAAAATGAATAAATTTGTATTTGTAAAAAGAAATGCTTGTTTTCTTTGGCCACGCTATAACTTGAGAATAACATTACCTACCGATTTTATACATAATTTTTTAAATGTTTTATAATACTTTGGAGAGATAAATAATTTAGGAACGTTAACGTTGAACTGTAACCGCTGGGATAAGAGACATAAAACTGAGCGAATGACGATGTAATTTTTGAAGAGGTAGAGATGATGATAATAGTTTCAAAGTTCTCAGCAAAACCAATGTTTCTTATTAATAAATTGACAGGTACAGACCCAGGTATAGCCCACGGCACTAAACTGTAGCTAATCTGTCATCAACTACTCCCTGCAATGCTAATTCCCACATTCTTAATATTTCACAACAACAACAACTTCTTCCCAACGTAGCTCTTACTAGAAGTCACTTAAGGACGAATCTTGAGTAACTTTTCACTTTCGAACAACATTCTTACAACGATTTTGAAACTACGCGCATTTTCCGCCGAGAAAATGATGGATGGTTCTTCAGTTAGGAACATAAAGTTGAAAATTGCATAAATTTTTGTTTTGGTACTGCACGTGCGGCATTGTAAATTAAGCCTAAGGCGAATCAGCAAGCAAGTCGACTCATGCGCAAAGTGCAGATAAAGTATCTGCAGCATGCAAATACCTGCAAGTGCATGCCGCCAGCTATATTCATTAGATGGCAGTGCAATTAATATGTCTATTTGTATGTTAATTTTAGTTATTTCTATGCTCATCTGCATTTTGGGAAGATATAGTGCAGAGTAATAGTAGTTAATTTTAAGTTTCTGCTAGATAGTTCAAATACTATTATTGCCTACGATCCCGCTAAGATTCGACGATAATACCTTATGGTATACCTACAGTTGTGCCCACGACGCTGCCCAGACTGAAAATATTTTAAGCATTTTTTCAGGATAAAAACTATGTATGTATACTCTTCACGCATAAAATTTAAAAATAAAGATACAAAAACACATAGGGAAGTACAAAGGCGGACTTATCCCTAATAAGGGAACTGTTCTAGTATTAGAAATAAATCACCGCAAGTCATTTCTGATTCCATATTTAAATTATATTAGCCATTTCGATTTTTTTTTGTGTATTTATATGTAGTATTTACTGTTCTAAATTTTATTTTTCTTTTCAGGTAATTCTAAATACTTCATGGATTCCTAAAAAGAGGTATGCAATTGAAGACATCAATTTATAAAACTCTTAATCTTAAATGTTTAACGAAAATTTACCCGTCTGTTGCTTTGATTTATTTTGTTCTTAGCCATTAAAAATGCATTAGCCTTGTAATAGGTATTTATTTTATACTAAATATAAAGGAATTTACAGGCATTTTTTTAAATTACCAAAAAGTGAACGTTGAATGTAATTTACATTTTTTTTAAAGTGAGTGATAATTTAAAGAAAAATCAAAACGGAGTTTTTTTTTCAACAATGAACGTCTTCCGGGGTGATGATGGAAGAAAAATCAATGAAACAATAATAATTTACCTGTTTTAGAATTATTAGAGCAAAGTTTAATAAACTGTTTCCCGTTTTTAACCGCCAGACAATAAGAAACTTTAACCCCTCGTATGCGGGGATAAAAAAATACTGCATTCTATTCTCAAAACTGTTTTAATGAGCTCACATTCTGCAAATTTAATTAAAAAAAAAAACAAAAGATAGCTTTAAAAACACGGATCCGAGTGTTAAGCATCCCAGGAGGTAGGAGTAATAACAAATTACACCATAGAGATTTGTATGTTTAAAAGTAAACCAAAACTAGGTTGTTTTCAGATAATCTAGCCTTATGTTTCATCACTTATTGACAATTCTCTTTTAAATTATTCCTTCACTCAGTGTGAACTCATTAGTGGCTTAAGTTGTAACTGGCGTATTGCTGGAGAGCAGTGCGGTTGGCAGTCACGTACAGACCGTACATTTATATTGTTATATGTAAAGCATCTACCTGTATTACAGTATACACCCAGTAAGCAATCTACAAACGCGCGCCGTCCGTACGGGCTCTATCAACTCCCTGATTTTCTCTTCTCTAATTCAAATTCAAATGATTTATTCAGTAAATAGGCCGCAATGGGCACTTTTACACGTCATTATTTTAAACTACCAGCGTTTTCGGAAAGACCATCATTGCAAGAAGAATGCGCCGCAATTGGCAGAATATCATATATACAAATAAAATACTTAAAAATATTATACAATTGAAAAAATACAAAAATAATAATAATAAAAATACAGAATCGTTACAATACTAAACACTAACTATATCTAAACTATATCTACGTTCAGTGGAAGTGTGTGCTTCCACCGTCATAAATTTAAAATCAATAATTTACTTCTGAAATATAATACAGGGAACAGGCTTTTGTAGATTACTTACTGATCTGTAATTTTATATCAAATACTACTGCAGCTTTGTACTTAATAAGAATCGTTAAAATGATCATGTATTGTTTCAAATTCAAGAATTCAGTAAATAGGCGCAATCGCACTAGACATTTTTTAAACTTTTTCGGAAAGTCATCATTGCCAAGAAGAATAAAAACAATTACAAATAAAATACTTAAGAACTACAGTATACAATTAAAGAAAAAATTGCAAAAAATAATTATAATAATAATACAGGGATGTATGAGGTCCCTTAGTTACAAAACTAAACACTAACTAGGTATATCTACGTACAGTGGAATACACTGCTTCCACACTCAGTTAAAAATAATAATAATAATAATTTGATTCTGAAATATACATTTCAGGTCAAGTTTAGTAAAATGGGTTGAGAAGATGGGTTCCAGTCTAAAATTTAATTCGCAAAAAATGTGAAATAATAATTTATGTACCGTTCTTACGCTATTGAGTGTGGAAGTCAAGTCCAGTCGAGACACCATAGGTCGATTCACTTGGCTACCACGACTATTACTTAGTTCAACTAAAAATTAATTATAATGTTTCAATATCAATTGGTGTGAAGTGTCAAATGATATTTATTATTATTATTTATGTATTTTCTTTTTTTTTCTCGGCTTGCATCGGTGTACTGTTATGCACGGGCCTAAACCAAGTGCATATCAGGTAAGGTTTGAGTGGTGGGTTCGGAGGCAGTTGTTGCTGTGGTTGGCTGAGCATTGTTTTGCGTGGCTGGAGATGTATAGGTAATTTGTAAAAAAATCCTAACTGCTCGGCAAGTGTTGAGGATGACAGCTTTCTGGAGGAGCTTGTATGATTATTATTATTAATATCTGAAATGAAGAGACTAGACGTTCAGTATTCAGTATTCAGTATTTATTTATTGCAACATCTTTTACAAAAAAGTATAAAATCCCTGTTTGGCAATTTTAACATTAATTACTGCTATTTTAACCTCATGTAATTTTTAGGAAGAGGTTTAAGGACACTTATAAATTAACTTTATGTAAGGTATCTAAATAAACTACTTATACATTTATCTAGAAATAACATAAACTTAGAACTTATGTGGTATCAGAATGAATAGATAATAGGACAAGTTACTTTAGGGCATTAAGGACAAGTAACGTTACTTTACGGAAGTCCATATCAATGAACTATGTATAAACAATAACTTTGCTCACCCGCGACCCTACTTATCTACGTCTTTGCAGCAAATGTGCGCTCCTCCACCGCACCGGGAGAACACACACAAATCACACAAACCTAACTATCACCACCAACATACTACTCTTACGCGACGCGACAGGGCCTTGACGCGTTTCGGGGTTGCGTTGCTCTGAGGATGACCTGATTTATGTGTGTTCTTACATAAAAGTTGCATGAATGCACATTAGTTGCATAGACTTAATTAGCTATTGTAAGATCGCGGCTAAGCAATTTCATTGTTTATTACAAGTACAGTAACGAATTTAATAATTACCACACCATCAAACTCACTGTGATTTTGTGATGCGATTGATTCTTTAATGAGCTTTTATTAATTAATTGAAAACAACGAAGCCTGGAATTTAATTAACGTCAACTAATTATGAAATTAGCGCTCGTTTTATTTGAACATTCGGTTCATAAACAACATTTAATTTTGGCTACAATATTATTATCATTTGCAACATTTAGTCTTTACCTCTATATAAACATCGTTTATTAACCCCCGACGCAAAAAGAGGGGTGTTATGAGTTTGACTGCTATGTGTATTTGTGTGTCTGTCTGTGGCACCGTAGGTCTTAAACGGTTGGACTGATTTAAATGCGGTTTTTTTATTTGAAATCAGGTTTTCTAGCGATGGTTCTTAGACATGTTTCATCAAAATCGGTTTAGCCGTTTTTGAGATATTGAACTTCGAAGTGACAAAGTTGGGGGTTTTCATTTTTTTTTGTTGTTAGGTTTATAATATATAATTTCACTTTTATTTGTTTTACCTTATTTGTTGGTAACTTCTATTTATGGTACAACTGTATAAATGTGCGTATGTATGTAAACTCTTTAATGCACATTAAATACAGACCTACACAGAGATAACTCCATAAGCGAGCTTAAGCTTAAGATGATAATTTATTTAGAAGAAGGTAGGCAAAAACGGTTAAAATGACGTGCAGTAGAAACGAAAACAGAAATAGTCAAAAGATTTGTAAAATAAATACAAAATGTATTTACTAAATATATAGGTGCTAATAATACATCATGCCTCTTAGTAAATAGTCTACTCAGCTTTTGAACGTACACTAAAAATGTTACTTGCTCTAACGACAAATTCAGAAATACTGTTTTCTGAAAGCAACGTTACAGTACCAACACATTGTGCAACACAGTGGATTTTATTTACGCTATAAAATTCCGTATACTACGGCATCCATTTATTAAAATGTGAAACAACTATGGCTAAGTAAAACAAGCTCCTATATTTTACTTGTAGAGTAAACAACTATTTTGTATTTAGTAGCAATAGGTTCTATTTTGAACAACGTTGCATAAAATCCTAAAAATGTGCAACAAGCACACCAGGTTACTCTTACGTCCAGTGTGTGGTTAAAATAATAATTAATAGATAACTTATTGATAACTCACGAGTTATACATTTATAACAAAATAAGTTTCTGTTAAATATTAAATTTTACTAGAAGCTTTTTTTGTACTTTTTTTGTGCATTAATAATTATAATAATAATAAAGTACGCCAAATTTCAAGTTCATCGCACTGCTGGAAATGGGTCAATTTTAGTTTTCAAGATTTGACCCAAATAAAAAAACAAATAAATAATAATAATATAGTTTAATTTAATTTTATTTGGCATTGTTTGGTTTCTTTTGATTATTTGTGTTTATTTGTAGTATTCCAAATTCTTTTTATTTATCATTATTTTTTTTTTTGTAATCTTGTGGTTTGATTTGTTATTTTATTTAATTTGACATTTTTGTTTTATTTAGTTTGGTTTAATATTTTTTTTATTCGACTGGATGGCAAACGAGCAAATGGGTCTCCTGATGGTAAAAGATCACCGCCCACAAACATCTGCAACCCCTGGTATTGCAGATGCGTTGCCAACCTAGAGGCCTAAGATGGGATACCTCAAGTGCCAGTAATTTCGCCGGCTTTATATTCAGTTTATTAGGTAATGTGCAAGTTATAAAATTATAAATTTTCTAATAAATAAACAGGGCAAGCTAAAGAAAAGCATGTAAAAATACGCAGCTTATTAATGTTTGAATTTTTTGTGATTTTTAATCATATCTATTATTAGACTTGATGATTCTCACGTTTGTACATACATTATCATACATTATATAATAAGATCTCTTTATTCTGTCTATATAATATTTTAAAATATTGCAAAGCATCTGTGATGCCAGCAGCCAGGCTTTTTTAAGGGAGGTTAACAATGACATTAATTTAATTAATAATTCAAATTAAGACTTTGTAAACTTTTTAACAAAATTATAACTGCCAGCAATGTACAGCCGACAGATAGGTACTTTGATTATTACTTGTCAATTTACTTTGCATTTACAACATACGGTATTTGAAATATTGCCGTACTGTAGTTTGCGGTTTCACAGGCTATTTAATTTAAATGAAATCGTATCTTCGCCGCTCTATCATAACATAATTCAAAAAAACAAGCAGGTGGTTGGAGACAAACGCTTTAAAACAAATACTTAATGTATTAATAAAACCGGCCAAGAGCGAGTCGGACTCGCGCATGAAGGGTTCCGTACCAACATCTATACAACATTAGACATTAGCAAAAAACGGCGAAAAAATTAAGTTCCCCCCTTAAATATCATTCTATTCTGTTTTTAGTATTTGTTGTTGTAGCAGCCATAGTAATACATAATCTGTGAACATTTTAAGTATCTATTACGGCTCAAGAGATAGAGCCCTGGGACAGACGGACGTATGGACGGACGGGCGGACGGACGGACAGACAGACAGACAGCGGAGTCTTAGTAATAGGGTTCCTTTGGGAACGGAACCCTAAAAATGGACTTTAACAATAAAGAAATGTGCACGTTTACTTGAACTCGAGTTTTAGAGAGAACTCAAACAAAATATGGACCTTGAGGGAAAGTTTTGTTTTGCGCAAATGGTTTCAATGGCTGAAACTGGAATGCACGAAATAAAAGGTAATCTCTTTGTGAAACGACGCTTGTAGTTTCTTCTCAGAATAAATGTTGTCAGTTTCTGTTTAATGTTTGTTTTTCTAAATTGAAATTATAAAAATACTGTGTCACCCTCGGCTTCTCACGCGTGAATCCCTTATTTCTTTTTACCGCGGGAATTCCTGAAAATTACATTGTGCTCTTTATTGACGTTACATTAAACAGAACCGTGAGAAATTTCATGACCCTGAATCCAGCGGTTGAGATTTTAAGATTTTATCACGATCCCGTGGGAATATTGGGATAAAAAGTAGCCTATGTGTTATTCCAGATGTTCAGCTATCTATTATGAAATAATCATGTATGTAAGGAAGAACATATGTGATTTTTCCACTAACGTCGATAAGCCAAAGGCTACTAGAAACATAGGGAAGCTTAAAGTTCCATCTTACAGACTGGCTAAAACCAAAAAGTCGTTTCTTGCATACGTTTTTATAATAAAATTCCAAAAAATATTATAAATGAAACAGATACAATACAGTTCATATCTATTGTCAAGACATTAATATCTAAGGCGTATTATAAAGTTAATGATTATATCATGGACAGGGATATTTGGAAATAATTCCGATCCGCATTAGCGATCCCTTCAATTAGCGAACCTACTGTGTTAAAAATAAAGTTGTGTTAAATACTTGTGATGTATACATATCATTTAATAATATTGTAAATCTGTTTAAAAAAATATACCTCGTTGAGTTTCTTGCCGGATTCTTCTCAACAGAGGTTTTTCCGAACCGGTGGTAGATTTTTTTTGACATTCATAAGTGCTTGTTATAGTCTAAATTGAAAAAAGATATTTTGTCTTCACCTGACTTGATCTACATACCAAATTTCATCTAAATCCGTCCAGCCGTTAGCTTTGAGGAGTAACAAACATACACACACATACAAACTTTCACATTTGTAATATAAGTAGGAAGTAGGATAAGGATGGATTTCTACACGTCTGAAATTGAAATGAAGTTAAGTGTAATCCGAATGTATTTTTGTTTCTTATGATTTCACATTTAAAGTACTGAAGGAATCGTGATGAAACTTGGTATGAAAATAGCTTTTATCCCGGAAAATTGTTCCTTGTGCCCCCCCCCAGCATGTTGGCAACACCAAGCAAATATAAGGAAGTTGTTCTTTTTACCCATTCATTCACTTCCGCATTCACGGTGTAATTAAAGCGTTCATCTATGGAAACGTGTAATTGTGCTATCAAAGAAATAAAATTCTATTTTTATTAGAATCAGTGATTTTTATTATATTATTAGGGAAACAAGAAGACGCAGCTCCCAACAGTTTCCACGGGTGCGCGATTGGCAAATATTATTTACAGACGAATTCGCGGGTAACAGCTAGTCCTGAAATAATATTAGTATAAACTTTGTATACCTACCAAGTTATTTGGTCTCGCAATGCCGCTCATATTAAACCAACGTTCTTAAGGCTAGGGCACACATGCTGGCTTGAGTTGCCAAACTGTGTAAGACGTTGACTCGAGTTTAAATCGAATTGCCTTACCAACTACAAAGTGCTTTACGAACCGGCGCGGAAGCTAGCAATAATTGTAGATAGAGATCTATGTGTATACTTCGCTTTATATTGTACCTAATATTTTATATGTTAATAATCCTACTATATATTTTATGGTTTGTGTGTTCGTTACTGTTTCACAATAAAATGGTTGAACGGATCTCAATCATTTCATAGTATCGTTGACAAGTTTGGACCAAATTCTGTCCAGAAATGAAAATACCTCTAATGAGTTCCTTGCTTTAGCTACTTTTTATTACAAAAACATATTTTTTTCATTATTATCGATGACAATAACGATGATTAGTACTCTATCCATACTCACATTATAAATGCGAAAGTGTGTTTGTATGTTTGTCCGTCTTTCTTCGTCTTTTTGGCATAGAGATTGTTTATGGGCCAGAGAGTGATATAGGCTACTTTTTATCCCGGAAAAATGCACAGTTCCCGAGGGAACGGCGCGAGATAACCGAATTCCACGCGGGTGAAGCCGCGGGAAAAAGCTAGTTGTTAATAAGTACTTTTAAAAACATATAAATTATTTCCCATCAATATTCTTAAAGCGCTTTCGTATACACTGTAGCCACTGTATACTATACAGTCTGGTGGCTACTATGTAAGTAGCATAATGCACTGTATGTTTAATCTGGGCAGCACTTTGTCGAACTCCCATACTCCCGAAGTCATCTTATCTCCTGTGGTATGTAGATGATTTTATTAAATATACCTAGCCCCATTGACATTTATGTACCTTACGGCACTAGACTGACTGTTTGTAACAAAACGCGCGGCGCATCAATCATCAATACTCGTATTCATCATCATCATCCCAGCCTATATACGTCCCACTGCTGGGCACAGGCCTCCTCTCAGAACAAGAGGGCTTGGGCCATAGTTCCCACGCGGGCCCAGTGCGGATTGGGAACTTCACACACACCATTGAATTGCTTCGCAGATTTGTGCAGGTTTCCTTACGATGTTTTCCTTTACCGCAAAGCTCGTGGTAAATTTCAAATGTAATTCCGCACATGAATTTCGAAAAACTCAGAGGTGCGAGCCGGGGTTTGAACCCACGGCCCTCTGCTTGAGAGGCGATAGGTCAAACCACTAGGCCACCACGGCTTTTTACTCGTATTACTTTGACACAACCCATGTCACGGACGTCAGCAAACCATAGTGAAAGGTTCACAAATCCGCGCTGTGAACATATTTTGTGTGCCGTTTTGACGTAAGAAACATCATACATACTCGTAGATGTCGATGCCTAGCACCCATTATTTCGCGGAGTATTATACAAATGTAGGTAGTTTTATAATTTACTTAATCGTGGCAGCTTAGTAACGCGATATCTAAGTCTGTACGGTTTAAGGATTTCCACTTACAGTTAATTCACGCTTCATCTAAAAGCCTTCTAGGGAGTCGTAAGGTATTTCGTGCATTCTTGTGGTCGACTCAAAGGGCTCAGTCTCAAGTCAGGTTAGTCTGGAAACAGTGGCTAGGGCCTCTGCGTGTCGTGTACAGAATTGCGGGATACTGTGACATCATCATTATCATTATAGCTATCAGCCCCCACAAACCTCCAAGTTATGTCGCACTGCACTGCGATTTCATTTAAATATGTCCTGACTGGGAAAATCTTGCCTTTTCAGCAGAAATATTGTCCTAGATATTGCATTTGCCAAACTGTTTTATTTCCCAACTCTCAATTTTCTTCGAAACCAATTTTTTTTCTTATGGTTTTATACAACACAGTAGGTTAGGCTAGATTTGTTTTATAAAAAGTCCCGAAAAAATATGGTTTCAGAAAAAATCGTGAGTTGAGAAATGAATTCGTTTGGCAAATGAAACATTTGGGAGTAGTATTTCGCCGAAAAGACCTTCCTTACTCACTGATTTGTCAACGGCAGGCCTATCAACGCCCTAGAAAGCCGATAACTCGTATTTCAGAAGGTAAACTTGCATTGTATGTTTCCCATAAAGTTCACGTTTTAATCCCGTGGCCGTAAAAGGTGACTTAGGGACCTGACGTGAGAGTGGACAGCAGCGCTTTCTACTCCCAAGTATGAACTCCAAACTTAACCATTTTCATGTGGAAAGCAAGAGGAAACCTATGCTGGAAACTTCCCAACAAAATCGTCAATGAGGTCATCTTCAAACAGCGTCTACGACTACATTAAAAGTGTAGTCACTTAGACGAAAACTAGCCAAAAGTGAGTCTATTTATCTACAGTACCTGAAATACGGACATGTGATAGACAGAGAGACAAGATAGTGTTGCTACATTAATGGAGTTTCAGCTGTCACCCTTCGGGTATACTCATAAAACTCTAAATAGTTGTAGATTATATAATTGTTTTTTTTAAATAATTTGCATGCTACTGTGTAGTTAAATAGTTGTGTCATTATTATTCCAATCCACTATCATATTGTACACTATTTTCTGCAAATAAATGACTTATGACTTTCGCGAAGCAGCTTGAATAAATAAATATCCTATTCCTACCTACGTACAGATCTATGTCTTAGCACAAAAATGGCAAATAAAATAAACTAAAGATATAATCTAATGTACTTTTGTAGCTCCTCCCCAAAGTCTAGACTTCTAGAGACTGGTTGTTGCTTACCTAAACATAAACCTGCTAAACAAGATGCTTGGATTATTCAAGACAATATCCTGCCCTAGCAGCATGGCTACCGCAAGGAATCCTGTACTTAATGAGAGAGAAGCCAGAAGGGGCTACCCGCCGGAAGCAGGTAGCCTAGGTTTCATAACATTGGTTAAATAGGCTAGTACAGTTCCCAGCCATAAAGATTGCACATCGGTCTTTGAAAGAGACTCGGCTAATTTCGGCTTCGTAGAGCGTTGTCACACACTACTTTTGTCAGTCGTTGTACAGATGCAATAGTGTACGGACGCATTTAGATGAAAATATATAATAAAGAGCTTGAAACCCACCAAAACTTGAAATTGTACGATGGCATCTTTAGGAAAAAGAAGGAAATATCCTTTTTCTAGTAGTTGCAACAGCTCTCTATAGATATACGAAGTTTACATGTCATTAATTTGACGTAAACTGTAAGTCCATATAGGTGCAGTATTTATTTGATACTAGCCGTTACCCGCGACTCCGTACGCTTATTGCTATCCTGCGAGAACTATGCAATTTTCCGGGATAAAAACTATCCTATGTCCTTCTGCGGGACGCACAATATCTGTATACCGAATTTCATCTGAATCGGTTCAGTGATTTAGACGTGATGAAGTAACAAAGAAACAAACTAACAAACAAACAGACTTACAAGCTTTCGTATTTATAGCATTAGTGGGATAAAACGTCACTTAATAAATACGATAATTGTCCATCAATGTGGCCAGTGTTCGGAAATCGTAGTAAACAGCCAATTGTCTTTTTCAGAACACCGATGTGCAATATTTATCGCCGGGTACCTACTGTACTCGTAGTGTCCTAGAAAATTCTAATTAGTATGTTACATTATTAGAAAATATTGGACACGTGATTTCTTTTGTCAATTAGGTAAACAAAAATGATGAAGACATAGCGACGTCACGTACTTGGAAACGCCTTGGAAATGTGGTGTTGGAGAAAAATGCTTAACATACCATGGACGCAATTTAGGACCAACGTCTCCATTAACCAGGAACTCAACATCAAGAAACGTCTTTTTTCCATCGTACAGGGACGTATTCTCTCTTCCTTTGGACACGTCTCGCGTCAAGAAGATATATTTGTGGAGCGACTGGTGGTACAGGGTAAAGTTGATGGCACAAGAGCACGAGGCAGATCGCCTATGCGCTGGACCGACCAAATAAAAGCAGCACTTGGCAGTTCGCTGCACGAATGCACCAGGAAGGCAACAGTGAGAGAGGAATGGCGACAGATAGTGCGCCGTATGATACATCTGTGGAGCGACTGGTGGTACAGGGTAAAGTTGACGGCACAAGAACACGAGCTTCTCGTCTTTTTCGTTTTATCGACAAAAAAAAAGGTGTCTAATATTTTCGGATAGCCTGACTAACGTACTAATTATAATCTATCTATCTATAACAGCCCTTATAGCGCCCGTCTTCGGACATAGGCCTCTACTTTTCCAGTCTTGCCTATCCATTGCCACTCGCATCCAGCTTACGCCAGCTTGTTGCCGGATATCGTCTGTCCATCTTTTTGGTGGTCGTCCTCTACCGCGGGTGTTAGCACGGGGTCTCCACTCCAGGACTCTCCTCGCCCAACGACTGTGGTCCATTCTAGCAATATAATAGTCAAAGTCAAAACTTCTATATTCAATTCAGGCTATACAAGAACTTATGATTATGAATTTAAAAAAAACTACCACCGGTTCTAAAAAAACCTCTGTTGAGAAGAATCCGCCAAGAAACTCATCGAGGTTTATTTTTTTTAACAGATTCGCAATGTTATTCAATGACGTGCATCACGAGTATTCAATATACTGAGCCGCAAAAAATCTGGTCCTCACATATATGCAGAAATATATAATTATGTATGGAGAGTGGGCAAAATTTGTGCCGCTGAGTATATTTTGTTTTACCAATGAAACTAAACCCATAGTTTTTTTTAATGGCGGAGCCTACAGGAATTTAAGATGTGCGATGACATTTATTCAGTTTTATGCTTCTCACACACAAACGCGCAAGTTCTAGTTCACAAAACCAGTAAATATTGGCTCAATTTCAGTAGCACTGGAATGGTACTCGTGTAGAATAGGTATGTTACGCATTAGGTGTTTGCGCTAACTTCGACAAAGGGAACTATTCAACTGATAGTTGGATCCGACTATGTTGGCTTAAGATGCGTTCTCCAATACACTAATACAATAGGATACGTCAGCACGTGACTGATTCTGATTACGATTGTTATGTGCACAATGTTTTAGACTATCGCGGTCATTAGTCATTACTAACTTTATGATTTAAATTCCGGTTTTGTTCCGCGTATCTTGATTTTAAAGAAGCTCGATAGTTCAGCGCAGTGGCAAGCGCCATGATCGCGAGACGACTCATCTCATGTCATTGTTATGTGACTATTGGCTCCACAATTTGATGTAAGTAGGTACAGACAAGGGCATAAGTACCTACTCTAAAAGCATAAGAAAATACACTGAGAAAAATTTTTGCTTTTGGAGGAAATTTAGAAACATTTGCCAAACAACGGTTCTGGGAAAAGGCAGAACCCGATAATAAACATTTTTGTCTTAAACCGGCGTCTTCTCTAAATCCTAATAATTCCATGGCAAAATTTTGTCTAACGATCAATTAAACGAAACTTTTCGTATAAAAATGTACCGACGTCAATTAAAACAAGCGTAATGTACGTCAGCCGCGATTACGACTTTTAGTGTTAATAAAGTCGTATAAGAGCTGTGTAAGTTACTTAAACAATTGTTAACGTTTTGAGCAAGTGTGTTGGATGAATTGAAAGTTTATTCGCTTGTTAGTAACGGGTTGCTACAGAACTCAGCAATGAACAACGTCTAGTACGTGACTCTGTGAGCTGTATACCGGGTGTGGCCTGTAATACGAGCAATAGATCCTCCTCGTCAAACTGAACAACATTAGTTCAGCGACTTTTAAAAATAATGAAGTCTTTGAATCTTACTTTTTTCATACAAATTAAATACTGCAATCAATGAACGCCAAACTAGAACACAACTGACGTCGCCTGTTACGCTACAAACATCAAGCATTTTGCTCTACATTGCTTCTTCGAATAAACTTTAAAGTGTAATAAAAATAAAAAATATTTTTAAAAGTCGCTGAACTAATGTTGTTCAGTCTGACAAGTACGATCTATGTTTTAATTTAATTATTTGCACGTATTACAGGCCACACCCGGTATAGACCTCACGAGTTTTTCAATTTGCTGATTTTTTTACAAGCTTTTATAACTTGCCATGTACCTTCCTTGTTATTGGATCAAATCTTGAAAGTTAATTTTGATTGTAGGGATTGTAGGGGTGTATAGGGCGTCCTGAGGCACGGTGGACGGACGACCTTAAGAGGGTCGCTGGCGGCGGATGGATGCGAGTGGCTGAAGACAGAGTGTTGTGGCACGCCATGAAAGAAACCTATGTCCACCAGTGGACTGCTGTAGGCTGATGATGATGATGAATTTTGATTGACTTACTTTGGTCGGATTCAATTGAAATTTGGTATACATTATGTAAGTTGGATGAAAATGTTAGTATAGTCAGCAAAAAAAGCTTGTGTTAAAATAGTAGATTGTACAACAAGAGCATAAAACAAGCCATTTTACCCGAGGCGTTCATATAGTCGCCCAAGCCGGTACGGCGAGGGTCAGACACGTCGAGAGGAAAATGGATTTAATGCTCGAGTTTTACACTCTGCTTTTCACTTCGATGGCGAGGAAAAGAAACAGCAACAGTGGAAACAATTAGTCACTTACTAGGTACCTTTTATTTTTCATGCATTTCTAAATAATTATAATTTTTTAGTTTTTTTATTGGTTTATTTTGATTGATTTGATTGATTTTTAGTTTTACATTTTTTTTTATATATAGTAACTTTTTTGTTCGTGGCTGTTGACACCTGATTACCTTGGTCTTAGACGAAAATTTTACTTTATGCACTAGAGCATAAAAAGTAATTTTATGTCGCCTAGATCTAGCATAAACACCAACTTTACGAGCATGAGAAGTGAAAAAGTATTTTTTAACAGAAACTTATTACAATCTTCAATTTAGTTTCAGTTGTCCCGATGTCTATACATAATTACGTTTGCCTGAAGGTACCTAATCAAATCAAATCTTGCTACTCGAATTTGATCCTCTTCTTGTGGTTGAACTGACCTAAATTCGATACACATAATGTTTGGGAAACTATTTAAAAAAATATATTGTCCGCCGAGTTTCTAGTTATTCGTGATAACGATGACATAACATACACAGACAGAATATTAGTTTTAATTATTATTATTTTTAACGAAATTAATCCATATATTTCAAGAACAACATTGGTCCAAATTAAGTTTTTTTATTTGATTTTTTGATACTGCAAATACAAACAACATTCTTTAGGCTACTTTTTTCATCATCATCATCATCATCAGCCTACAGCAGTCCACTGCGGACATAGTCCTCTTCCATGGCGCGCCACAACACTCTGGCTTCAGCCCCTCGCATCCATCCACCGCCAGCGACCTCTTAAGTTCGTCCTTCTACCGTGCCCCAGGACGCCCTACAGGTACGTTTTCCCGTCCGTGGTCTCCATTCGAGGACTCGTCTGCTCTACCGTTCATCGCTCCTGCGACTTTTTTTCTTACTTAGTTTGGTTCAAAACTAAATGTAAACTTAACCCTTGAAAAGTAAATGAAAGGACCACCAAATGCTTATTAAAATGGACTAGTCAACAAAAGGCACAAAGGCTAAACTTTCCATTATGCAGCCGAATGTCACTGTCAAAGGCCACACATAACGGTATCTAGAACCTTGTTTGTTTATATTTCGTTTTTGTTCAGTTGCCACGGATTTTTGGGAAGAGTGCGAGTTGAAAGCGGGGAGCGAGTTTGAAAGCTAGATTCCGATATGTACGAAATCATCGGTGCGCGAGTCCAATTTACACACATTTTTCCGATTTATTTATGATCTGCATGGTAAGCAAACTCCGCCGTCCACGGATTCTCGCAACTGCGCAGGGTTCACTAAGTAAAGTTAAGTAATTTTTAAAATTATGATTTAATGTTGTCTTTTATTTAACTATTATTCTTTATTTATTGCTGTTAATTATTATTAACGGTAGGTTCATAACGATACCAAGTAAAAATTTTTTTGCGTATTATTAATATTTTTTTGCTTAAATGTGGATTTGAGGACTATTTTTGTTAGTAAATAAATAAAGATACGCTTCGTAAATATATATAACTTATCGATAGTCGATAAAATTCAACGTTCCAACTCTATTGACGTTTGATTTTTGCCATGAGAATTCCGCTCTCTGATGATAATCTAACTGACGAGTAGGTACAACATTTTTACCAGAAAACTACCCAATGGCGGTTTCTGCGACAGGCTAATTACCGTATCATGAGATCAGAACCTTATTGTCTAAAACACTTGGAATCACCATCGTTTTCGCAACTTCTTTCTCTCACACGGTATATGATGAGGGTAGAAAGGGATGGTGGATGGGATCGTGAACGTCAACGCGTTATACAATACGGTTCTGTTTGACAACTTTGACATTTGCGTCACGTTTGTGATTGGACATACAAGGTGGGCCCTGTAACAGGAGCAAAAAATGAAACCACAGCTTCCACTCTTCATCTTGAGCTAATTTAGTTCTACAACTTTTGAAAATAACTTGTATTATAATTTTTATTATGGTTTAAAGTTTAATTGGACAAGCAATGTATTACGAAATCCGTCATTTTGTTACGTGACAGGCGGTGTCGTTTAGGCTATTGGATGCCGTACATTGAAAATACCATTTAATTTGTTGTTTTAATTTATTTGTTTGGTTATTCTGCTATTATTTGTACCTACACTGCTATTATCGGAGAGAACCTGTAATTGGCTTTCTGTGTGTATTGTTATCTTTAATCTGTATGTCTTAAGCTGGTGGTTCTCCATAATACAAAATACAAAATAATTTATTTCACCAAAAGATAATAAGTAAATAAAATAAAATAAACATAATGATGAAATTACTTAATTTTTTAAAGTTGCAGTTGTAAGTAGTACATTTGAGTAGCATAACCTAGGTTTAAATTTTTTGATCCTGTTACAGGGCCCACCCGGTATAAGTCACTAAAGGAGCCAATCGAAAGCAAGACTATAACTTCAAACAGACGTCTCGATACTAAAGCCATTTAGCGATATTTCACCTGTCAAGAAACCCGCATTCTATGTTTCTTGGAACAATCGCTCGCAGCTTACTCTTTAGCCCATAGGCCGTCTTCTTCCTTCATAAGCGGTGACCTATTTATGTCTCACGAAGCACTCTGTGACAATGACTGATAGTAAAATAAAGTAATGGTTACTATGCTCTATCATCTTAACGGGATTCACGTGATAATATTTTTACGGCAATAGCAATTTTTTTTTTATGAGCTGAACTAAATAGCCTACATAACGTTTACTATTTGTGGATTGCTTGGGTGCGTTAAGGGTTATATTTGATTTTGTGTTTGATTAGACATTAAAAAAAAATATAGACTAGCTTTTACGCGTCTTGGAACATGTAAACTCAATAGTCCAATGACCCAGCAAAAAACCTACATTTACATTCTGCTTCTTCAATCGATGTAACGTGCCACTTCAACTTGCGTATTATTCAAGCTATGTCGATGATTTTATTTATTCGCAATTGAATTTGGAATACTGGAATTTGCCAGTATTCCAAATTATATTGCGCAAAGATACTCCGAGCATAGGTCTCTCCATAGCTCGTTGCGTGACTCTTAGCATGTCCAAGAGGCCAACAATCAGGACCTTGAGGACTTTCAGCTTAGAGTTACGCAAAGAGCTATCTACGTCTAGGTCATCGTTGGCAACACACAGCGGTCGAAAACATATTCTTCAGGATCTGCGGAATATTGGACGAAGAGACATATCACAAAGTGCTGCTCATCCGAGTAACTCATCATCATTATCTTATCATCGTTATGTCAGTTGAAAGACGTCCACTGCAGGACATAGGCCTCCCCCAAGACTCTGCACTCAGACCGGTCTTGTGCTTTTCGCATCCACCGCGATCCCGCGATCTTAACCAGGTCGTCGCTCCATCTTGTTGGAGGCTTACCGACAACTCGTCTCCTGGACTGCGGACGCCATTCGAGAACCTTCTGACCCCATCGGCCATCAGTCCTGCGAGCAATGTGCCCCGCCCACTGCCACTTCAGTTTCGCAATTCTTCGGGCTATGTCGGTAATCTTAGTTCTACTGCGGATATCATCATTTCTGATTGTACCCGAGTAACTATTGAGGGAGAAAAGTCCTCGAGTAGCGATCATGAACCGGAAGACAAAGCATTAGCAGGCCTCACACTAAAAGGACTGACGCGAGAGTTTAGGGCAACCGGTCAAAGTAAGTGGCGAGTTGTCTTTCATTGTGGCGTGCTTAAAGGCCATTGTTCAACAGTGGACGTCTTCCGGTTGACGAGAAATTCGAAGCTACGAACCCCGTTCTTCAACTAATGATCCATTACGAAATAACATGTGCGGAGTTACATTTGAAATTTACCACGAGCTTTGCGGTGAAGGAAAACTTCGTGAGGAAACCTGCAAACTTCGTGCGAAATCACCTCCGATGATTACGGAACCTATGACCTTTACTAACAATTTTTAACTATGGCATTCAAGACATTTTGAATATTTGATCACGTCGTGTGCTATAAGAGTCAGATAGGAGCTGTCGCTGCGATTTGGCGTCTTAAGCCATTGTCAACATTGGACGTTTCCAATTGACAATTATTTCAAGTTACCATAATATTAAAAGCTTCAACAATGCATACATTAAATAACATACTCCGAAGAGTTACTTATGATAATGTATAGAGTTCAGATCACAAAAAGATAAACTTCTTCGACGATAACCTCAAACTTCGTGTCCTAAATCACCTCCGATGATTACGGAACCTATGACCTTTACTAACAATTTTTATACAAAAGATAGCATTCATATTGACATTTTGAATATTTGATCACGTCGTAATAAAGTGCTATAAGAGTCAGATAGGAGCTGTCGCTGCGATTTGTTGCGTCATTGTTAGCACAGCATCAAGATTGGACTAGTTTCTCAATGAATCAAAGTGATTTCAAGTTGTATAATCATCAAAAGCTTTAACAGAGAAAATACAGCCCTGAGCGCAGACGTAACATAGCTATGCAAGTTTATAACTTATGTGTTTTATTTAAGGTCTTTACATGTAACACTAAGTACATAAAGTCAGAAAAAAAGTTCTTGTGCTGAAGTTTCCACGCTATCTTAGTGTGGATTGAGAACGTCACACATACCATTGAATTGTTACGCAAATGTTCACTCATCCGAAAGTCCAAAAAACTGTACAATATGAAAGGTAATTTTGCTGATGTATTTTAAAAATGAACGACAACTCGCCACTTGCATCCACCGGTTTCCCGCAACTCTGACGATGTCGTCAGTCTACCTGGTGGGAGGCCTGCCAACGCTTCGTTATCCGATTCGTGGTCGCCACTCGGGGAATTTTCTTCCCCAACGGTTTTCTGTTCTTCGAGCGATGTGACCCGCCCATTGCCACGTCAACTTGCATATTTTTCCAGCTATGTCGGTTGTCGTTCACTGTGGCGTGCTAAGGGGGAGGCCTTTGTTCAGTAGTGGACGTCTAAGGGCTGATTATGATGATGATGATTCTAAAAAATTTAGAGGTGCCTGGGTTTGAACTCAGAAGTTTCTGCGTCTTAAAAGTAGCTTTTAGAGCATTTTAATAATTTGCTTTGAAAGAACAATAATATATGTCGATCAAAAGTAAATCACCTCATGCATTATTATGCGTATGTTTGCAATGAAGCATGGTAAAAAGTAGCAGTTAATTATTTTCTGTTTACACTTGAACAAAATTCAAACGTAAATTACTAACTTCAGCCTTACCAGGTGTCTTTAATACTCTGCCGTTGTTCGTTCACAAAAAGCTCTGTGAAGGCTTCGGTGACCTTGGCCTACTTCGTTAATAGGGCCTGTTAATAGGGCCCTTTAATAGGTTGATAGGGGTTAGCTCTCGACATGGGACAGATTATAGCCCTTAACAAAATTGGGTTATATGCGATTGGCCTATAAGTTGCACGATTGTTTATATTGGCTTTAGCTTATGAGAATTTATCGATGTTTTTACAATAAGTTTGATGTTTAATATGTAGGTACTTATAATCCTATTAAAGCCTGACCAGGAATTTAAAAAACCTGACGCGAGGGCAGCACTTCTACGCTTTTTATTGCAACATTCTTTACAGTCATATTGACAACGGTGTCGGTAATGTTATTTAAATGAATATTTTCAAATCCCTCACTTTTTCTATGACGGCATTTTAACGAACAAAAACACAAAATAACACTTTAAACTAACACTTTACGCGTGGTAAACAACGTTGAACTTTTACAGCAATAGACAGATGACATTTAAATTTAGTGTTATCAGTGCAAAAAATTAGTTCTATTGGTTTTCCACAATATGGCGAGGCTTTTTATAATTCTGGTCAGCATTTAATAGTACATTACTGCAGAGGCCGGGAAAGAAAGGCTTGCAGGCCGAGTATGTATAGACGGCCGAGCGTAGCGAGGCCGTATAGGTATACGAGGCTGGCATGTTCTTTCGTGCCGAGGCTTGTATAGTGCTTTTCTCAAACATGCACTAAAAGAAATAAAAACTCCTAGAAATCAATGTTTTATTCGTAAGACAACTAAAATTGTACCAAACTCAAATTATAACTGCCATCTATATGTGTTTACTTCATTCTAACATGATTTAAAACGTTAAAATAATCCTAATAAAATCAAATTGCTATAAAAAACATGTACATATAACGGACTGCAAAAATAAAAATCACGTTTCTAAACGAAACTTTTGAAATGACAATGGAACTTATTTGCAAAATAGCTAAAGCCCAAGTCCAGTCAATCAAAAAAAAAGACAATGACACTTGTCAATTTTCCCGCCAAAACTTTTTTTTTATTGTGTTTGCTGTTCGGCTTTTAGGGCCATTATACACGAACTGCAGCCGATTTAATCAGCTACATTAATACTTTATTATGTAAATAAAATTGTAATTTGACGTAAAACGCGTCAGTAATATTTATATATTTACATATAGAATATTTATAGTCCTGTGAATTTATTCAATAACTAATAAATGAACCATAGAAATTCAGATTATTAATCTCAAGTCGTGTATAATGGCCTTTATCGTGGATATTTGACGTTTTGCATTGAAACAAAAGACTGTTGTCTTGCAGGCCTAGGCCTGCAACAGTATATTTTGAAGCCTGTTTTAAGGAACACAACATAAACATTACATAGCATGTTTGAGAAAATATGTTTTTTAATCGAGGAAGAGTACGTCCGTCACTGGGCGGAATAGTAACCCGCATCCATTGGCTAAACGCGCCGAGTTCCTTACCAACTGCGCCACGTAACTCCCGACTAACACTGCCAAAAACATTAATCGCTTCAAATTAAGATTGGTTTTTGTAGGAATTTATATTTCCAACTCCAAATTTGTTGCTTTTACAGTCATCCCGTGAAATCCAACGAAATTACAAACTGAAACAAGGATGCACAGAAAAAACCCAGAAAAAGAGACTAGCTCTGGGAATCGAACCCAGGTCCTCAGCATTCCGTGCTGCGTGCCATACTCCTACATTACCACTGGACAGGAGTCTAGACACAAATGCTTAAGTGACTAAGAAAAAAAGCAGGCTGAAATGTGTGGTGCATGGGAAAAATTTGTGTCTAGACTCCTGTCCAACGGTGGTGTGTTTTTTCTGTGCAAACATGTTTCAGTTAGTATTTTCGTTTGATTAATCGCTTCTATAGGATAATAACAGGGATGTGTGGTGACCATCTATCGCATCTGTCATGAGTCGTAACTCCATGGTTCCAAATCGTATCACGCGTCAGAAATGATGTAAGTACAGTCGACTGCAAATTATGGACTTATGTAACCCTTCAAAATATGTACCATAGAGTCTTATTTCGGCGTACTCATAAAAAAGACCGTGATACCGTATTTTTAGTGGTTTCAATAGATATTTTAGCACTCGACTCTACAAATCCTATTTGTTTAACTAATATTTGTAACAGTTCTACCATTTTCAGCTCACAGCTCGTCAGGATAAGAAAACTTCTAGGTGTAATTCACAGCACCTAAACCTCATAAATATCAAGTAAGGCAGAGTTCTCGCAAAAGCACGGCGGAACCCTTCTACAAAGCATACCAATAAAGTTCTTAATTTATTACAAGGCTGTCTTGCGAAGAAAAAACAAAACTTGCTGCATAATTCCTGGCTTACAATGCATGAGTTAGGTAAGACGGCGATAAAGAACGTTTTATGTACACAGTTTTTTTTTTCGGGACAAAAGAATAACTTTTTGAGCGTTTGTGAAGTTCTTGTTGCTTTGTATAGATGGCGTTAGTAGTCTAAATATTTTTTTGTAAAAAATAAAAAAGCCGACTGAATCTTCAATTTAATATAAACTATTCCGTCCGTCTATTACGTTATGTCAAAACATTATGCAAAGGACTCAATGGATCTTTACAATCAAATTAATGTTTTTTGTTTATAAAAAATTGCTATTTAATAATGAAAAGCTCAGTCTAAATTAAACAAAGCCCTTCATTAAAAAAGTCCTTTATTCAAAATTATCCTCATAATCTGTTAATTTATTATCAAGAGTCATCGCCTCTTCAAATACGCCTTTTTTGTGACCAATAAAGGTCCCTTCAAACTCATTATGCTCGACAAATTTGATGATTTACATTCAAATCATACCTGTAGGCGCTTCTCTTTTAATAAAAAACCTTTTTAGGGTTCCGTACCTAACCACGATGGCAGATACGGTACCCTCATACCCCAACTTAAATAGAAACAAAATAATATATGTATGTAATGTACGATTAAGTCATTCAAAAACGCATTCCCTTTCTCCACTTTAAAAACAAAACAAAAAGAGCGCGTAGTGGATATTTTTCAGCAGAAAACTGTTAGAAAAATACAGATAGAAGATTGTGCAACAAGTGCATAAAACACACGCGGCTCGGGTATATATGTCTACTTATTTTTATTTTTCTGTACAGTTAGGTGCAAAAATATGTATCTATTCGTACTACTCAAAAATATATTACCACGGCCTTATTACGTCCGAATAAGAGTCTGTAGTACCTACCTACATTTTTTGAATGGTTAGATAAGTTCATATTTTTGCACTCAACTGTACCTGGTATTTTACTTCATTCTTTTAGCTTTGTTCTGTTTTCTATGTCTGGTTGTCTTTTACGTTTTGAGAATTAATATTAATTTTATATTAACTAGCTTTTGCCCGCGGCTTCGTCCGCATGGAATTCGGTTATCGCGCGCTAAAAAGGGATAAAAAGTAGCCTATATTACTCTCTGGCCCATAAACTATCTCTATGCCAAAAATCACGTCGATCCGTTGCTCCGTTTTAACGTGAAAGACGGACAAACATACAAACACACGCACTTTCGCATTAATAATATTAGTGTAAGTATCCATTATCACATTAACATTTCATTATTTTACTATATATTGCAGAACTTACTGCTATTTTCTAAATTTGACCTTAATTCAAAATAACGAACTAACGAAACTGACGAACGTTTTTTAGTAGAACCCGGGATCTCAAGCTAGGCACTGGACGATCCCTACGCCTACCTACCTACCTACTCCGCCTCCTTGCCTAACATACCCTTTGCCTTTTCTACCGTAATTGTAATGCAACTACCTACAGGATTATTCTTGCAAGTCTAAACTTAGCACTGCACAGATCATTTTGTCTGTCACTGCATATCATTGTTAAATATAACATTTCATATACGCAATCTACAGAAATAACTTCATACTAACTAGTAGCCTTAAGCCCATAGAAATGTTAAGTTCTTTACAACTAAAAACAAAACAAATTCAAATTACGTAACGAGTAACTTAAGTGTAACTAATGGAGTACCGTTATGTGAGTTAAGTAAGAACTGTGTGTTCATTTAAACGGTATTGTAATTAATTTTTAGACGAAGTTTCTGCTTTGATTGAGCTAACTAATTATAAACCAGCAGCCGAATAAATGAAATGGTTTTTATACTATTGCGACAAACAAAACACGCTAGTCTTATCTCTTTGTATATGAGTATATCCGGGTCTTATATTTAAGAAAAATTACCCGGTTTTTTTCATATCATGAAATTATGGACGACGGCTAGGGGCCAAAACCTCAAAGAGATCAGTTGTCCATGGATATGATTATAGTAATTTCAGGCAAAAGTTTTCTAAAAGTCTTGCACATTTTTTTTACTTCTTGAATAGATTTATTTGCCAGAAAATCATGGTTATCGCAAGAAACCTAACCAAGTTAGAAACTGAGAAAAAACATCTCAATATCTCTAATACGGCTAAACTGTTTTTAATCAAATATACCTAAGAACCACTGCAACAAAACTCGCTTTTACGTAAAAAACCGCATTGAAATCGGTGCATGAATTAAAGAGCTACGATGTCACAGACTGATAAACATTAGTGTCAAACTTATTACAGCCGTCTTTTTCCGTCGATTTTAATGAAAAAACAAAAAAACTAACATAATTTTGTTTTTATCCCGAAATTGATGCCAGTAACTTTAAGAACCCTGCCACTGCGTCACTATCACAGTTTCTGACGCGTGTTTCGAAAGTCCGCCTCTATTTTAACTATTTTTCATCTTTCCGCTTCTTATGCAGACTTGCCATACAAACGCGCGTGCAGAAAGCAATCTCGCAGAAAGGCTGGCACAGTTTCTGAGCTTGGGCGGCCTAATCCACGTGTCTGGGGACACATTCGAGTAACTGCGGCTTTGAGCGCTTAGAGACGTGGTGTATTGAAGAAGTAGCTTAGCTAATATCTACGACATTATTGTATTTTTCACCTTTGATGAGTTCTGTGACGTTTCGAGATTGACAGATTTAGAGATGTGTAATTTATCGAGTGAAGTATCGATTGATTCGATTTGTAGCATTCGAACATGGCGAATGTAGACAATATCTAATTTTGCTATTTCTGTTTCTTTGGCTAGTTGAAGTATAATTTGGTAGTGTAAATTGGTAGATAAATGCGGCGATTAACCTTAATAATGAACAGTGATCACAAAATTCTATATTGCTCTCGTGTCTGACATTTTTTAATGCGCAAGTTGTCTCCACGTGGTTTCTGGAATTTTACTATCAAGTTGCAAAAACTACAATCACCGTACAACGTCTCACTCAAAGAGAGTACTTTGACACTGGCGAAATTGTCCTATCAATTAGGACAGAAAAGCCATATTTTAAAAGAGAAGAAGAAGAAGAAGTGTCGATTTTTTTAAGAGTTATTAGTGCCTATTTTTGGAGAAGTTGCATTATATTTAAAAAAATAATATTTTTCCAATACGATCCATGTTTTAATTATTTGCCCGTGTTACAGGCCATACCCGGTATACTGATCCCTAGAAGAAAGATAGTCGCTACTCGCGTTAATTTGGTTACTAGCTGTTGTCCGCGACTCCATCTGCGTAGGATTCGCTTATCGCTATCCCGCGGTAGTACTATTATTTATTCTGTGCCCGCGAGTACTTTGAATTTTACCGGGATAAAAATGTCCTTCCTCGGGACTCTATCTCGACACCGAAATTCGATTCAATCGGTTCAGCGGTTAAAGCAAGAAAAGGTAACAGACAGAGTTGCTTTCACATTTATTATAAGTATGGAAGTAGGGATAGTAGGGATTAAAGTAATAACTGTAACAATCATTTCAAGTAGAACTACTTTAATAATACTCATATCATCCACGTAAAAGGTAATCGGCAAGTTCTAGATAGATCGAAATAACAAAGAACTGAAGTGTTGAAAAGGCTAACGAGGTATATTCCTGGAATAACAAGACAGCTCCGAAATTTACGCAATAATGATCCCTAAAAATGAACTTGAGTTAGGACTACCCTTTCTTGTAAATAAGTGTTGTTTTCCTAATAACCACCGAAATAACTCGACACATGAAATCAACAACACCATATACAATTCGGGGGTCCAGCTAATTTGGTGTTATTTTCTATAACGACCAGTGTAAGCTAAGCTGGGTTTTATATGTAGGTATATAGGTCCTTGGGATAAAGATACGTTGGTTGGATACAAGAAAAAACAATGTAAGGAAAAACTAGAGTGTTTATGGTGAGAATGCACCACCTGCGACCGCTAAAAAGGTATAACTGAATAAGAAGGAAAGTACTCGGGAAATTGGCTTATTATATTAAGAATAAGGAAAGAATTACATAATGTATTAGACAAGGGACAAATAAAGCCTGCTGGCACCTTATGAGACATATATATGAAGAGATACGACTGTTTGTGATGAAACGCTTAGATAATAATGTAGGTCTCTTGTGGTTTAGTCATTTGCTAAAACAACCTATCGCTATTTTACAGTTAGTAATTTTATATTGTTTAAAAAATAATTACTTAGTCATGTTTGATATTACCAAGTATTATAGTCAAATGTATCGTAAAGTTGACCAGGCATATAACGATGTGCCTGAGAGACAATTGGCATTGGTCTCAAAAAACAATGTTTATTTTTATTTTATTTTCTCATAAAATAGGCGAATTGAAGACATCTATTTGAAGGAATTTGATTTTAGGTGGGTTTTAAATTTTTAATCCTATTTATAAGTTACCCGAATTATAGCTAACCATAGTTGCCATGGCGTTAAAAACTGCGTTTATATTTAATAAATAAATAAAATAATAAATTCATTTAGTTCGGGCAACTTGGCCCATACAATAAATACCCGTCTAATAATAACCCGTTTAATATTTGCCCGTCACAATTATTTAAGAAAAACTGTCTTCTGTCACCTGGCAGTGTTAGGAATAGGCGGTTAAGTAACATTTTAACGATTATTTACGATGAAAGTCAAACAAAGGTCACACGTTATTTTGCAAATATACACACGATCTTTCATGACGAAATTCATGTGCGGAATTACATTTGAAATTTACCACGAGCTTTGCGGTGTAGGAAAACATCGTGAGGAAACCTGTACGAACCTGCGAAGCGATTCAATGGTGCGTGCGAAGTTCCCAGTCCGCACTGGGCCCTCGTGGATACTATGGCCCAAGCCCTCTTGTTCTGAGAGGAGGCCTGTGCCCAGCAGTGGGACGTATATAGGCTGGGATGATGACACACGATCTTTAAGTATTTTTTTACTAAAATGTTATGAAATGATTTAATAAACCTATTCCTCGAAATGGTTTTGGAATTAGACCACATTGTAAAAAAGTCAATGCAACGCATACGTTGATATTCCTAGATCTATACCGGGCACATCGTGATAGCTCGAAAAAAAGAAAAATTAAGGTACGATGAGCGAAGCGAGGAGTGTGGTTAGTATGAACTGTGACCAGAACTCACGAGCCGAGCGAGCGAAGCGAGCGCGCTTCAGTAGCGGCCGGCGAAGTGCCAGAACCGATATGGCGATGATGGCGGATCTGCCTAAACTTCATGATATGCCTAGGAATTTCATGATCTGCCTAAACGTAGGCAAATCGTTAAACGGTGAGTTTTAAACGATATGGCGGATGTCCCTTAGCCAATTCATGAAATGGCGCCATTTCATGATGTGCCTAGGAATTTCGTGATCTGGCGGATTTTACGATTGGCCGCCAACATATGCTAAACCTTGGTATTCAACCAATATCCTACGTGTTCGAAGAGCTGATAGAATCAGAAACACTAAACTGCGCTCCAAAATCCGAATTGTCGATGTGGGGTCAAAGACCGCCACACTAAGTGGGACTAGGCAGGTCATGTCTGCCGGATGCATCTTGATCGTTGGGCCAAGATCACCGCTGATTGTGTTCCAAGCCTTCGGTACCAGAGCAGAGGTAGGCCTAAAAGAAGGTGGCGGGACGATTCCAGCCGGACTGGCAACGTTTTGCCGAAGCTAGAGACGAGTGGAAAGAGAAAGGGGAGGGCTTTGCCCAGCAGTGGGAAAAAAAAAGCGAGCCGATATGGACGCGACCAAAAGACCATAGCTTTAAATGAAAAACTTACAGAGAGGTGAAAGGTGCCATTTTCCTTCCATAATCTCTAAAAATCGAATCCAACCAATCAAATCTTAGTCCCACCGTACATTAACCAAGATTACTCGCTTATGAGAAGAAATTTACAAGTTAAATGACGTCATTTTTCGTCACCGGAACGTCTGTTTTATCGCCCTTTAAAAGCTATAAAATGCCCGTTGTTCAATTTTGCATGGGGAACTGGCTCCGAGCGGAGACGTTGGAGTTAGCGGTCGTAGAATAAATTCCATGCCATCGCTCGGGCCGGTTGTAAAACAGTGTGATTGCACCTTTAGAATTGGTTCACGGCTTTAGTTATCAGGAATGGTTTTCATATCGTAAAGAAATTCTGAATGGGATATTCAACACCAAGAGCAATAAATTCAAGATTAGCTTTAAGAATGATTTTAAAAAATAAAAAATCCTGCTGCCATTTTTTACTAAAAATGTAAATGAAAAACCAGTCTAGTAGTCCAGAACCTGTCAAGTAAGTTAAACTTCAAAAGTCGGGACCAATTAGTGGGAATTTTTGAACTGGTCATGATATTTTTTTTATAATAGGCTTTAAAATTAATGTGGATACTAATAAGCGTCACCAGTTGAGTTAGATTGATACAATCATCACCATCATATTATTAGAAGTAAGACGTCCACTGTTGGTCATAAACCTCCCCCATTTGATTTTGAAAAAAAAAATTGACATAATAATAATATCAAGTGAAAATTATCAGCCAATTCATAAAAAAATCGCCAACGAACGAGTAATAAAATCAAAAATAAATTAAAAAAAATCGCGAAAACAAAAGGAATGCCAGCTTGCAAAAACTGTTTACTAAATTTAGTCTGCATATCTGTTAACTCCTCACGCTTAAACCGCTGAACCGATTTAGATGAAATCAGGTATAGAGGTAGTTTGAGTCCCGTGGAAGGATATAGGATAGCTTTCACCTCGAAAAGTTTACTGATTCCTGACAGACGAAGTCGCGGACAAAAGCTACTTTACAAAATAAAAAGGTACAAAAAATAATAGACATTTACGATGTTAGTAATTAATTGTCTTAAAACATACAAATTAAAAGAAATAAAGAACTTGGTTGCATGCAAGCTAACGAAGGCAAACTAATTAATATCTCACCGTGTTTGTACGTAATGATAGTAGCTACTCAAAATAATTAGCTACTTCGCCTCTGTCGTAAATTTTATCATAACATCAACCCACTGAAATAGCCACCCTGTGAACAACGGTACCCAATTATAAATGACCACCCTGCACTTTAACCCTCCTAAAAACTGACCTTAAACATTTATATACGAAATAACTTCATAAAATCATTATTGTATGAATAAAGAAGCTAACAATAATGTGGAAATGTTTAAAATAATACCAACGAGTATTTTTAATCTTCCGATAAACACTCGACCAATCTTGGTACGGTGGTACCTATAAGCAAAAAATATTGTTTACTTTGATATTATTTAATATGGAACTTTATTATCTAGTGTCAAAGTCAAAACGTCTGTCCGATGTGTAATGAAATGAAGCTAATTAAGAGCATGATAAATACGAACATAATGCTAGATTAGCGCGGTCATTACTAATTAACCGACTTCAAAAAAAAGGAGGAGGTTATCAATTCGGTTGTATTTTTTTATGTTTGTTACCTCAGAACTCCGTCATTAATTATAAACCGATTTGAAATTCTTTTTTTCGGGCGTCTAGGACTGCTTTGAATTAGGACCCATAAGCATAATCAGGATCTGATGATAACTCTTCAAATATTGTAGTGGCACCTATGGTAATTTCGATATATTTAGTAGTAATTCGTGCATTTGCTCTTGAAAATCATCATTTGGTGAAGTGGAGCTGATGATGAAGACCACATTTGACCAACGGAGCGACTATCTATTCAATAACAAGTACTTTTCGGGTTGAATTTCAATTACTTTCACACAGTTGCTACGCAATTTAAGCTCATCGTAATACATTTGGTGAAATTTTTCGTAAAAGGTGACGAGCAGTTGTCAACGTGAGAAAAAAATTAAACCAGAAAATTAAAAATTAAGACCAGCACTGGAAATCGAACTCAGGTCCTCGGCATTCCGTGCCGTTACGGGATGACCGTAAAAGTAAAAATTTGAAATTGAAATAAAAAATACAAAAAGATTCCAAAACAAAAAAAGATTCCAAAACAGGGTTGTTATAAGTTTTACCGCTATGTGTGTCTGTATGTCTGTCTGTCTGTCTGTGGCACCGTAGCTCTTAAACAGGTGGACCGATTTGAATGCGGTTTTTTCATTTGAAAGCAGGTTTTTGAACATGAACATGAAAATTATCCATGCGAAGATAAATTTGTTCGGTTGATTAGGTACAAAGCGCCTAAAAAAATCTTAAAAAGGTTGAATTTGTTACAATCAACTGAGTCTCCTCTCGACCGCTAAGGAATTTAAATGCACCTTTTAAATTATTTTTCACTTTGCTCGTAAACTTTGTATATGTGCTGGATGTAAAAAATAAAGTAAAAATAAAATAAAAGAACCATGGGACACTTGACACTATGACCCAGTCCCAAATAAGCAGAGCTTGTGTTATGGGTACTAAGCAACGGATAAACATACTTACATAGATAAATACATCATCATCATCATCCCAGCCTATATACGTCCCACTGGGCACAGGCCTCCTCTCAGAACAAGAGGGCTAGCCGAGGGAGATAGCCGTGGTGGCCTAGTGGTTTGACCTATCGCCTCTCAAACAGAGGGTCGTGGGTTCGAACCCCGGCTCGCACCTCTGAGTTTTTCGAAATTCATGTGCGGAATTACATTTGAAATTTACCACGAGCTTTGCGGTGAAGGAAAACATCGTGAGGAAACCTGCACAAACCTGCGAAGCAATTCAATGGTGCGTGTGAAGGTTCCAATCCGCACTGGGCCCGCGTGGGAACTATGGCCCAAGCCCTTGTTCTGAGATAAATACATACTTAAATACATATTAAACATTCAAGACCCCACAACAAACATTCGTATTATTCATAAAAATATCTGCCCCGGCCGGGAATTGAACCCGGGAACTCAAGCTTCGTAGTCAGGTTCTCTAACCACTTGGCCAGCCGGTCGTCATTAAAAATAAAGGTTAATACATACATAAATGCATATGAGACACCCAAGACTCGAGAACAAACATTTGTAGATATTTTTCATACAAATATAATCTGCCCCGACCGCCGATCGAACCCGGGACTTCAAGCTTCGTTGTTAGGTTCTTTAACAACTGTGCTATCCGGTTGGTTGGTCCGGTCGGGTAAACGACTTTTTATGCTGTAGTGTGCCAAAGTAAAGTCTTCGTCTAAGACCAAGGCAATCAGCTATGGGTCAACAGGGGGTGGAAAACCCCGTTCATTGTCATTTCAGACGACCAGATGGCCAAGTGCTTAGAAAACCTGACTGCAATGTTCTCGGGTCTTAGATGTTTAATATGTATTTAAGTATGTATTTATCTATATTTTTTTTATTAGACTGGATGGCAAACGAGCAAGTGGGTCTCCTGATGGTAAGAGATCACCACCGCCCATAGACACCTGCAACACTAGGGGGATTGCAGATGCGTTGCCAACTTAGAGGCCTGAGATGGGATACGTCAAGTAATTTCACCGGCTGTCTATACGTATGTTTATCCGTTGCCTAGTATCCATATTACAAGCTTAGTTTGGGACCACATCAATTGGTGTCAAATGTCCCATTATATTTATTTATTTAAAAGTCCAGTTATATCAATAATCGCAGCAAAGAAAAGCTGTAAAAAAAACCGGCCAAGAGCGTGTCGGACACGCCCAAAATAGGGTTCCGTAGCCATTACGAAAAAAATAAGTAATATCTTTCTAAGGATTTCGTATTTTATACGGAATCTTCCAAGTTTAGGTATATTTTATACCTTAAGCTGCTATTTACTCTTAAAATACTAATAATTCTCAAGCAAACTTAGCCGTTACATTTTTCCTTGAAAGTTTGATATACTTGTTACCATCCTGATTTTTTTCAAATTTTTCCACCCACCGGCTTAGATTTTAGAGGGGGGTGGGGGACGCTCGATTTTCACGAGAATTTGCACTTTAAAGTTGAATATTTCGCAAACATATCACTGAATCGAAAAATCGTCTTATCAAACCCCTAATGGTTTCGGACCTATTCAACGATACCCCACACTATAGGGTTGGATGAGAAAAAAAATCACCCCCACTTTACGTCTATGGGAGGTACCCTAAAAAATTTTTTTTTAGAATTCTTGATTATACCATTTTGTCGGCATAGTTTACATATATATCCGTGCAAAATAACAGCTTTCTAGCATTGATAGTCCCTGAGCAAAGCCGCGGACGGACGGACAGACAGACAGACAGACATGGCGAAACTATAAGGGTTCCGTTTTTGTCATTTTGGCTCCGGAACCTAAAAAAGCATCGAAATCTGTCCATCCATTTGATAGCTGCAACACCGAAGACAGACGTTATCTTCAAACGTATAACACCCCTCTTTTTGCGTTGGTGGTTAAAAACAACACATTATATTAACTAAGTACTACTTAGAAGTGAAAGATTGTGGACAGCCCCAATATTTGGGTCGATGGGTTAAAAGCTCTACGGTTATAATAATAAGCCACCCTATTACTGACCCCGCAATTTGTTAGATACTTAGATAATATTGTCATAGCTTCCGTAACATTTAACCTCGTATAGCGTCGGCATAAAAATTGTGCTCTAATTCTAATAAATGTTAATTATATTTGTGTGTTAGTATTTTTATGAGCGTATGTGTGCACTACGGGAGTAAAAGGTTTCGAGAGTACGTGTGTGTGCACATTGTCTGTGTGTTACTTCCTCACGCAACAACGGCTGGATAAAATTTGGATGTATTTAGTTAGTTGGACGTTTGGAATAACACATAACTTACTTTTATATCCTATTTCTTTTTTTTACTTTGATTTTTTTCAGCTTTATAAAGCTGACCGTAATTGACCCGGGATACTTAAGAGAGATAGAGTAAAAATTACAATATAAGCAATAATATGGCCTTAATATTGCTTCAGAACGAACTCTCAATGACCTGATCTGACTTATTTTGCTTACTTTTTGTCTCCAAATTCGTTTTTTTTTTTTCAATGAAAAATCGTTTTTTTTCCGACATTACAACAATATTTGGTAACATAGTGGATTCTGTCGACGCAAAGTTTTGATTTCCTGAATAATCATCAAGATTAGCTCTAGGCTCGTGAACAACACTAATTAATTAATTCAACCTGACAGGATTATAATTAGAGTTAATATAGACGTTAATGAGAAATGAGACAGCTTTATGTCAGCATAAATAAACAAAGTGTCCAAACGATAGTCGCTTATTTAATAAACACCGGGCAAGAGCGAGTCGAACTCACGTACAGAGAGATCCGTATTTTTTTTTCAACTGTGATGTAAAAGGCGACTTCGAATCTGATGTGAGAGTGAGCAGCAGTAAAGGAGGCCACAGATAAATTAATAAATAAATATCATGGTACACTTCACACGAATTGACTAAGTCCCAAACTAAGCAAAGCTTCTTGTATGTATGGATACTAGGCAACGGATAAACATACCGCGTGCTATACCGCTACACCACTGATGGTCAACAGTTGGTGTAGCGGTATAGCACGCGGTACGGAATACCGAGGACCTGGGTTCGATTCCCAGTGATGGTCTTATTTTTCTGGTCTTTCTGTGCATCTATATTTCAGTTTGTATTTTCAAGTATTAGTAGCCTCTTGTAGTCTTCTGGACTGTGGCTCTATAATAATGCCATCTGTAAACTACCTTCAACAAGGAACTCACAAATTAGATCATTACGACCCAAGAGCACAAAAGTCAGTTTACAGGACCGCACTAAGGTCACATTCGGTACATAACCGTTACACAGCAAATGGCGGGTGTAACGTTGCTGCGGATAAAACATTTAGCTAATCTACTCGCCCGTATTGACTTACGTCACACGAAGCTTCTAGAATGGTACTGGTATCTGAAGGTAAACGGTATTTCATTATTTTTGCTTTGAACCAACTTAAAAAGACGAAGAAGGTTCCCTATTTGGCAGCACTTTCAAAGATACAATCGTATCTTTTGAAAAAAGGAGAAGATTCTCTATTTAGTTGTATTGTCAGTTGCAATTTTTCTGTTATTAAGAAGTATCCTCTTTCCAGTAAACAAGGGAGAACAACCAAAAATGATTAGCTTCATCGGTGTGGTTTTCATAAGGACAGATAATTGATTCACTGCAAAGAACTGGACAACCAAGTTTCTCACCTGCTTTGTAAGCGATAAGTGGTACAAGCTGGTATCGTGGGGCACCAGCCCAGAGACGAGAGCAATCGAAGTGAGGTCACCCAAGAGCTATGTGTAATTTGATTTAACTAATCATGTTCATTATAATGTTTCAGTATCATCAGCACGAAGACGTCCAGTGCTAGTAATAATAGGCCTCTCCCTTAGAAACACCACAATCCGCATCCTCCATCGATTTCCTGCGACCTTTACTTGGTCATCAGTCACCTTGCGGTAGACCTACAAACGCTTTGTCTTATAGTATATAAGAACAGATCGGCCCCAACGTCCATCAATCCATCGAGCAATTTTTCAAAATTATTTATTCTCGTCGAAAAATATTAAAATCCGACAATACGTCCACTGGCGAGAAAGTGCTAAATTTTGCAGGCATCCCCAATCAATACCGAATCCCGGTATCGGTATTGAGAACACGCCTCCCTAAATAAGGGTTCACCCTCGGGACGCGCCATAAACTGGACCTTTACGTCCCTTAGGACGTAATACGTCATTCCCGCCGGCCAAAGATTCGGACAAAATTCGGCAACGTCGAGAGAAATTTCAATGAGGCTGCGTGTGAATTAGAGTGTTTTGGCGCTATATTTTTTGTAGGTTTTGATCATAGAAGAAAGATGGGCTTTCATCCTGGATTTGTAGCACAAAGTGTGTCGCTACTCTTTGACACCTTTACAATGAGGGCTATCGTTTTTTGTCTCACTAGATGGCGCACTGTGCGTGAGGTTTTTAAGTGTGGCTTTCAGAGTCTGTTATTACGGCCGTTAAAACAAAATTTAGATTAAATCATATTTTAAACAACATAAAACCGTACCATAAAAATATCCAGCAACCACAGTGTTGCTTAGTCCCGTTTTGTTCGGAAAAAAAGGAGACTAAAGTTTCCGAAAGACAAAACTGTCTCTAACACAGACATTCATTGCCCGTAACGCATAATTGCCATAATTAATTTCAGGTTATGCAAAATATTCACAAAAAAATCTTATTATAAATAAACCCGCGTAGCTCACCCAAAAAACTATGAGATTTGACATTTCGGAGACCTCACGCTACACTAGCGCCTCTAGCGGCGAATTCACTCGCGATAGCCCTCATTACGTTAACGGACGGGGCACATTACACGGAAAACTGATCACTGATGGGGCCAATGTGTTCTTTTCGAGCAAGGTGGACAAAGACTGGGTAAAGTTCACGGGAGTCCGATGCATAGCGACCGGTCGTTATGGCGTCCTTGCACAGTCAGCAAGGAAAGCTCGTATTGAAACTGACATTTAAAAAAAAGTCATAGACCGAAAACTCGTCGACTTTTTGTGTCCTGCCTGTCCTAGCGTTACGCAAACATGAGGCCGTTAGTTTAACGCGATCGCATTCACTGTCTTTTTCTCTCCTCATCTTACGAGTATACCGTGCGACTGAAAGAAGCTGTGAAAACAATTGTGATTCCAAGTGCCCTAGTACAAACAAAATTATTCCACTGTCAAATTGACACTAAAATGTAATTCAATTTTAAAAAAACTGTATTTAATCTAGGTTTCAACATAAACAATGTAAATATTTAATACGTTTCAGCTTAATAAATGCTTTTTAGAATATAAGACAATGTTTGCATGCCAATGTATCTGGCTAGACATGTCATAGCACATTAGCACTATTTTATAAGACCATTTTACCATGTCTAAAGCAAAATAAACTATTTCATTTCATTTAATTTCATTAGTCAATAAGGTCAGTTGATCGAAAACCAGTATTAAGCTTAAGGTTTGCCACAGAGCAATGGAGCGCAGCATAGGTGTAAAAAGGATACATAGAATCCGGAACACCACGCTCCGCTCAAAAGCACGCATAACCGACGTTGGGAAAGAGACTGCTAATTTGAAATGAGACTGGGCTCTATGCGTCTGTCGCATGCACCCACCGGAGAACGGCCATCGACGGAGAGATAAACCGCGAAGGAGATGGCGGGACTATTTGGACGTATATTCAAAGTATTTGCCTGACATTGCGCTAGATCTAGAGGTGTGGAGGTCCAGAGGAGAGACCTTTGCTCAATAGTGGGACACTGTACCACCAGACTAGGGCAATAAGTAAAATTCGGCTGAAAATATATTGTTCTGTCTGCCACTTTAGTAAAACGTCCAGAAGCAATTATTTTCAGCGGCTATTTTAAATAATTTATTACGCTTTCCAGTCCACTCTGTATTTAAAATTAAAATATTCTCATGGTAATTATATTGATTGAAAAATTAAATTGCCATTGTCCGAAGTATAATTAAACCCATTATAAATTACACGGGTCCAGAATTGGCCCTCTCATTAAAGTACTCGCAACACTCGTCGACGTAACTCGACGTATTCGTAATTGTGAGTATTTTCGCCTTTTTATTGGGTACCGTGAATGAATGCCTCTTGGTCAGCCGCTGGGTAATGATAGGGTGTTTAAAGTCCTTTTTGAATGCAAAAGGTGTGGAATTTAATGTGTGCAATGTGTTATTTATTTTGGTGTTGGTATATTTCTTGTATGAGACACACAGTTCAACTCCTGCTTCACCACTCTTTATTAAGTTCAATGAAACCAACATTTGAAGATTCTTCTGCATGTTTTGTCTTACTCTTGCTGTCTCACACACTTTTTATAATGAATATTTTTAACCCAAATTTCTACTCCAAATTAACCCAAAAACAGGGGAATCCCGTTTTAGTTAACTTTATGTGTTTTTTCAGCCCCATTTCCCTGCAACTATACCCGAGTGAAGCCGAGGCGCGTTGCTACTATGCGTATAATATTAAGTATATTTTATAAACCTTCCCTTAAAAATTATCTCACTGATGGTGAACACTGCATTTAAATCCATACCTAAGATCATCCATATTTAAGATACTTTATTTTATACTGTGTAAAGATCACTTTATTTCTAGTAACGTTTAAGTTTCACAAAATAATTTTAAAAAAAGTTGATTGAACTATTTGATCTGAGTAGAATCCGAAGGCACCCCACATTGTACAGCCCGGACGTTTCCAGAACAACGAACAGGCTGCGACAAAAATAAGCGAATGTCTGGCGGCAGCACGGACCTCTTATTATTCGGCTCGTTGGGACAAAAAAAGTTCCCAAACAGAAAAGGAATCGGTCGAAAGGAAATACGTATAAAATTAGGTTTAGCGTTCGGGGGAAAATGTTTGCGACTTGATATTTCTATGAAGTCAAACAAGTGTTCGAGTCTTGTACATTGGTATACGGTTTCGTTTTTAACAAGAACAAGTTTTACTGAAGAAGGTCAAACTTTTAAAAACGTGAGCCTTTTCGACATTATTTTAATCTTCAGAAGCTGAGGTTTGTTTTCATTATAAGCTTCGCTTGTTCTGTTTTGGATGTTCTTTGAATTAATGTTACGTACAAAATGTATAATTTTCTTAAATAATGGGGTTTATAAATATATCCGCTTACGCATTTTGTTTTTACTTTTTAAAAAGCCGTGGTAGCCTAGTGGTTTGACCTATCGCCTCTCAAGCAGAGGGTCGTGGGTTCAAACCCCGGCTCGCACCTCTGAGTTTTTCAAAATTCATGTGCGGAATTACATTTGAAATTTACCACGAGCTTTGCGGTGAAGGAAAACATCGTGAGGAAACCTGCACAAACCTGCGAAGCAATTCAATGGTGCGTGTGAAGTTCCCAATCCGCACTGGGCCCGCGTGGGAACTACGGCCCAAGCCCTCTTGTTCTGAGAGGAGGCCTGTGCCCAGCAATGGGACGTATATAGGCTGGGATGATGATGATGAGGCAAACGTGTTTTGCGAATAAAAAGACATAATAGGCTATGGGTAACACAAAAACGTGTCCTGGATACCCTTTCAAAAATAATCTATATTAATTGACATAACTTCATTTCGTATAATTATTACTTCGCATAACATTACTTCACCTAACCCGGTTAATGTTGTGATGATGATTGTGAATATCCACTATTTTTAATTAACATTCACAGTGAGTCACTATCTAATTTATGTACTTGAGTATGTAATTTCCAAAAGCGCCTGGTTGACACAACTGGAGACCAAAGGGCCGGCAGCTATCTCTCTCAAAGAATTAACATACTCGTATGTAGCTATCCAACGAGGAAACGCTGCTAGCCTTTTGGACATAATGTCACGGAGACCATTTCTCGATTAAATTTAGTTTTAAGGAATTATTTTATTTTTCATCACACTTGCTCGTAAACAGTGTCGTAACATGCAAACTACCTTGGTTGCAACCTCCCAAATAAAACCCTCGACCTTAATGTGCTTGTCATGAAACCCGTGGTCGGTAAATGAGTCATTGCCCGTACTAATTTTCATGTCATGAAGCCCAAGGTCGGTAAATGAGTTTGTTACTGCACGGCGTGCTGCAGCACCGTGAGCGCGCTGCACACGCACGCCATACAAACATGCTGCGGAGGGGGAGGGCGGCGGGGAGCTGGCGCTGCCAAGGGCGCAGTCAGCGGCATCGGCAATTTTTGAAAAATATTAGTTTTTCTTTTACAAATATACAATTTTACTCGCAAATGTGATGAAAAATATTATATGTCGCACGGGCGGTACTAGAATTACGAACATCGACTCATTAAAGCCCTCAGTCTTCGCCTTCGGGCTAGACTCTCGTTCGTAATTCCTTATTTACCGCCCTTAAGACACAATGTACTATTAGTTTTATTTTAGCTCTTTAATTTGTGAACGAACTATCCATTACTTTGCTCACCCGTGACCTAACGATAGCTATGCATATGCAATAAATATATATTCATGCAACTCTTCCACCTCCACACAAGCCTATCATCAGAGCAACTTGCTTTGCAGATTGCTGTTTGAGTTCAAATCGCGACAATAATAGTGTGGTGTTAGTTGTGTTTGTGTGATTTATGTGTGTCCTTACAGTGTGGAGATGGGAGAGCTACAAGAACATATTTATTGCATAGACGTAGCTATCGTAAGGTCCCGGGTCATAATGTCAGGCTAAAGACGTCCACTGCTGGACATAGGCCTCCCCCAAGGCTCTCCCGTGATCTTAACCAGGTCGTCGCTCCATTTTGTTGGAGGCCTACCGACAGCTCACCTCCCGGTCCGCGGACGCCATTTGAGAACCTTCTGACCCCATCGACCATCAGCCCAGCCCGCCCACTGCCACTTCAGTTTCGCAATTCTTCGAGCTACATATGTTGGTAACCATAATTCTACTCGCGACTCTAATGCGTTCGATCCCATCTAATAAGATCTTATTGTCCTTTTCTTCCTCAAGTCCTCGAAAGTCCTCGAGTTGTGACCACGAGCCGGAAGATGAAGCGCTGGCAGCCCTCCCACTAGGACTGACGGCTTCGAAGCGGAGCTTTCCGCGGGGCGTGCAGCGTAGTAGGCGGGCGTAATATAGAGCGTATTAGGCCTATGTTCATCAGTGGTCTTCCGGTTAATGATAATGATGATCTCTTTCTTCAGAAACTAAAACAAAACGCTCTCACAAAACAAGCCTTCACATGGCTGCACTATAATTCATTACTTACTACAGTCACATAGCAGCAGTTCGTTACAAAAGTTCTCATCGTAACATACACGTCGCGTTTTGATAGTGCCGCAGCGTCCCCGGAGGCCAGTTGGGCAACTTTGAATTTTACAACTTACCTTGTGTGAGAATTTTTGGTCGTGTTTCCGGTAATATACATTGTGTAAAATTCTGGTTGGATTTGGAGGTTGGTTGCGGGAACTAAGTCCCCGTTAGACTCAGGCGGTTATTGTAAGATTTTCTGTCTAACTAAGTAGACATAATTAACTAATTTAGTTGAGTGAGGGACGCGTTATTTTAGCTTAGACGAGCTCTACTACTGTATTTGGATCTCAGTTGATAGATCAAGTAAATAAATATTCTGAAAGAACGAGGGAATGCTGCCAACCCGTTGGGCACCATGCCACGGGCTTTTTAAATTTAAATTGGTACCTAGTAAGTTTTTAATTAGATGTGTGATTTTATTATTACTTTGATCTTGAATTAAATGATTACATTCTTTTATTTAAAAAAAATGTGAACCCACTTAGCCACTGAACTATAAAAGTGTTCTGACACCTTAGTTCAGACTGTATAAATAAAAGCATTATCGGTCACGCGCCACCGTTGTTTCACAAAACTAATTTTCCAAGTTGAGGCATGTCCGTCTGAGAAACACCGAGTTGTATGGAAAGCTAATTTCTTGGGTGGATAGGTAATTTTGTTGGGATAAACGAATTATTTTCGCTTATTTGCTGGTGCCAAATCCGGCTTTTTCCGAGGCCGTATCGGATCACGTAGACGTGGATTGTGCGGATTTGTCGGCTCCATGTGATACCTTGCTAATTGTTAAGATGGAACTGCATTTGTATCAGAGAATATGGTAATGAAACAGGCGATAAGTAGAGTTTGTTAGAGTAACGCACTTTCCCACAAATAAGCTAGATTTCTAAAAAAAATTTAATTAGTCTGTCGGTTAAATTGATTTTTAATCCCCGACTCAAAAAGAAGGGTGTTATAAGTTTGACCGCTATGTGTATCTGTGTGTCTGTATGTCTGTCTGTGGCACCGTAGCTCTTAAACGGGTGGACCGATTTGAATGCGGTTTTTTTTTATTTGAAAGCAGAGGTTTTTTATCAGAATCGGTTCAGCTGTTTTTGAAGTGGCAATGTTTCAAACTTTTCAAAAGCTTTTCTTTAACTTGCCATGTTTATTATTTATTTATTTAGTTAATTATTTGAGTCAAATCTTGGAAGCTAAATTTGACTCACTTCCAGTAGTCCGATTGACTTGAAATTTGGCATACTTATGTAAATCTTGTGACAACACAATAATCTGGTAGTTAAATCCTGGTACCGGCCAGGATCGTCTCCGCAGAACGGTTAATGGCATCAACTTGAATTAGGTACTGAAATGTAGCTTGAATGACAATGCAAGTACAGTCAACAAAAAGTACAGTCAGCAAAAAAGCTTGTATTCAAAATTGAGTTTTTAACAAAAACTTTTTTTTTTTATCATTATCATCATCTCATCCTATGTACGTTCCACTGCTGGGCACAGGTCTCTCAGAACAAGAGGGCTTGGGCCATAGTTTACATGCAGGCCCAGTACCTACGGATTGGGAACTTTACACATCATCACTGAATTGCTTGGCATTTTTTGCAGGTTTTATCACGATGTTTTCTTTACCGCTAAGCTCGTAATTTTCAAATACCTGTAGTATATTATTTACGCATATGAAATCGTGGTCAACAACTTTGTATTGGTAGATATAGTTACACTTGTGACTTAGTTTAACGATCTATTTTTTAATATCCTCGACATAATTTTCTAATGGCCGTTTTCGCAAAAACGTGTATAGCTAAAACTTTCACGAGCTCGTAAATAAAAGCGAAATTTATTTGAAGCTACAGACTGATTAAATTCCAAAACATATGACTTTCAATCAACGTCTCAGCCCAACCATCGTAACAGCTCAACTTTAAAAATTGGAAATATCGGTGAGCTGAGCACATTTTCTTTTGGTACAAAGTATAAGTATAAGCGATTTTAGAATGGATCATTCTACAAGCTCTTTCTTAACTTACAACGTTCGTTTGTTTAGGTAAAAAAATTGTGGTGTTTGTTTAGAAATTGTATGAAAAAAAATGACAATCGGCTGTCAGCACAAAATCTATCTCACTGACTATTGAATCTGTGTCTTAATTTATGTGTTACTAGGTGTATGTTTACTTCGTCCGCGTAGAAGTATGAAAAATAGTTTACGTCGTATTCTCAGACCTACCGAATGTACCCAAAAAAAAAACATAAAAAATCGGTCAAGCCGTTTCGGCGGAGTTTTGTTACAAACACTGTGACACGAGAATTTCATATATTAGATTAGTAAAAAGAAAATGTACTAAGTAACTCAGTAATTTGAATAGGTTAGTCTAGAATTGCGTGGAGTAAAACAGTACTTTTATACTACAAATAAAGTTTGAAATATTATTAGGTGTTTTATCGACATTAGTGAATCACCAAAAGTATTTAAAATTAGATACTGTTGAAAAAATGGACATGTTTATTTACAATTTATACGTTTAAATGAGGAATTCTTATACATTTATATACATTCAATCGAATTTGCTACGTGGGGATTTTCGAGGGTGGGCTTGATCTTATCTCTGAAAAAATTGGTTTTTGAGTTCTAGCAAGAAAGCTCGGTCGCACAGGTACTAGCCCTGTAAAACTAATTGTAAGTAGTACAGCATTCCGGTAACGCTTCTCACTCCGGCCACAACTCAAAAGCTAACGGCGAAATCTCTCATATCGCCGTGAAGCATCGATGGCTGGGATCATCCCGATTTTTACGGCCGTCCGAAAGCGTGCAGAGCGAAAAAACCCGAAAATATACCCGAATAATAACGGGAAATACGGGCGATAACCTATGAATTACACTCCGGCATTATGGCGGTGCGGATGAGTGTATATTTTTAGTATTGTTTCTGCAGTACTCGGTTTCAAGGGCACATTATATGCAGGGTGATGTCGAGAATATTTGAGTGTTTTGACGGCGTTTAAACGTCATTACCATCCCATGTTTATTAGCATAAGGCCGCTTGTAGACGTCCGTTGTTTTCACCGGAAAACGGACCGTTTTTTTGCCGGAGTTGCGGTTTTGTATGGCTTACAATGAATGTGTGTAAATGCACCGGACACTTGTCCGGCGACGGAGCCATACAATACCGAAAAAAACAGTCCGTTGTCCGGTGAAAACAACGGACGTCTACAAGCGGTCTAACGGAAGGATAAGTCGCAAGAATTTTGATAACGATAGATTAATCATCATCCCAGCCTATATACGTCCCACTGCTGGGCACAGGCCTCCTCTCAGAACAAGAGGGCTTGGGCCATAGTTCCCACGCGGGCCCAATGCGGATTGGGAACTTCGCACGCACCATTGAATCGCTTCGCAGGTTTGTGCAGGTTTCCTCACGATGTTTTCCTTCACCGCAAAGCTCGTGGTAAATTTCAAATGTAATTCCGCACATGAATTCCGAAAAACTCAGAGGTGCGAGCCGGGGTTCGAACCCACGACCCTCTGCTTGAGAGGCGATAGGTCAAACCACTAGGCCACCACGGCTTCGGATAGATTAATCATCCATATTAAATGATATTGTAACGGATAACTTACGTCTTAAACCGAGTTTAGCTCGACATGTTTCGGGCTATTTCGTAGCCCTTCTTCTCAGGAGCACGCGACTCGGCGGCTGCCGCAACACGCACACTACGCGCCACCGCTCTGCTCGCGCGACTGCCCGACGAAACTAACACCGGTGCACAACTACCCGCATTTTTATCGTCACTTTTATTGTCAATGTCTAATGTAGGGTAGCATACAACACTAACAACATTGCTCCGTAAAGGCACGTTCACACCAACCGATGACGCAGCACGAGTATTTAATACTGTTTTCCAACTCGGGGGTACCGACCAACCGCAATCCCGGTTAAAATTCGGATGACGACTAATCTCAATGACTTCACGCACTTTCCGCGTAATGAAAAACTTTTCTCTCGCAAGTACAACGTCGTCGTCGTCGTCGTTGTGTAGTACGTTACAATATAATTTAATATGAGTGAGTCTCACGGTAGTTTCATGTTCAAGATTAATCATCGTTTAGTTTTCATAAAAATTTTACCCTGAGCATCATCTTTAATAAAATAAAAAACAGCTTTTAACCATAAAAACAACTGTTAAAATCCACGCAGCTTGTCATGTAAAAGCAAGAAACATCTGATTTAGATGTACATCTGGAGTATTGCTCTTTATGGATGTGAAACGTGGACACTGACACAGAATGATAGGGCAAGACTGAAATCCTTTGAGATGTGGTGCTGGAGGAGAATGAAAGGCATAAGTTGGATGAAAAGGAAGACCAATGAGGAAGTCTTGAGAATGGTTAAAGAACGGAGAACAATCCTGAACACTATAGATGCTAGACGCGGGAATATGATCGGGCATTTGATACGACACGACGACTTCTTCAAAACAATTTTGGAAGGAAAGATCGAGGAGAAGAGAGGAAGAGGTCGACCTAGGCGCTACATCGATCAGATAAGGGAGAAAGTGGGCGTCGCGTCGTATCAAGAGATCAAGAGGATGGCTCAAAGGAGGGATGTGTGGAAGATACACCACCGACAAGAGTATAACTCTTAAGTTGAAGAAGAAGTTCATCTTTTATTCATCCCATAAACATTCGTTGCTATCAGTATTTCTAGGGTTTTTCTTTTACAGACCCCTAAAAAGCGTCCGGATAAACAATTCGTAGCGAAAGCGATTTCATTGCGATCTCGTTTTTATTTGACGCCTGCTATATTTCATTTAGGGTTCCGTAAACAACGTGGGCTATAACCGATTTTAAAAAAGAACGTTAACGTAACGTAGGTAAAGTCGGTAACGGGACCTTTGTGGTCTTATACACTGAACAGCTGTCATGAGTACCCAGGTTTAGTTTGAACGGCTCATATTACTTGGTGAGATTATATTGGCATCGATGTCTCATCAGTCATCCATCACCATCCTCATTATCAGCCAAAAGACTTTGCCAAACATTAAGCCTTCCCCCGATAAACGCTGCCTGCGCCCATCGTAACTTCATCAAGTCATCTGTCCACTTTGTGAAAAGTCTGCCCATGCTTCCAGTACGCGGTAGCTACTCAAGTACAGATAACCGTTGGGGAAGAAGGTCCTCGATTGGCGACTACGAACTGGAAGACGAAGTGTTGGCAGGCCTCCCACAACGTGGACACGACATTGTGAGCAAGCGGCGAGTTGTCGTTCATTTTGGCGGTCTAAGGGGGAGGTCTTTGTTCATCTGTGGACGTCTTCCGGCTGATGATGATGATGAGTCGAGAACACAGTGGTCCCAAATCGCCATTAGTTCTTTGAGCAATATGTTCACCCACTGTCAGTTAAGTAGTAGTAGTAAAACTCTTTATTGTACAAAAAGAAAATACCTAAGGGTTCTCCGTTAGTCAACCCTTTAAGTGGTAAAGAGAAGCAACCAAAGCTTGGCTAAGTTTGGCAACTGTCTAGAACATGGCAACATATATATATTTTTTTTATTATTGAGCTTCGCTTATTACAGGATCGAGTGAAATTGTATATCACCAGAACCCTCCGTTTTAAGCGGAATTTATATTCAGCCATCTTTATTTCTTTTTTTATTTCGTACAAGTGTTTCCGGCGCGATTCAATCTCGCCTGAATAAAAACTTATTAACGATTAACTGAAACTGTTTTCAGCTGAATTCTTTCCGCTTTTTGCTGTAAAAAGTTTTGATATTAAGCTACTGTTCATATCACTGCAATAAATGCAACAGATATTTTGTAGCTCAAAATATAAAATGGAAGAGTGAGTCAATTGAATAATTATTTCGAAAATCACTTAAAAAAAAGTTTATTTTATCCAAAAATACCTCGGAAGTTGTTTGTTACATTAAGATATTTTAGTTCAACGCTATACAATAAAGATTTATCTTTATGCAGAAACCCACTGTTATACGAATTTAATGTTGAGTAGAAGGTTTAAAGATTTGCTGTTAAGCTAGCATGAATCCTGATACACAGATATGCCGGAACAAACCATGCCTCTGAAATTAATCAAGCTTTCGAGTAAACAAAACCTTTTAAATAAATAGCGGGCAATAGTGTAAACTTTTTACATTTCTTTAAAGAGTAGAAATGTGCATCCATAAAGAGATAGTTAAAATTCCAAATATATTTAAACCCATAGGAAGATTGTTGTTGTGATAATAACAAATGAATCCTCACTAATATTATAAATGCGAAACCAATTTTTTTTGTATGAAGATAGATCTTTGAAAAGACACAGGATACTTTTCCAGGAAAATTGAAAAGTTGCCACGGGATAGCGATAAACGAATTTTTCACTGACGGAGTCGAGGGGAAAAACCTAGCTCTGATATATTAATGAAAAAAACTTGGGATTTATTTAAGGGTGTTGTATTTTGCTCCTTTGAATGTATTTTAACGCTATTTACTGCAGCTTCCCAAACGCCACCAATTTGGGCACCACTGAGTGGCAACTAAAAACCTTTTTGGCCAGTTGAATAATTAATACACATTTACGTCCCCAGTAACAGTACACCGAAAATTTGGACAATTTTACTGACTTATATATACATATTTTATATGTTCCAAGCCGCAGCGTTATTTAAACGCGAATGTCCGATGATTCGGTTTTGAAGGTAAAGTTGAGCGCCGTGGAGCCAATGGCATTTTCTGGTTGCATAGTCGACGCAGAGTTCAACTGAAACAATGAAGCAGTTTTGCCAATACTGTGTCGATAATCCAGGTATGAAATAGTTCTTGGTGAAATTTTTGGCGTGAATATAAAACGGAAGGTAAATTGTTTATATAAATAAATAATATAATATGACGAAAACAAGGAAGAAATTGGTACAGTTTAGTATTAGTACTAAACTGTACTAAAGATTGAAAACATGTAAAATGTACTATTTAATTAGTTTTGCCGATTTGCATTTCTGTTACGTAAAGTAGCGGGATCTTAAAGTTCAGTAGCATTGTTTCATAGAAATTACTACGTTTCCTTTACTTATGAAACTAACCACTTAGCAGAAAGTTTTGGCATTCAGATTGCCATTGAAACATTAATGGAATACAGGCTTGTAATAAGTATTTGTTAAGTATTACATTTTTAATACAAGCTTTCTTTTGCTGGCTGTAATTTTTGTTTGTTTTGACAAATTAGTGAGGGAATGAGAGGCAGAAATCATTATCCAAAGCTGGAAAATTGACACAGTCCGTCCACAGCTTGTTGGGGTCGTCCAACCCAAAGCAGGACCAAGTTTCGCCAAGAAAAACTTAAATTGCCTGTTAGGTTGCCTTTATCTCTTTGAAGTTAAAAGTACTTCTGCTCTAAGACGAAAATTGTTAGATCAGCTTCCGATGCAGTTGGAAAGTTTTAATGTATCGATTCTGCAAGAGTTGGAATTTACTTGAAGGTGAAGATATTGTTAATAGATTTGTCTTTAAGTGAATGTAGCTGATGGAATTGTTATAAGAAGCTTAATAGAATAAGAAATTATGACGTCAAAGTAAAATTATTACGAACTATAATAATTATATTGAAGCTATATCGTATTTTTACTACTAATTAATGAGACATTAATTTCGGACGAACTCAAGCCCCTAAAGCACAGGTTTAAACCAAGTTTAGGGGTCGAAAGCTCGACCACTTACATAAGATCTTTTTGTACAAACTTGTTTTTGAGTACAATAAACATTTTTATTATTATTATTAATAATTATTAATTTTAAATTATCAATATGAAATGTGATCTGATGATACCTGTGTTTATATACAATCTGAAATAAAAAGACATCAATCCCACATTGTTGTGATACTCTCTTCTTCTTCAAGTGCCACTCCATTACTGAAGGTTGGCAGTCAGCTCCTTGTGCTTTTTCTTGTAAAGCGCCAATCTGAACAGTTACTCGCCGGTTTTGATCCCTGTCCACTCTCTGATATTACGGAGCCAAGACATCTTGCTCATGGCGTCTTGTTGTGATACAGCTGAAAAATAATTCAGCGAAAAAAAAGCAATTTAAATTTATTTTCGTATAGTAATTAGGCATAAGCATGCAAAGAAATATAAATATAATAGTTGGCTATTTTATATGAAAATCTAATTATCACGGCCGCCATTTTTAAAATAATATTACAGATAAACATTTTATGCCACACTAAAATAATTTAAGAAAATTCAAGTTTGCAACTTAAAAATCTAAAGATCTCATACAATATTTTGAGTTCTACGCAGAATTTGAACTAGAAACAAATATCCCGAGCAAATAACCGAGCATTCCGCAAACACGCATTAGTTTGAATTTAAACTTGTAGAAACATATGGAAATGTTAATTTAAAGTTGGGAATGGTACATTCTTGGAGCCCGCTCAGAGCCTATCAATAGGGAATTTGGCCGGAAAAGTTCCTTGCCGGATATGACAGCCAGATTTATACTCGAGAAGTTTAGCTATATAGAATAAACGGTTAGCTGCGGAAATATGGAGACAGAAATATAGTTGGGATTTGTATGATATAACTACTAAGAAAATGGGAGTTTCTTTTCAGAATCTGATGTGTTCTTGGTATATGTTGTTTACAGTCTAACATCTGGTAGCATGGTGTACGGTTTTGTTGCTCTGAAGATGAGCTCTGGTTGAGTTCGAAACGCGTCAGTGTAGTGTGTTGGTGGTGATAGATGGGTTTGTGTGATTTGCGTGTGTTTTAGTGTAGAGGTGGAGGAACTGCATGAACATGCATATTTTCCATAAACTTAACTATCATAAGGTCGCGGGTGAACAAAGAAATTATTTTAGTTCATTGATTGGTATGTTGTTTAAACAAAATGTTTTGTGAAGTCATAACAAAATAGTTTGACATGAACCCTTATATTAGGGAAAGAAAAGAGTCTATATCGAGCCGCTATAGCACTATAGCACTAGGTGTAGCGAGCTGTTTTCCGCAACCTCTTTGTATGTTTCTTTATTGCTATATTAGCTCCAAATACGTACTATTTTGCTTTGACTATGATGCTTTAAGATATTTGTTAACATTCTAAATATAACTAGTGCCACCAGAGTTAAGATTAAGTAGTTGTAGGTTTTTACTAACTCATTCATTTTATTCATTCTATTTTTTGTAATCCGTTCTTCATATAGCTGTGTGTGTAATCATTCAGTTCAACTCTCGTGGCATTACCGAGACCATTCTGTTAGGCATTCCTTAATTCTCATTCTGATTAAAAAAATGGATAGCATTATTTTATAGCAAATATTCGTTTGTATTCTTTAACATCTACATATAAATCGAAGTCTAATCAAAATTGGGGTATTATTTTGAGTTGCTTTACCTACTTTTCATCTAAGAGTGCGATTTATGTTCAAAATTTTGAAACAACCGCTACCCGCACCCGCACTATCTAAATGCACAGCAATAAATATTCCGTGCTAATAAATATTCAAGCAACTCTCTAAAACTAAGTGTCACCAACAAAACTTCACTGCGAATGCATAACATTATGCACTGTTAAAACTCCAAACGAAAATTGCGTTCCCAAGATCCCAATTCTAACTTGCTCAATCTCGAATATTCCTCATGCAATATATCTCGCATATGCAGCATAAACCCGCATGCATACCCCGATGCCTGGCATGCATCTTGAACGAGGTGCCGGTGGAAATTAAATGTAAACGCCATCTCATTATCGCCTAATCTGGCGTCGTCGAGTTAAAATATTCATTTTACCCATACGAAATGATTAGAAGGGTAGAGTCTTGCTTGAGTGACGTTAATTTTATTCCCAGGTTTTATTGAAATGATTCTATGATTTCGATATTTTACGAGCTGGAAACAGTTTTGATTGACGGGACTGTTATACTTATGATTCGATATAAAAGCGCTATTTAGGTCTGAAGATCTCATCGAGTGTTTGAAGAACTGTCTGCGATATAATTCTCGTGATATTTCTTCTCACTTTATGTTCAAGCTCGGCTCAATAGGATCGTTGCACATTACTTGTGGTAAGAACCTATCACACAATAACAATAGTTAAAGATGAAACGTATCTTTCAATGAATTGGTTACATGGATTCAAAATTGGCAAAAAAACAGTGCGAGTCGAGGTTCCGGACAAATTTGTAGATATTTATGAATATCCAATACAAATTTTATAGTTCTAGGTCAACAAAACCCCCACACCCTACAAATTTTGATTCCCTTGAATGTGTTGTGTGTGTGTGTTGTGTATGTGTACGTTATTTGCTTGCAGCATTTTTTGGCCTTTTTTTACGTTAACTTAGGGATTTGATTTTTTCACAGCTTCAAGAAACTGTAGGTTTGCGTATATGGTTTTAATTTTAACTCGATATCTCCACGCGTTCCCGAGATAAAGGGTTGGCAGACCGACGGACGGACGGACTGCAAAGTGATCCTTTTTTTTCATTTTGAGGTACGGAACCTTAAAAATTAATCTTCTTATACCAACCTAATGAAATTCAACAGCTCACAGAGGCAAGCTCCCTATTTCCACATCCCAAAGCAAGATCTCAGCTAAATTGGAAATTTTCACTTGCTCCGATAGCTTTGCTAATGAAGGTGTGAATGTCAACGGTTTTTGCACAAATTGGAAACGGGCTGCTGATGTAATGAAATTTGGTCTGTTTGCCTGTCAATGGTTGTGGGATTGAATGTCAATTTGGCGGAGTTTGGGTCAACTGCCAATTGAAAATGATAAACAGAATAACAAGTCACAGCGGTAACCCGAGTAACGAGGTATAGAGTTAAAGAGGTGATACGATGAAGGTAAGGCAAACCTTGGCTTATCGGTGATACTTGGTAATTCGGTGATACTGCGTTATTATCTTATGTTGAGCTCACAATAGTGAAATGCAAGCAATTAAATCGCTGGCAAACCGGATTTAAGATTTGAGCATAAAATTGACATAAGCTACCAAAACTGTAACAGAGAAGGAAGTATTACCAGTTTCAAGCATTGAAAGATTTTAACCGACAAGGCATATTATTCAGTTAATATCTATAGATATATACTGATCAATTGTTCACTGATCTTATTTATCTTATCTACAAAATGATTTATATAAATTAAATAATATTGATTGTAATAACCTATTTTTTTGTTGTATAATATTTAACATAAGTTAAAATTTGTATGCTGAAAGGCAAGACATGAAGACAGGACATCAAATTATTGTACATCTATATATTCAATTTAATAATTGTATAGGAACTCATGTTTGACAAATAAATTATCTTTATCTTTTTTTTTTCTTTCTTTTTTCCTTGTGCTAAGATATCGCTCGACGAACAGATGTGATGGAATTTTGTTTTTTCTAGAAATGTAAGTAATTATGATTATATTAATATCGGTATCAAGAAAGTACCCACAAAAGTCTGCCAAATGCCAGTCGGACTCGCGCACCAAGTATTCAGTCGCCATCATCCCAGCCTATATAACGTTCCACTGCTGGGAACAAGCTTCCTCTCAGAAAGAGTGGGCTTGGACTATTGGACTATAGCTTCACCACAGCATAAAATTTTTGTGCAAAACTCAAGGTTAAAACTTAAAACAAATAATAGTAGGTATACCAGAAATGATTTGGCGGCGTGGTCGGAGGATGATAGGGGGGTCACATATTTGCATAGAGCAGGCGTGTTGGATCTTAACGGGATACCCGGAGGCTCGACCGCTACCCTATATAGAGGGGGGCGCGTTCCCATGGCCCAAAACTTAAAAAAAAGTGTACCAAAAATAATGCTAATTTGAATTGATTTTTAACCAAAAAAGAGAAGTGTTACAAGTTTGATGCCAATGTGTGTATATCTGTGACACCGTAGCTGTCAAGTGGATACACCGATTTCGATGCAATTTTTCACCTGCGGTTTTCATTAAAATCGGTTCAGCCGTTTTTGAGGTATTGGATTGAAATGGCAATGACGGGGATTTTTCAATGCCGCGGATTCAGGGTGGATGCACCGAAGCAACTGGATGTCTATGGGGGAGGCCTATATTCAACGTCCTTTCTATGGCTTCATCATCATCATCAGCCGGAAGACGTCCACTGCTGAACAAAGGGCACCCCCTTAGAACGCATCAATGAACAACTCGCCACTTTCATCCACCGGTTTCCTGCAACTCTCACGACGTCGTCAGTCCACCTGGTGGGAGGCCTGCCAACGCTTCGTCTTCCGGTTCGTGGTCGCCACTCGAGGACTTTTCTTCCCCAACGGTTATCTGTTCTTCGAACGATGTGGCCCGCCCATTGCCACTTCAACCTGCATATTTTTCCAGCTATGTTTCTACCATGTGGTTTTGTGCGCCCATCTTTGTGGGTGCATCCGGCAGACATGCCCGGCCCAGTCCGAGGCGTAGATGGCGAGATGACCTGGACGCGGAACTGAGTGAGTGGCCAAATATAGCTCTGGATAGGGAGATTTGGAAGTCAAGAGGAGAGGCCTTTGCCCAGCAGTGGGACACAGTTATAGGCTAAATATAATAATAATAATAATAATGTTTCTACGGCTTATAATGATGATATTATAGGTATAATAATAATAATGCTTATAATGATGATATAGGTATGATGACATCGTAAAATTTCCGTATACATCGGCTCCAAAAAATGAAACGTTCCCGTGTCGCGTGCCGTCCAACAGTGAACCCATACCTTCCAAAGATCACCTCTCCCAGCCCGCGGCGATCGTGTCCGGTCAATACGCCTCTATCTCTAGCAAGCGTATCACGAGATACTATAATTTGTAATTCATAATATGTCAGGATTGTCGGGGTCTTGCGCATGATTTTTGAGTTCAAGAGGAGGCGCTTCAAATATGCAAGTTATGTGTGCGGAGCCAACATTTTGTCCAGAGCAAGCAAAGTCAAAATCGACTTTTGTATTACCTGGAATGTTATTTCCTGGGCATTTAAGACGCTGACTATAATAAGTTGGGTGTGCTTGAACAATTTTTTATTTTAATTTTAAATAGTGTTTTATTTTTACTAGTTTCGGGCATCTTGGAATTAGTGTTTTATAGTTCATCAAATTCAAATTCAAATCAATTATTTAGTAAATATGCCGCATTGGGCACTTTTACACGTCATTTTTTAAACTACCAGCGCTTGCGGAAAGACCATCATTGCCAAGAAGAATGCGCCGCAAGAAACTTGGCAGAAAGTATTTTTTCAAAATAAAGTAATTACGAATAAAATACTTAAAAACTACAGTATAAAATTAAAGAAAAAATAACAAGAAAATAATAATAATAATACAGGGATGTATGGGGTCCCTTAGTTACGAAACTAAAACTAAACACTAACTATATCTACGTTCAGTGAAAGTGTAATGCTTCCAATTTGATTAAGCTCACGCCTGCCACCCCCATGCCTCATGTCGAATGCTCTGAAAGCAGAGCGGTACCGAGGGCATGTATCGCTTCCTTCATCTACTCGTACTCTACATAGTAAAAGAAAATAAATAGTTGTTATTTCAGGGAGACAAAAATGCAGTGCTCAAGTAGAATACCTACTCAACGATGCAGTTTAAGGTAAAATGTGGGGAACAGCCTCAAGCCTGGCTGAGATAAGGTCTGAGTGACTTACCTCGTGACTGTGTCGTGAGATTACAGGTTTGATTCCATAACAATGTAACGAAATTTTACAATGCCATTTGAGGGGACGATTTGAAAACAAATTTTCGTAAGACACGGTGCAACTTTACATCATCATCATTCAAAGCAGGGTATAGGTAAAATTCGTGCTCATACTATTTTTCAATAGGCATCCACCCACTCCGTGTAAACCGCCTCAGCTGGCGTAGGCCCTTAGGGTCCCAAATTTAGTCACGATTGATTAAGTTTCGTTTCGTACAACAAGTTAAATTAACATGAAAATGGGACTAAAATGTTTGCTAATTTTTAGGGTTCCGTACCTCGAAAGGAAAAAATGGAACCCTTATAGGATTACTTTATTGTCCGTCCGTCTGTCAAGACCCTTTTTCTCAGGAACGCGTGGAGTTATAAGCTGAAATTTATATCAAATATTCAAGTCTACTGTCCCTTAGAGCTGTGAAATATTCAAACTTCTAAGCCAACGCAATCAAAAGATACAGCCGTTTATGCCGCAAATTTCCGTAAATTGTCGAAACTCGCAAGGGAATCAAAACCTTCAGGGTACTTCCCGTGAACTCATCTTGAAATTTGGTACGAAGCAACGTCTTATAGCACAGATAAAGGAAAAATTGCGAAAACCGTAAATTTTTAGTTACATCATACAATAAAAAATATTTATACGGAACCCTCGGTGCGCGAGTCCGACTCGCACTTGGCCGGTTCTTTTTTAAAATAGCCTGGTAAAGTTTCCCGATGCTTATCAAAGGCCTCCTCTTGACCTCCGCCCCCCCTGGTCGGTTGTTCATTAAATTAGCGTCGAAATGACACCTCTCCTATTCTCTGAATTGCCATCTTTTACCTCACTACGCACGCATACAAGACAAATAAGTTTGTGCGACACATGCATGTTTTTATGCAGTTCCACATAAACTCAATATTAATTATATCCCACAGCCCCACCCATTTACGTTAACTTCTACAAGTTTTAAACGTCACTATTTTAAATATTGCTCGTTAAATGTTCTAAAACCTTGTACAGACCTTATCACTTCACCAGCAGCTTAAGTCAGCCTTTTTTCCAAAGACGTCATTATTGTTGCAAATAATTTGCGCCCTTATTGTCAAAGACGCTCTTTGTGAACACAAAGAAAGTCCTCTGGAGCGAAATTGATTGAGAACAATGGATCGTAGATAGATGTTGGGGATTAATACTGAATAGAGGTGACATTACGTTAAGTGACGGAAGAATCAATGCTGAGAGGAAACTTTAGCTCATTTTGAGCACCGAATTGGATATCTATATCAAAAATTAGCCGTTACCTGTTTTAGAGTTCCGTAGCTAAAATGGCAAAAACAGAACAAGTAGTTTCACCATATCGGCCTATCTGTGTCTGTCTGTCCATCTGTAATGGTATTATTTTGTAATCTATGATCATGGTTTTTTATTGTTACAAATTGAGGATGTACGGGTTTTTCAAGGATATTCCAAATGAAAGATGCCTTGCAACACCATCCGGGTAGGGGGTAGGGAAGTCTCGCGATTTGTGACACTTAGGGGCTGTTTCACCATCCATTGATTAGTGTTAACTGACGGTTAAATGTGATGCCGTCTCCGTCTATTCGAACAAAACAAATAGAGACGGCATCACACCTAACCGCCAGTTAACACTAATCAATGGATGGTGAAACAGCCTCTTAAAGTAAATAATTGCGATTTTCTTAGTAATGAGTGTGACAAGGAGAGGGTGGGGACTAAAAATGATCACAATTGGTGTGACGAGGTTGTGATTGTAGGCGGCCTTTTTGCATAAAAAAAACACTTGTCTAACTCAACTGAGTCCCATCCGTTGCCATTCATATTTCAAGAGATATTAACACGTTTATTTTACGTTTATCCTATTCCAGGTTATCCTGCACAATCTATTGTCATCATTTAAAAAGAACACAACACCTCAAAAAGCGTCATCCTTTTCACAAACTCTTTCCAGTACCTGCCGACCCGGCTACGATTAAGCGTGGCCGCCGACGTGCCGTTCTGCTCACGCTAATGGTATTTTACACGGAAATGACCGAAAGAGTGCAATATGAACTTTGATTTTCGAATGTTGGAATAACGTCCCTGTTTATTGCGTGAGCCGCCAGGTAGCCCAATGCCTGGCTCTCAGACGCACAATGGACAGAATAAATCGACGGTGACTATTAACAGAGTCGGATCTGCCATTATTGTGCCACAGTCAAATATACTGTTTTAAATATATTGACTTTGACGTAATAATCCCAAAATGGCCAATTCGACTCTGTTAATAGTCACTGTCGAAATGCTCGCTGCGCCGCTGATTCTGCGTACCTACTTTTAGGCGTGGTTCACAGAGGACCTAGATCACTCTTATTCTCCTTTTTGACAGGGGCGATGCCGGGCATAAGCTAATCTTGTACAGGAAAACTTTAATAGCGTGCTAAATGAAATTAACCCGAGCTTAATACAAGCACGTTGATTATATACCGTTTTAATTACACGCAAGTATGCTAACAATAAGTAGGTCACACACCGAAACTTCTGGCTCGCGCCAACTCTAACCAGGCGCTAGCAAGACATTAGCCCTGTATGTTGATGATATTATAGTGTGGTTATTACCGTTCTTGTTGGGATCTGCTTTTATTTTCGTTGAGAGTCCTCTCAGTTTAGGAATTATATATTGGCTATAATTCATTTAAATGTCGATTGACGTCTTTAGGTTACCTGATGTTTGTAAGAATAATAAAGTAAAGTGATGATGACTAACGGTGTACCATTTTAGGACCGGATTCGGACAAAATTTCGTATTTAGAAGAATAACAAATTTCAGCTCAATCGGATACCAGAAAGTGGTAAAAAATGGCTTGCACCACGGCGTACATACATATACGTCATGAAGTTAAATAAGAGTTTTCAAAACAATATTGGCGAAGAGTACCTATGTGACAGGTAACTTAATGGTGATAAAATTATATTGTTGGCTTAAAATGTTTCGTATTTCTTTCAAGTAGGTACAAAAACGTCACTAACAACTGAAGCATAAACAGATGTTTATCGTTTAATAACATATATCTTATTGTGGATGTCGTTATTGTCGTCAATATTCTTTTAATCTTCATTTGGCAGATCCTACTAACTAAAATTAAAACGTGATAGCTTCTGTGTGTATCTAGAGGTACAAACTCATTCACGCTTAAATGGTTAGATGATTTATTTTTGTTCAAAAATACTACAAAAGCTAATTTTATTCCTAATTAGGTACCAGATAGTTTCGGGATTAAGGCCGCGACGACACCGCTGCTTCGAAAACGGCGACGGTGCGGACTTTACCGCTTGCTCTCTACCAAAAGTCATCATCATCATTTCTTATAATTACTGCCTTATGGTCATTTTCACCACTTCTTTCTGGGACACGATATAAGATAAGAAGATAAGGATAGAAAGAGCCGGCGAATGCAATCACAAACGTCAGCACGTTAGACAATACGGCTTCATGTTTGACTACCTTCAACAGATCCCTTTTAGCAGAACAAAAAACAAACCCAATGCGTATCGTGCCATTAACGTAACAAAACATCTTTCAAGTCCAACATAGCCGGAATTACTTTTCTTTGACTAGCAAATCAAAAGCGCCGCCTACCTGGATCCTCACAACAATATTGCTATCTATTTTTGTATAGTTAACACGTGCGAAACTTCATTTGTTATCAAAGGTGTAACTACTGATACGTTTGTAAAATAGATCTTGAAGTTACTAATGTTCCTTGTTTTATCATTATTTCTATTACCTGTTAAGTATTTTCACCTAAAGTGTGAATGTTGTGAGAGCGATTTTACTTTACCGATATTTGAAACTATATTCTGAATGAATATGTGTCACAGTCGCAGGGAAATGGTCAAAACAGAGATTTGAACAAATCTATAAGGGATATGATCAAATTACGGGGTATGTTAAAATGTCGAATCCATTTTATCATCATCATCTCTGCCTATATACGTCCCACTGCAGAGCGCATGCCTCCTCTCAGAACGAAAGAGCTTGGACCGTAGTTCACACGCGGGCCCAGTGCGGATTGGGAACTTCACACACTTCAATTTCTTCGTATTGATAGGTGTGTGCATATTTTCCATCATCGCAAAATGAATTTAGATAAATCAGATGCGAACCCAGGCTTGAACCCACAATCCTCTGCTTGAGAGGCCATAGGTCCATTTTATCATTTGCCTAAAAAAACACCAAGCTATACAGTCGTCAATATATAGTATCAACGCGACCTAAAATTACTCCTAAACTCCCATATTTTCATTTGTTAGCTGTTACATTACTTCAAATTCCCACAAACTCCGACCAACAATTATGTCGAAGAGGTACGAAGAAACACAATTCTGTTGGCTTCGATAACGAGTCAGTACGTTATGACTTTGTACATTGTTCATCCTGCAGGTGTTCAGACGTTCAGAGTTCTTGCCTTCGTTAGACGTGTAATCTACTTTGCGGGTATTGCCTGTCTTTGGTTATTTTTCTCTTCAGCATCGTGTTCATCTTGTTAGCCTATCATGTCTATTTTGCCGTGTTTCTTCGATTGAGTTCGTTTAACATCGAGAAATAGGGGTATTTTGGGATGTTTGTTACATGCAGAGTTAGTTAGACGAATAGTATTGTCACGGAAGGTATAAGCACGAGGCGCCTTCGTATTTATTTTCTTACCTCAATATGAAGATCACCACTGATGAAGTTAATCGCACAGAAAACGGATTTTTGTAGAGATTGTGCTTAAGGAAGGAGTTAATGTCATTACTGATTATTATTATAACCTACTTATATTTTCCTAAACCAAAAAAAATCCGCATTATTAACAGAAGATGCAAAAAGAAGCAACGTTGATTGTGGAAGACAAGCACAATATTTCTATTTCTTTTATTTCTAGTTCTGTGTGTGTGCTTATCATATATTTTGTTAAAGTCCAATTTTTTTGTCTATAAGAGTGAATAAGTTAAAACTGAGCTCTTTATTGCTTTATTTGTCAGTTACTATATATTTTTAAATGTAATTAGCTACAAGATTGATTGAGATTAATAAAATTCCTCAGAACCTTAATAAAAACACTGGCACATACACCAAGAATTACCAACGAAACAAAAACCTGCAAAACTTCCCCGTCAAAGCTCCATTGTCAAAATTTCTTCGCGCATAACAAGAAAATCGTATCCCCACTAACTTGGCGACTCCCCCCCATAAAAGACAGATTAATAGCACTAAAGATGTGCTGAAGTTCGGCGAATCCTTTCTCCGAGTTGGCCAACTAAGGAATAATTAACATAGGTACCTACTATTCAATGAAATTTTCGCAGGGGAAGCGAGAACAGAATGGAATCGCGCGTTCTCTTCTTTTCGAAGGAATAAAATCGCTGTTTCATTTGCTCTTTTATCGCGACACACGGCCGTTGGAAGAAAAAAGCAAAGCGCAGAAAACAAAGCATTCTGCCGCGTCATAGTTGCCATACTTGATTGTAGACCGTTCTAGATTCTTATCAGATGTAACTGTATATTGACTGTTTGTAAATGTTTTGTTAGCAAGTGGTGCCATTTAGGATTCCGTAGTCCTACAAGGAACCCTTATAGTTTCGCCGTCCCCTGCTGTCTGCCCGGCTGCGGCTTTACTTAAATACTGTTAGTGCTAGGAAGCTGTAAATTTGAATAAATTAACCATTTGGGAAGGTGGTAATTTTTTTTCCTACCACTACACGTGTTTTGTTTTCCTCTAAACCTAAAACGTACTCTACAAGCTAAACTGTTGGCTGTAAAAATCTAAAAAAATCTTAAATATAGTATATAATAACGAACTGAAGTAGGCTTTACATGATACGAGTAATAATCAACCAAACCTACAACCACGGAACCTCACAATCTACGTGGCCCAAAACGCACTTGACCAGTTTTTTGTTCAAAGCAGCAAAAGACTTAACTGCAACCAAAGACTGCAATCAAAGGTGTTAAAATTTCTCCAACTACATATTTGACTCAACAAGGCAATGAGATTTTAAGTCGCTGATCTTTAAATGATAATCTATAATAGGTTATTTGATGGTAACTTTATTTTCTTCAGTCTATACTAAAGTATGATAATCTCGTGTGCTGTATGTCAGCAGTATAATAGCGGTTTTCTCATCCCGATATTCATCTGCCTCTTTTATATCGTTGTTCCGTTTCGATTTTACGAGCCGCGTCCGAGACAGGAGCGCGCCGTCAATGAGGAGTACCTGCTTTTAAATTGACCAGAAAATATTTGCAGGCGATAAATCGACTGCTGATCAAATATCAACCGTATTCATTGCTGAGAAGACACAATAAGTTTGTTCTTGTTGTTATATTAAGATGGTTTAGTTACTATAAGTCTTGTTTTGGAATTAAACCGCGAGTTTAACTCAAAAGGGCCTCTGAATGGTTTTGTCCCTTTCATACCGACATCCGGCACACGTGAACGGATGATTTCGTCTCCAATACCTTCGCATTGCAATAAAAACGAAATTTGAAATATACGAAGGGAAAGATTAATATCACCGCCGCCGTGCTGTTATTGTCTCCCTTTGATTTTATCTTTCCTCTTTGTTTTTGAAATGATAATGCGTTTGCCATTGTGTGATTCGTTTTGCTTCACTTCTTTCGCTTAGGCAGGCAGTTACTTTTTTATTTCATATAAATTTACAACCCACTAAAAGATGATTATCATTTGCAACCGGCGCTTCAAACAAAAAATGTAGCCCAAAGTTCACCCATGCTACATTTAAAAACAAAGCGCTTTTTTATCGTTTTGTGTTAACCAAAACACGTGTAAACCGAATTCCAAATTTGGAATTCAATGAAGGAGAAAGTCTTCCGAATCGAATAACTTTTTGCTGTAAAACAAGATTTAAGACTTGTGTTGTGTCAACAAAAGAAATCGAGAAATCTGATAACGTTATAACACATCCACTTGACTTTCTGATCGTACCGCGAGCTACAAAGGTAAGATCCTCAGAGTAATGCCAAATAGAGCAATATAGATGCAGACTTAGGTTATTAAAAGACGATAGTACAGAAATGCATTCTCATCTTTATGGGTTCATAGTACAGTTTATATCTCAATGTTCCCATTCAGCAGATGTCGACGGCACTAGCTAGAAAGCGCGGTATACGTAAAACTTCCTTTAACCGTTGTATTATTATCGATCTTTATCTCTAGCTTACAGACGGCGCCACGGCTTTCTCAACTCGCATCCTTATTTACTTCATCACAAGCATCAAGTTCAGTAGTTGCCGTGTGTACGATTCGATATGCATTATTTATGCCGGGGGAGTTTATTGAAATCATACGAAACAAATATTGGACACCATTCCCTATCAGTACAATGATCTCGGAATTCGAAGCTTGTGTAATATGCCCCTAAAACATTGTTCGGTTGGATACGGGCGATATATTAGGTTTTAAAGAGATTAATACGTGTTACGGTTCTGTGGTTTGGGGTAAATTTGCTTTTTAAATTAGAGCTCTTTGTGTGATCACTTTTAACATTTTATTACCTATTGATACAAAATAAAATGGTTATCTAGTTTGAATTTACGAATCAGCCAACAGTGACACTGAAACTGATGCTAGATGAAACAATTTTCTCAAGGCTTTCAACAATCGTTTTTTGAGGCTCGAATCTTTCTCTTTTATACTATAAAAAAGTTTATAATCAAGGTACTTTTATTCAATTAAATAATAGTCTGAAATAAGTCCCTAACAACACAACAAAAACTGCCCCACAGGAACTCACAGACATAATAATAGCTACAGAACCAATAAATCAAGGGAGTTCTGGACACAATAATCGCTACCGGAAGACGAGGGAAGTTCGACAAATTTCGAACCGAACTAACTCCATTGTACACGAATCAGATGTAAACTACATACATACAAAACTGTTCATACACACGGCGTTGCCGAAAGTTTTCCTGTGTTTATGCTTATTAAGTTTGTAACGAAGACAATGCAATATTCGATATTGTAATGTTAGTTTTAAGGGTAAATAAATATACAAGTTATCTTCGAAATATTCCGGAAAATCTTAACAAATGGTTGGGTTAATTTGATTAAACACGCCTGCCATTTTCTCTTTAGGATTTTTTATTTTGATTGACAAATATTTCCCTAAATTCTCTTCAATACGAAAATTCCAATGGACAACATATACCTACATATACCTGTACAGTTAAACTAAGTCAATACCCTGCTGACATAATCGCAGAATAATTTGAGGATACTTTGTATTTACTTTGATAAGAGTAGGTACTTCAGATTAAAGATATTAATTGTGAAATACTCTCTCTGCTTCGAACCGTGTTACGTCGGATCTTTCAAAAGTAGACATTTAAAATCTAATTAAATTTAAATATCCATGCAAGATTTCTTATTTTCTAAATATAGCGGCAGAGATTTAGATATTTTACTTCCTCAATTTTACTGAGATTTTCTGTGCCTATTCCAAGGGACACGTAATTCCCTAAATTAAATTCCCAGAAAAAATTGTATCCTGCATTCAGTCGTTTTAGCGGTAAACAGTGACAGAAAAACAAACTAACGACCTATTACAGTGACTATAATCATGATATATTATAAAGATATGTTTGTTTGTTTCGCGTCTAAACCGCTGAACCGATTTAAATGACATTCGGTATACCTGCAGAGTTTAAGTCCCGGGTAAGGATATAGGATAGTTTTATCTCAGAAAATTGCACAGTTCCCGCGGGATATCGATAAACGAATCTACGCGGACGGAGTCACGGGCAACAGCTAGCGCTATATAAGATAAACTCTTAAAGTCTGATTTAATTACAATTTAACCTTCAAAACATAGTCTATTATTTTCTCCTACTGTAAATATATTAATTTTTAAAATACCTCCAGTAATAATATTTATTTTTTTGATTTATTTTTATTAGTTATTTAACATGACATTTATTCATATTATTATTTGTTATTTTTTGCGTAATTTTTATGACTATATTGATTCTTGACAATGAGTATATATTTTAATGTATGTTTCATGCCTATGGAGGCGAAACAATTAACTGTATTGCAATAATAATCATAACCATCCCAGCCTATATATGTCCCACTGCTGCGCACAGGCCTCCTCTCAGAACAAGAGGGCTTGGGCCATAGTTCCCACGCGGGCCCAGTGCGGATTGGGAACTTCACACGCACCATTAAATTGCTTGACATGTTTGTGCAGGTTTTCTCACGACGTTTTCCTTCACTGCAAAGCTCGTGGTGAATTTCAAATGTAAATCCGCACATGAATTTCGAAAAACTCAGAGGTGCGGATTTGTTAGACGCACTTCCTGATATATTTTTTTTCCTGTACTTATAAAAAACCGATCGCCTTCTTTCCCTATAGAGATATTTTCTGATATGTTTATTTTTTTGTATAAAAAATTCTGAACGCATTCTTTCCCTATAGACGTATATTATTTTACTACTGTATTGCAATAATAATAATATCATCTATGGATTTCAAGCAATAAATCAATTGAATTGAAAACAACTGCATAAATATAACTGAACAAACTTTATTGAAGTCGGAAATTTCAATATGGACAATGACATCAGTCTAGACATATACTGTAGGCTGCTTTTATGATGCAAATTTAAAAGTATTTCGATTATATTGCTATTCTGTAAATTAGCGTGTAGTCACCCGGTAGTGATGGTACAAGTTCGGAAGCGATTTGACTCCATATCAGAGATCGTTGCCTAGTCAAACTTGAGGACTAAATATTGATTGATTCGGTCGCTATCGTTACCTTGTGGAGGCTTAAACTATACAATCTTTTTACTTTTCTCCTGGGTTTTCTTAGTACTGAAGGAGAAAAGAAATAGGACCAGTTCATCTCCATTTTTAAACATAATGAAAATACCTACACCTATACCTCTCGGTGCTACGGACACTCTTGCCTGCAGACTGAGGGCCTACTCTGAAATTCGAAAATGGAAGTTCGTATCGTACCGTCCCACGCACTCTCGTATTAAATAGTATACGTGTCATTTAAAAAAAATCCACACCCTCCTTAACAACCCTGTACACCCGTGGTAGCGTGTCTAGCCAAGTACAAAGAAAAAGAAGTAGAGACACAGCCAGCCGTGTCTTACATTATCTACACAAACTTTATGAAGTCACTGTTGACCTCAATAACTATATCTACATATTAAATTGGTTTGTATAAATCCATACTTCCATATCCATACTAATATTATAAATGTGAAAGTGTTTGTGTTTGTGTGTTTGTATGTATGTTTGTCCGTCTTTCACGTCGAAACGGAGCAACGGATCGACGTGATTTTTGGCATAGAGATAGTTTATGGGCCAGAGAATTACATAGGCTACTTTTTATCCCGGAAAAATGCACAGTTTCCGAGGAAGGAGCGCGCGATAACCGAATTCCACGCGGGCGAAGCCGCAGACAAAAGCTAGTCTAAAGATAAATTTACTAAATCCTTTAATTTTATTAATAAAGCTTAAATTTTTAATGAGATATTAACGTCTTGAAGTTGGCATTTTTATCACTGGCCGGCTAATATATGGTTCAAAAACCTAACCCACTTTCAGACGATCTAATTGAAATTTGGCGTCCACTTGGATAAATGTGTGTACTCTTGTATAAAGAAAACAAAAGGGGTAATTTAAGGAGGTATTATTTTATTTAGGTACATAGCGATTATAAATATTTTCAAAGCAATCGATTCTTATAACACTTCGTTAGTTTTCACACTCAAGTCATGAGCTTAAACTGATCCTAATTATATTTGGTTTTTGTAAATAATTCGATGGTTCAAATTTAATATTCAAGTAATATTTTTAAATAGCAAATATTGTAGTGGAAAAAAAACAAGATATAGTGTATAATTTATTTTAGAATATTGTATTCATAAATAAATTGTAGGATTATCTAAATTCGTTTATCCGCAATGTCTATGAAGCTTACTTTCAATATTGATCTTGGCTCTCTTTTCACATTTTTGTTTTTGATTGGATATAATACTTTGCATCGAATCGACCTTCAAACTTATTATTCTGTTTGACTGCAGTGTGGTAAAGAACACCTGCATAAGCAATTCTACGAAAGTAGGTAGGTAAGTACACTGGCGGCTCCTATGTGATAGCCCTGACGAGACGAATCTTTACAGGTTTTAATGACTGACGGGTTCATATTAGATATACATATCTGTAACGGGATTTAGGCATTTCTGGTGCGCGGAATGATACACTGAGTATAGTGTGTTTGTATCGAGTAAGAACGCGTAAAATGGTAGTAGGTAAGAGCGAAAGAACGCAATGACATACAACTATTACTAATACTGACCATAAAAGTAACAAATTTTTTGGAATTGAAATAAAAAATACAAAAAGATTCCAATAAACCAATCTTATTACTAATACTTCACCGGTAACTCAATTATGTTATGTATGTCCAAAGGCGGCGGAGATTGCTTTCATCAGGTGACTTACCTGCTCGTTTGCCCCCTATCTTAAAAAAAACTATCTATAATTATTGTTGTGAATTAATGTACTTATTTAATTTTCTTTCTTTCAAGAATGAGGCTATTTACACTCTACACACAGCATTATAATCGAAATATCGGGAACTCATTTAATTAATTTATATCGAATTGTATCTCACCTTTTTGTATTTATCCGGAAAAACAGAAGACCGAAGCGAACTCCATTCCTTAGCAGTCCTGATTATTAATGATGATATGTGAGGTTGGTACTCAGTGGTCACGCACGAGTGCAAGTGCGTAGTAGCTGTGTCGCAGTAGCTGTTTCGTTGATCTGTCTCTTTCTGTCAAGGACCTGTCTCTGGCAGTCAACTCTCAGGTTAATTGAAAAAAAAAACTTATGGTATCACCACAACTCAAGACAACCTGTTCCAATTTAAAAACTGCACGATTACGTTTCGTCTGATTTTTTCATTAGTAAAAGGTTATGGGTAAATTTTGAAGCTGCATATTTAATTTATTACCTATCGTGTAATAAATAAGAGCTGTGGTGGCCTAGTGGTTTGACCTATCGCCTCTCAAGCAGAGGATCGTGGGTTCAAACCCCAAGCTCGCACTTCTGAGTTTTATAAAATTCATGTGCGAAATTACATTTGAAATTTACCACGAGCTTTACCGTGAAGGAAAACATCGCGAGGAAACCTGCACAACCTGCGAAGCAATTCAGTGGTGTGTGTGAAGTTCCCAATCCGCACTGGGCCCGCGTGGGAACTATGGCCCAAGCCCTCTTGTTCTGAGAGGAGGCCTGTGCCCAGCAGTGGGACGTACATATATAGGCTGGGATGATGATGATGATATTTAATTTATTATTGTGTGCAATAAAATTGGTCGAGCGCGCACGATCATCGGATGTCACCGGTTTATGTATTATAAAACGCAGATTTTTTTTATTGGCAGTTTAATGTGACAAGAAGCACTGACATGTTGTTATTGTTGTAATTTTGATAATATTTAAGTGGCTCCATGTCATTTTGTAACGGATTAAGAGCACCAAGTAACGCCCTAGTGCCAATGGTAGGTAAGTATTTACTTAATAATATTTTTACAAGTTTTTTATTATTTTTCATCACACTTGCTCGTAAACAGTGTCAAAACATGAAGGCTACCTTGATTGCAACCCCCCAAATAAAACCCTCGACCAATGTGCTTGTCATGAAACCCGTGGTCGGTAAATGAGTCATTGCGCGTACACATTGTCTTGTCATGAAGCCCAAGGTTGGTAAATGAGTCGGTGCCCGTACTGATGGCGCGGCGCGCGCTGCAGCAGACTACATGGACCACCACATGCACACGCACGTTGCGGCGCATGCCGAGGGAGGTAGAGGGCGACGTTGCCAAGAGCACAGCCTAAGGTATCGCCATTATTTGAAAGAATTATATTTTTATAATTTTACTTGCAAATGTGATGAAAAACATTGTATGTCGCACGGGCGGACTAGAATTACGAACATCGACTCATTAAAGCCCTCAGTCTTCGACTTCGGGCTTCTAATAGACTCTCGTTCGTAATTCCTTATTTACCGCCCTTAAGACACAATGTACTATTTATTAATGTCACCTCATTTGTTTTATCATGTTTGTTTCAAATCTTGCAAGTTCATTTTGACCCACTGACAGTGGTTGAATTGATTTGGAATTTGGTATAGGTACGATCAGCCAAATATGTGGTCTACCACCCTAAAGTTGATAATCGTTTGCCAACTTGAAAGTTCGACTTTAGCGACATATTCATTTGACAGGAACTTGTTTAAAAATTGATAGACCACTTATTTGGCTTATGATACATACGTGTAGGTTGTAGAATACAATGTAAATGTAGTCAGCAGAAAAGATTGTATTATTAACATGTTGATTTCCGCTATGTATTTAAACAATATTATGTTGAGATAATGTTTTTAAATACTTAGTCGCGCTTAAGTCCTGAGCGGTGTGCGAAAAATATTTATGATACTAAATTTATTTTGTAATCATAAAGACAAAGTAATTTGACTGGTAGAGAATGCTTTTAAACCTTTTGTTTTCATTAAGAAAAAAGCTAGTCAAGATAGGGGCATGTTATGCCTTCGTGAATAATCAAAGGCTGCAACACTCGGAATAACATAAATATACAAGCCTTTGTACGCGACTTTGTCAGGGACGGTGACTCAACGGGGTTACGCTTTTTGTCACCTACTAATTATAGTTTTAAATATTGTTTTTTTATTGATTATAAATATAATTAGGATCGTATATTGAAGAAATACCACGTTTAAAAGTAAAATGCCAGCCTCTTGGGCACCATGCCACGGGGGCCTTTTTTAGATTTAATTTAGTAGGTACCTATTAAGTTTTTAAGTTAGGTAGTTAGTTTATAATTAAGTTTTATATGGTTATTTTTTCTTAAATTCTTGTATTTCATGTTTCTGCAATAAATATAATATACAAATAAAATATAATTCAAAATTCCAATATATAACCAAATCAAATCACGCCTTCCGCCGCCTAACTTTGCATAAAAGTTCATTGCCACGACTAGTAGCACAAAAACTATAAAGGTATAATTCAAATAATTGAATAGGCACAACACCGTTAAGCGATTCGAACACAATCCGGGAGTAACGTAAAGACGACGCATAAAAAATGTATTATCTCAAAAATGCGTCAAAACTGAGTATTAAGTAATTAACTTTTAGGCAGATTTATATGGCGCGTGGTATACATATGCGTATGTTATAATAGGCTGTAAGGTAGGCATTTATTTTATGGGCTAAGTTGCCCGATATAAATGTATTTATTATTAATTGTCGGGACGGAAATACTTGAAGTTTGATTCTCCTCCTCTTTCTATCTAAACTACTGCGCCGATATTCCATTTCTCATATTTCATTCCTAGGTTTAATGTTTCAGAATCACATGGACATGTTTAGTACCTAATGTAAAATATGTATATTTTAATTTATTAACACATAATATTATTTGTAGGGTCTAACCCCCTTATTCATAAACGACAATCAAACCTATTTTAGTTAAAATGCCGCTAAAATTCGTTTGTCCTTATCTGTCACTTCAACATTTGTATTTGTTAGAAAGGGACAAAGCATTTGTTAGTTAACATAGGCTTGTTAAGTTTTATGAATAAGGGGGTTATAGTTTAATAGACCTTACGTTTACGAATGTTGCAGTTATGTTGTAACTGTTATAATGTTAGAAATACGGATTGTTAAGTAAAAGATGTGACCGTCCTGGTTGAGTACCTTTATTGCACTAAAATAATATGAAAGAAATACATTTAATTGTGTAAGTTTACGTAAACAGTGTGACGTACAAAGAGGGTGCAGCGTCAGCCTAACATTAATGTCGAGCGTGCTCGTACAGTATTTTTTATTTTTACTATAAGTATAATATAATTCCCGGTTCGCACCTCTGAGTTTTTCGAAATTCATGTGCGGAATTATATTTGAAATTTACCACGAGCTTTACAGTGAAGAAAAACATCGTGAGGAAACCTGCACAAACCTGCGAAGCAATTCAATGGTGTGTGTGAAGTTCCCAATCCGCACTGGGCCCGCGTGGGAACTACTGCCCAAGCCCTCTCATTCTGAGGGGAGGCCTGTGCCCTGCAGTGGGACGTATATAGGCTGGGATGATGACTATAATTATATTTATTATACGGTATGTATGTATTTTATGGTACACAATGAGGGATTTTTTCTACTCCTATACTGTAATCTGTGATTTACTTAATCACGAACAGTAATACAACAGCATACATAAAAAGATTCTGGAAAAAGTCTATATTGTCTATTCCCCATAACAGCACTGTATCGTAATGTTGCTAAAACGATACTGCAAACTGCAACCACTTACATTTTTTCTTAATTCGTACGTTTGGACAGGCTAGGGTGCAGCCAGTTACATATTTTATATGGTTTTTATACAGAATAAAAACTTTCCGAACATAACTCATAGCCTGCCAACGCTGCCAACATAAGTAACACCGTCACAGGCAAGTAAACGTGAATCAAAAACAAAATTTAACTTAGACAAATTTTGACACTTTCATATTTGTCACTTGTTTATTGTTGTTTGAATTTCGTAGTAGCCCCGCTGCCGTGACATACAGACTGACCTATTCTGCCTCCAGTCGATGAGTTCCCTCACATTTACCTTCGGATTCCACGATCTTATCCGAGCATTGTGATTTCGTACAATATGCCCTCAATATCATAGAATCATCTTCGATCTATGATTATATTTTTATACTTTCCTCCGTCTGTGCAAGAAGAGCGAGAACTCTATAAAAGACTGTCTCTACCTCAATAATGTTTTTTTTCCTTTTTTTTAAATCTTCGGTAAATAACTTTCACATTTATTATAATGTAGGATATAACTAGTGACGTACCCCGGCTCCACGCGGATATAGTTTTGGGGAAAGTGGGGTGAAATATATGAAGTTACAAAAGATTTTCCAAAATATTTAAATTTGTAACTTAAGAAAAATTAAGTACACCAAACGATCACTCGACCCAACATTACATTTAAACCAAAAATATTCAACGGTACAAAGGGTACTCTCAGAGACAGGTAACATAATGAAAATGATGCAGCTATTTTGTAGAGCGAACCACGTCGCAGCGGTAATTACGTTGTATAAACGGTATGAAATGCAAGTGTGCGGCACCGGCCGACAGCGTAAGCTGAGGTAATGTTCGTAATAATAATACTTATTTCGGGCTAAGGGTTCGCGGACTCACGCATGGCCGATGCGCGTATTCGCTCGCTCGCACTTCTCGCTCGCCCCTCAGTCTCAGTCTCTCGCCAGCCCGCGCCGTGCGTGGACGTGCGCTTCCTGAGATTTCCCCCCAATCGTAGTCTCGAACGAACATATTTTTAATTGTTGAATTAAACTGGTTTCTGTGTTCTCGTGCCTCGCTGGGAACGACAGCGTCTCCCGACTGGATCGTCACCATTGTTTTTGTCTTTAGTGCAAAATGTGATGTTGTGTGTGCTCAGCGTACCGTCCTGTGTAACGTTGCCCCAAAGTGAACTCAATGGATGTAATGTGCTTTTGAATTGGAAACGTTAATCTTTTTGATCCTTCGCAGCCGGATTTTTCGCTATAAGGTCGGTAAAATTTTCGAGGAACTTCGATGTTGCTTGTTTTACTTATGATAAGGATGGATGTTTACGTGTGGGTTGAGGTGAGTAATGCAGTCAAGGTGACGATAGTGAGAATGATTCGCAACGTGAGCACGAATCTTCTGATTATGTTTACCTAGGTACAAAAGCAATTTGAAATTGAAGTAGCAATTATAATTGAAATGCACCAATTAGATATTATCTGCTTGCATAAGCTAGTTGGAATTAGATTATGTCCGTAAAAACTTATAATTAAATTTGTTTTCATTATTGGGTTTATAGGAGTAAAATCATAAATGCCTCGAAAATGCTTTATGAACAATCGACATAACAAATAATAGAATCCACTTGCCTTTTAAAAGACCGTAAATTACTTTTAAAAACAAAATTAAAGAAGAAATAGCAATCAAATTCGACACCTAAATTTAAACTTAACAGGAAGTTGCCGTCGTGAACAATTAAGCAGAAATCTTGCCGAAATCACGGTTTGATCCACTTTCGTATCGAAGGTCAATTGGACTGCAAATCTCATTGAGATAGTCAATAAACAGTTGGAATACAAAATAAATAAAGATAAACTGCCGGTCTTTCCGTTACTTGATTATTTTGGCTCCAATCCAAACATTTGTGGCAGACCACAGCATCCTTCCATCTTAATTTGACCATTCCTACCAATAAACCCTTGTATTTATTGCGTTTAAGGGATGATCTCATTATATCAACGAGCTACTAAAACTGCTGAACTAACTTCCATAAATAATCGAACAAGTATTACACGGAGGAAATTTTCTCACTGATATTTAAGAGTATCGTAAACGCTGCTTAACTTTATTTACTTACATCCAAGATCATTTTAATAACATTAACATTCACTTCATCCGCAAATATATTTTATGATGAAAATAATTCTTATTTAGGTAGTAAAACATTTATGGCCGTCATCGTAAATTTAAGGGCTATGCTATTATTAGTGTAGTTTTCTTCTCGTTTTTATTATAAGTCTTTTTACTGTCAAATTTCGTTTTCTATTGTTGCATTTCCTCATCTACATTCTTAAGTGGATTTATTGAGTTATTTTTTTAATTATTAACTAGTAACTGGTGTTAGTAGTCTTTTGTAGGTTATCATTATCAGACTGTAGTGTCATTATGTTTGTACACATTACTGTAAAAGTACAATGTGATTGATTGTCCGGTTCACGGAGGTACTTCTACTCTGATTTATTTATCAGTCCCATTTCAATAACTGGGTCAATATGAAGCTGCTGTTCTCAAACGATTAATTAAAGAAAAGCGATCTTTACTGTTAGATATTTTAAAGAATCTGCTTTTGAGCAAAGAATAAGATTTTTTATAAGAAATATTGTCATGATTTTATTTTGTAACCTTGATAGGATTTTCTTGTTTTGTAGATATTTGATGCTTCTTAAAAAGTAGGAGGAAACGAATTAATATGAAAATAAATAATACCACTAGCAGTGTTCTTCACGTTAACTGACAAACACGACAGAATATACAGAAAATAAAAAAATATGAACAGTAACATACCTCTAAATATGTAAGATTATCAACAGCATTTCTATTCCTGATTGCGTAATTTCATTGTATTAACTGTTATTACTATTTCTTAAGATATTTTGACGATCTCGATCAAAAACATAGTATAGATGTTACCAGCCCTTTGTTTACTAAAAAATGACAAAGTTACTCAATTCGCAGTATCAACTACCAAGAGTCTATTGAGCAAATAAACAAAAGACTTTGTTTTGTAAACGGTTTGTTTATTCTTCGAAAGAGTTTCTCGTCAAAGACTCCCGAAGATTGATAAGTTTGAAATGTGATAATGATCCGTCCTAACTTAGACTGTTGTTTCACCCTGAAAAAGGTTTAAGCTACTTAAGCTGTTGTTAATGAAATTAGAGATAACAGAAACTCAATGAATGTAAATGTAGATACAGAAGTCGTGTCCGAAATTAAAGTAAAAACAAAGCCAATTACTTAACAACGTTTCATTGTTCATTATCAAATTTACATTGACAATCCAAAGTAATTCTAAGTAAGTCTATTCACGATGTTTAAGAACATTTGGATGTAATAAACGCCTTATTAAGTTACCTAAGCAGAAATACATGAAACTAAATTTTGCGGATCAAGCTTAGTATCCTCCCCAAATCCAATTAGAGAGATATCCATCTTAGGCATCCAGTTCCAACAGCAATTTATCTGAGGCCAACTGTTGTATGTGTAGGTAATTTATGTGCTCAGACAATACCTCGTGCACTTTCTGAAGTCTATTCTGCTCCAATAACAATTACAACCTTTTCGAGTAACCTAACCTCAATTTATCTCCGCGCAAATATGAAATATCCATTCTCCGTTAAAACGTGTTAGGTATTCTAAGAAGCTTTATACTGCTCGCCGAATATTTACCCGCTACCTTTCCCTGCGAATATTCTTGAAACCTCATTAAATTCTGCTTGCCTAGATGCATAAATAATAACTTTGATATTTATTCGGGCGATATCTTTATAATATAAAAACGGAATGGCCGCTAATCTCAACACCTTTTAATTTATAAGAAACGTCTTGGGAATTAATCCCGGAAAGTATCCTCGGAGGGAACAAATTTTGTTTATAGCAGAGCCTTTTCAGAGCGCAGCGGGTCGTGACATATGACCCAATGACGGAGATTTACCTTTAAATATTCTGTCGGCGAAGCAAAACATTACGCTTCGCTTAGTGGAATCCCTGGAGTTCCAGTTACGAATATCATCCATGTAAATGTAGCTTCTGTTAAGCTAAAAATATTATTCGTGTGCGTGTATCTATAGAAAAACAATTTTATCTCAATAGCTTTTCAAATAGTAAGAGTTTTTTCCTTAAGCAGATTTACTTTACTATTTCGGTATTACAGCTAGCTATAATACCGAATATGTAGGTACATTTAAACCTTATTAATACTTATTTAAACACCTCAGGTCGAATAACTGTAAAGTTCAAAGAAATTCCACACGAAATATTAATAACGGTTGCTTTAAGAGCCAGTGGGTTAAGCTTCAAGTCTCATGGCATCGTGGCATCGCGCTAAAATATGCAAGCCGAGCCTCTGCAGTTGTGAAACGTATGCGATGTAATTATTTGTTTGTATTCCGAGTCCAATTACGAGGAACGATGTTATTCCTAGATAGCTTTTATTGCTTTATTCTCGAAAGTCGTATTGTGTAATTTGGAATTGCGTGACAACTGACGCACTTCAATCTCTGATTGTAGTTTGTTTTAGTTTTTTGAGAGCATCATTTGACGTTTTGTCAACATTAAAGCCACTTGAACTCAGTGAAGTCGCTATCAAACTATTATTGTTACGTAACCGGAATATTTAGATAGTTATTAAACATTGGACGCAATTCGTTGTAGTTTGATAATTAATTTTGTTTAGTACGAAAAGGTTTCAATGTTAGGCGACATTCTCTACCAGTCAACTTAAACAATATTGCTCATTCTGCGATATGTTGCAAAATATTTTGATCCAGATTTTTAAATTTCGCTTATTTTCCACACAGGATACAAAAATGAGAATTCAAAAGAAACTAATCACGCTCCTACCTGGTTCGGTCACGTTGAGCGATTTGCGTGAAATCTACCTCGGCGGGGTTCAATTGAGGCTTGATCCTGAAGCTATAGAGGCAGTAGAACGAGCACATGCCACAGTCCAAGATGTAATTGCCAAAGGTGACGTGGTGTATGGAATTAACACTGGTATTGGCAAGCTGGCAAGGACACAAATCCCTCCAGACAGTCTCACCGAAATGCAGCGCTATCTGGTCCTATCACACTGCGTGGGCCTAGGAGATCCTCTACCCGACAATGTAACCAGGCTGGTCGTAGCCAATAAAATCATCAGCCTGGCTCGTGGCTATTCAGGTGTGCGTTTACAACTCATCAATAATCTACTTGCGTTGTTTAACGCCGATGTGATGCCAGTTATACCAGAAAAAGGCTCCGTTGGTGCGTCAGGCGACCTAGCGCCCTTAGCGCATCTTGCGCTCATGCTGTTGGGTGAAGGCAAGGTACGAGTGGACGGTGAGGAAATACCTGCGCTAGATGGACTGAAACTGGCTTGTGTGGAGCCGTTAGTTCTCGGCCCAAGGGAAGGTGTAGCACTACTAAATGGTACACAAGCGTCAACAGCGCTCGCACTGCGTGGATTATTTGAAGCTGAAAAAGTGTTTGGCGCCGGATTGGTGGCAGGAGCGATGACACTTGAAGCAGTTAAAGGCTCTGTGAGAGCATACGACGCCCGTATTCATGAGGCCCGAGGTCATCAAGGCCAAATAGACGTGGCAGCTGCGGTTAGTGTCTTGTTAACGGGTAGCGATATTGTTGATTCGCATAAGAATTGCAGCCGTGTTCAAGACTCTTACTCCATTCGCTGCGTGCCACAAGTTATGGGAGCTTGTCTGGATAACTTGCGTCATGCGGCTCGTGTATTACAAATCGAGGCTAATTCTTGTTCCGATAATCCGCTGGTATTCAGTGAATCCGGGGATATTATTTCGGGTGGTAACTTTCATGGGGAGCCGGTAGCTTTCGCAGCGGACATAATCGCTCTGGCTGTGGCAGAAATTGGTGCAATTTCTGAGCGTCGATTGGCGTTGCTTATGGATACCGGACTGTCAGGTCTACCACCATTCCTTGTAAACGAAAGTGGGATACATTCTGGCTTCATGACAGCGCAGGTTAGCGCGGCAGCGCTTGCTTCTGAAAACAAATGCCTCTCGTTTCCCAGCAGTGTGGACAGTATACCGACTTCTGCTAACCAAGAAGACCATGTGTCGATGGCAACATATGCCGCGCGGCGGTTGCAGTCTATGTGTTTTAATACTGCAGGCGTGGTGGGCATCGAAGCGATGGCAGCAGCACAGGGGATGGAATTCCATCGGCCGCTGCATAGTTCGCCTTTGTTAGAACATTTTTTTAGTGAAATTCGTGAGCGCGTGCCGTTTTTGGACAAAGACCGTCTGATGGCCCCGGATATAGAATATATGCATCTGTGGGCAAGCAGCGATCATTGGCCGGCTGTGATTACTACCCTATTTCCGTCTTCGTTAACTAAAAAGGTGGAATTAGCATAAGACGATCCAGTAAACAAGTCGAGTCATGTTTTAAATTTTAAGTGATCAGGATCACTTTAACTGTTATTTCTTAAGCTAAAACGGCCAGTGAATATGTAGTGATGTAATTTCTTTCTATATTGCATTCCAAGAAAGTTGTGTATCAAAGACGTTTTTATAGCAATCATAAAGTGATAACCTTAAGTAATTGTGTAGGATTATTCACATCATGCATCGTGTGAACTTGACACCGAGAGCCGTAAACATTATGATAGCGCTTGAGCAATATCGAGGTTATGAATAAACTATGCAAATTTTGAGCTGCTATTGATTATAATCGAATATTAATGATGTTTCTCTTTTGTTTGTACGTTAAACTGTGACAATGTATTTAAACTGATACGTATTTTGTAGTACAATACGAGTAAGAGATGATCTTCGCATTAATGTATTTTTCCGAGCCCACGAAAGTGTTAAAATAAAAGCACGTAAAAAATAATTTCTTAATTTCCTAATACGACGGGGAAAGCATAAAAATAAGTCATAAAATCCCGGGTCCCCGCGTTTCGGTGTTTTACTTATTTAGTCTCGTTTTTTAATGTTTTCGTTAATGGGTTTTTACTTAAACAGCGTTTTACGGTGGTTTTTATCGATATTCTGGCGTTCGTGGCAGGTGTGCGGTAAGCCGGCGATATTTTTAAGGGTAAAAAATGTTTGAAAAAGTATGATTATGGCTTTCGTTTTTAGTTTAGGAACACGTGCTAAGCAATGTAAACACGGTAAAAAGCCATATGTCACGCCTTGTTTATTTTGAACTAATATAAGGCAATAAAACGCTGTGTCCAATTCTAATAGAGCATGACTAAAGGGGAATCAAAAAATTACTCGAACGCGTAACGTTATGTACTACATGAGTTTTTATTTTTTTAACGGTTCATTTAATTTCGTTTCCGGCGTAATGGCCGCCAGACAGCTGTCAAGGGAATGTCAGTTCTAAATTTAAAACAAACATTTCATTTTTATTACGTTTATGAGTTGTCTGTGGCCAGTTGGCTTAGGTCGGGTTTGGTTTAACTTTTTAATTAAAATTTAAAAACAAACGTTAAACGAAACTCTTTTCTGGTGAATGATATAAAATGGAGGTTCAGTGTTAAGTGAAAGATGTTTGGCTACCGAGGTTTTTGTAAGATGTTTCATTGTTTCGATTTTAAATTGTTTTAGGTTTAATTTTGAGCTTTTTGTCTCTATCTAAAAAACGTTGAGGTTGTTTTTATGTTTACTTTAAGTGCGTAGGAAATTGCAATTGAGTATAACTAATTAAACATCTGTAAAGACATGTGTTTTCTTTTATTCTGACAGTAGGTCTAGCTATATCCGAGTGTTGAAGTAAAATTCCGGGATTTTGGGAAATTGATATTGAATGTTTGCATATAGGTACATTTCATGTACTCGTATATAATCCTAGTGGGATTGCGAGATTTCATCCTGATTCCCGGGGAACATCGGGACAAAAGGGAACCTATACACACACACACATACATAATCTTTTGCATTTATATGACGACCGGATGGCCAAGTGGTTTGAGAAACTGACTACGAAGCTTGGGGTCCCGGGTTCGATTCCCGGCCGGGGCAGATATTTGTATGAACAATACGAATATTAAATATAATGACCCGGATAACTCACGTCTTAAATCGAGTTTAGCTCGACATGTTTCGGGCTAATCCGTAGCCCTACATGTCGAGCTAAACTCTATTTAAGACGCGAGTTATCCGGGTCATTATATTTAATTATGAGTGAGTCTCACGGTAGTTTCATGTTCAAAATAACAATACGAATGTTTGTTCTCGGGTCTTGGATGTTTATAATTAAGTATGTATTTCTCTATATACCTATATAAGTATGTTTTATCGGTTGGCTAGTATCCATAGTACAAGCTTTGTTTAGTTTGCGACTTGGTCAATGAGGGCTATAGTTTTTTGTCTTTCTAGATGGCGCCACTGTTGCGTGAGGTTTTTAAGTGTGGCTTTCAAAGTCTGTTATTACGGGCGTGAAAACAAAGTTTAGATTAAAATCATATTTAATACACCTTAAAACCGTACCATAAAATATCGACCAACCACAGTGTTGCGTAGTTCCGTTTAGTAGACAAAACTGTTTCAAAACACAGTCATTCATGGCCCCGTAACCCATAATTACCATAATTAATTTCAGGTAATGCAAAATATTCACAAAATTATTCTAATTATAAGTAAACCCGCGTAGCTCACCCAAAAACTATGAGATTTGACATTTCGGAGACCTCACGCTTCACGCTACACTAGCGCCTCTAGCGGCGAATTCATACGCGATAGCCGTTATTGGTGTTAACTGTTCACTGACCATAGATATTTATTTATTTATAATAACAGTAGGATTCATTTTAAAACACCTTGAATAAAAGCCTATCCAAATGTCTTCATACCTCGATCTACATATAATATTATGTCAACTCCAAATTAGAAACATAATAAATACCTGGGGCTTTGAAATAGCAAGGCGTGTCTAAAATTTTATAATACTGGTTACATTTGATATTTTCAAAATTGAACCTTATTCACAATTAGTTACAAGTGAAGACGGATGCAAAGCGTGCGTGGTGTTAGAATAGCATGGACTCGATAATTCTAGGAAGTAGGTGTCCACTGCATAATCATTACGTTTCAATTGAACAATAACTAAGTCAAACGTATTGTTTTTCTATTTTGAACCCTAAAGACAAAAGTTAAGGTTTGAATTAGAATGAGTTTCTCAGTACTTATGTTGCTTTTTAGTTCTCGCAGTTGGTTAGTGCCCGTGCATGGTGTTAAGTGAACTGTGTTGAAGTAATTTTTCCTAAGAAACATATTTCGAAATAAAAAAAAAATGTTTTTGTTCTAAAAGTTGTAATTCAATGAAAATCCAAAAAATGCAGCAATAGTGACATCCTGTTTCAGATAGAATATTAATATTTTTATTCTTCTGTCTTTTCGTTTTTGATTAAAAGATTTACACCTAGTTATGGAGCGTGTCAATTCGCTCCTATCTATATCGTCAGTATTTTCACATAGATATTTTATAACTTGTACTAGGCTAGTATAAACATTAGGGCTCTTCAAGGCTAGAGTGAATAGGCTGTCACTGAATGACTAAGATACTTTGGGCTCATCTGCACTGCACTTTTCATTTGGGTTCATATATAGGAGTCAATCACGGGCCAGATCCATATAAAAAAATGCAATTAAACTTCATTCAGTTTCTGGAAGGTTCAGATTTTTCTAGCTAACAGACATTTTCTTACCTAAATATGTACAGGTATGTGTACAGACGTACTATTGGATTCCTGACCCACCATAGAACGTTCTCACAGTACGTGTCACAAGGAATTCCCTTGTCAAGCAATGCGATGTCATTATGACTTTACTACAAAAAGGTTCCACTGTTCGCAGACTCAGTTGGATCGATAGTACATTATATAGACGGTAAGACATCTATGCTAAATTTTTGCACTTCACTGTAGCTCATATTAAACGATATTGCACCGGATAACTCACGTCTTAAATCGAAATTAGTGTATTTCGTCGGGTAGTCGCGCGAGCAGTACCACTACCATGAGTTTACAGTGACCGTACTCGATAGCGACGGCGTAAATTATTTGTAGAGGCGGTGTGAAATTCTCCATACAAATAATTTATGCCGTCGGTATAGAGTACGGTCATTGTAAACTCATGGTAGTGGTACAGAGGGGTGGCGCGCAGTGCGCGTGTTGCAGCAGCCGCCGAGTCGCGTTGCTCATTAAGAGAAGTCTCTTCGTTCCATTCTCCATACAAACGTAGTCCCGGTCTCATTTGAAAACTAGGCAACAGAAATAGATGAAATGGACTAGACGTCCATCCGTGTCGTATTATCTATGCCTGTGGTTTTTCAGATTTTCATATAAATGTGTAATATCAGAATTACAGGAGCTCAAAAGTGGACAAAAAAAAGTTGACAACTTTGCACGAGAATTACAGTCTAATAAAGCATTTTTACAAAAATCGAAAAAACCACAGGCATAGAAAATATAATGAATATCTTGACTGTAAAATATCATTGATTTCTGTGCTTTACTTTTCTTATAATATCTTGAACAAGCCTAAAGCTATCTCGATATAAAATTACGGACGTCGTTGCGGAAGGCATTAGGGGACCAAGGGGGGACGGCTGCGAGCGCTTATGTCACGAGCGATAAAGACAGCAATATCCCAAACGAATACCTAACGCGGCCGCGCGGCCGGCAGGGAAACTTTAGCTCGCAACTGTTGCGGGCTAATCCCTAGCTCGACATGTCGAGCTAAACTCGATTTAAGACGTGAATTATCCGGTACAATATCATTTAATATGAGTGAGTCACGGTAGTTTCATGTTCAAAATTCTCTGTAGCTACTAATAATAAACCTAACTCATTACTTTAAACGGACATTCTCCGGTTCAAAATCTACAATTTATTTTAGTCATAATCCCGCTAAACGTTAAAAGCTTACCGTGGGTTAGTGGGTCAGCGTAGCAGTGAAATAAACCAATTAGCATGCTAACGCCTTTATAGCGCCTTTATAGGAGTGGCCGGCGAGTTTCATAAGCGCTGTATAAGCGACGCAGGCTGAGATTTTAGCTAGGTACTGGCGTACTTAGGTATGAGTTAGTGCTGTAATTTCGTTTCTTAAAAATTGTTTTTAACCGTCCCCGCAAGAAGAGCGGTGTTAGAAGTTTGACGCCAATATCTGTCTGGCTATCTGTCTGGCAACGTAGCTCTGAAACAGATGGACCAATATATATGCAGTTTTTTTTTGGAAAGCGGTGGATCTAGGCTATGTTTCATTAAAATTGAATCAGCCGTTTTTGTGATATTGAATTTTGACGTGACAATATCGGAAGTTTCAACTTTTTACGCTGGTTAGGTTATACTACTATAAATCTACATAGTTTTGCATATTAGTAAGTATCTAAATATGCAGGTAATTGGCACCCTGAAATACCACATAGGTACTTAGGTTGCTTTCTTGTCAGTAATCCTAAAAAAGATACCTACAGTCAAACATAGAACCCCTTTTTTGAAGTTGGTTATAAATGACGCCACACTGCGTACATTTTGCATGGGAGAGGGGATCTGCTAGCTTACATCATAGATCCGATTCAATATATGTTAAAAATAGTAGATTGTCATTTTACTCCGTTACTGCGGAAGTTCCGCAAGAAATCGTATCTTAATTCTTAGCCTCCGCCTCCGCCTCCGCATTTTTTTTTGCGGGGTTATAACGGAGGTTTATTTCTCATTTTATTATCTCGGCGCGCAGCGGGAACATGTCAAATAACACACGACAGGAATCAACCTGTCTCGTTGCTTGGATGTACGAAATTGTAATGTATATGTTTGATTGAACCGCGATTTTTAGTGATTTTGTACAAAGTAATTGTTTATTTAAGTCACATGCACGATGACGCCGAAAACAAGTGAGATTTGGCAGCTTTTTTAGAAATTTTAGAGATTTTTGAGTTGAATAAATCATAAACTACTATTTTTTCCACATCCACGTTCACCTCCGCATCCGCCTCCGTTAACCTCCGCATCCGCGGAGGCGAAACTCGTCGCCTCCGCATCCGCCTCCGCCTCCGCTAAGAAGGCCTCCGTTACAACCCTACACTAGAGCATAAAATTTTACGAGCATGAGAAGTGAAAAAAACATTGTCAATTATGAGTTTTGTGTTAAATAAAGGCTTCGTTAAGTTTCAATGACGGCTATTTAAGCACATGTCTTGACGTTAGGAGAAACCGTTACAAGCCAAGGTTCTATATTTCTTGACAATGCCTATTGCACAAGTAGCGACTGTCATAGTTGACTAATCAACAGCAGGCCACAATGTATGCGGTGAGTAAAATTTCTAGTTGGATGACACAGGTTTTCAAGAACATGCAATGTGTTAGTCATGAAATGATTTGCAGTTTCAGAATTAAAACGTTGGAATGGTAATATTTTTATGGTTGATTAAAAAAAAATAGGTGTGTTTGTAAAAACTGCGATGGAATTTACAATGGTTTGTAGGTAATAACTATTAGAGCTTATCTGTTAAGATCACTGATTAGTTATTTCACTACAAATTAGAAAGTAAAGTTTTTGTTTTTTATTCACCTTGGAAATTTATCAGATTCAATAAAAAAAACTGTAAGGTATCGTGGATTGAGTGCAGCCGCAGTCAGTGCTAAAAGGCCTACAAACTACTTATTGTTACATTTTTCCCGTAGTGGCATTGACCCTACCTTTTCTTTAGGATTACTTTTGAGTTAAAGTACCTACTCTAAAAAATAAAGGAAAATTAATGGCTCCTTATTCCGAAGCACATGTCATGTGTTGTTAGTGTCCAAGAAGAATCCAAACATTGTTTTTATTTTCAATAATACTGACCCAATCATGACCCAATATCTCACCTGGTGAAAAGTGCACATGGTATCTCACTGGTTCAGTAACAGCCTATTCAGTTTCACTCTAGCCTTGATGAGCCCCATATGGTATCTATATCTGGAAATACAGACGAAGGGATTGAACTCCTTTCTTCAGCAGTTCGCATTAGATGACGCGGACCGCTTCTGCGGTACAATACTTTTCATCACACTTGCTCGTAAACAGTGTCGTAACATGCAGGCTACCTTGGTTGCAACCCGCCAAATAAAACCCTCGACCTTAATGTGCTTGTCATGAAACCCGTGGTCGGTAAATGAGTCTTTGCGCGTACACATTGTCTTGTCATGAAGCCCAAGGTCGGTAAATGAGTCGGTGCCCGTACTGATGGCGCGGCGCGCGCTGCTGCAGGACTACATGGACCACCACATGCACACGCACGTTGCGGCGCATGCCGAGGGAGGTGGAGGGCGACGTTGCCAAGAGCACAGCCTAAGGTATCGCCAATATTTGGAAGAATTATATTTTTTCTTTTACAAATATAAAATTTTACTTGCAAATGTAATGAAAAACATTGTATGTCGCACGGGCGGTACTAGAATTACGAACATCGACTCATTAAAGCCCTCAGTCTTCGACTTCGGGCTTCTAATAGACTCTCGTTCGTAATGCCTTATTTACCGCCCTTAAGACACAATGTACTATTACGCCCCATGGCTAAATTTCCAGCCTTAGCTTTTTGGTTCTGGCCAGTGACAGTAAAAAAAGTTCAACATGCTCAGAATTTAATAAAAAAAAAATGTCGCGACTATATTATCGCTTTTCAGATGCCGAACAAAAGCGTGTAAGTGTTCTAATCTTGAGACGCGAATGCAAATGATTGCACGTCCTCCCCACTTATCAATGGGACGTGACGTGCGTGCCAACTGGCTCTGCTGATTGCAGGAGATACTGTGCTGCGTGGTGCTGTGACACTTTCCTGCGCTGGGACAAAGTCTTGTTAACGGTGTGCATTTTTATTGGATCGATACAAGGTAACCCCCGTATGTCGGGAGTCAGATCAAACTGCGATCCGTTGTCGTTTGGCTCAAATAATAATTATTAGGCAGAATAAAATAAAAATAGTAAAGTTTAGTATATTATTATATGGAATGCTGAGTCACTTGATGAAATATCTTGGGAATTGCGTAACTCCATTTTCTTTTTATATAAATGTGTGTACCAATGAATAAGGTGTGCAGCAATTTTAGTATACTGCAACACAGTAAGTCTAATTTATTGCCAACTATCAATATGTCAAATTATCCACTTAGTGCTACAAGGATACATCGGAATGTGTAATGACTCAGGTTTATAAACGAATGCTTTATTGATGAAGGCATAAATATGTTACGCGGACACTTTAAAGTTACTGATATATTTATTTATTAATGCTACTGATATTTTTGTCTCACCGAGACTTCAATTTTGTTTTTTTTTCTTATATAAGCAATCCGCCGCCAATGGACACCTGCTAACACGGAGGTATCACAGGTGCATTGCCGGCCCTTTGAGAGACAGATAGGCTCGTTATTTAAAGATCCCTAAGCTGCTAATTATAATTAATTAAACATCACAGAAAAAAACATAATAAACACTCGTTACCACTTTACTAAACTGCATGCACTACTTTTAATATTAGTCAAGTTCAGTTGTCATTGATGATCCTAATTGACAGTCCAGTCTTATTAGGCCACGTTCTCGCGGTTACGCAATGCGGGCGTATTGTATCTGTTTCTTTTATGCCATTCTGGACGTGTTTATGTGAAACGCGTTAACCCTTCGGCTGAAGTGTTGAAATTTAACGGGAATCCAATAATTAGGTCAATAGGGTAAAAGTGGCCCCTTTTCACTCTTGTCGTCCTTTACTGACGCAACTAGTGGGAAAGAGGAGTCAAGACGAGTCGGCGTGTGTATGAAGGCTCGAAGAAGAGCACTGAAGGCATTTTCTTTTCTGTCATAGTACTCCTACTGTCAAACTAACTTTTCGACCCATTGCAGCGGCCATGGTTATACACGCTGAAGTAATTTTTAACCCCCGACGCAAACAGAGTTTGACCGCTATGTGTGTCTGTGTGTCTGTGGCACCGTAGCTCTTAAACGGGTGGACCGATAAGAATGCGGTTTTTTTATTTGAAAGCCGGTTTTCTAGCAATGGTTCCTTATTCATTATCAAAATCGGTTCAGCCGTTTTTGAGATATTAAACTTTGAAGTGACGTAGGGGTTTTTCAAGTTTAAGTCGTATAGAGCAACTAGCTTTTGCCCGCGGCTTCGCCCGCCTGGAATTCGGTTATCGCGCGCTGTTCCCTCGGGAACTGTGCATTTTTCCGGGATAAAAGTAGCCTATGTCACTCTCTGACCCGTAAACTCTATGCCAAAAATCACGTCAATCCGTCGCTCCGTTTCGACGTGAAAGACGGACAAACATACACACTTTCGCATTTATAATATTAGTATGGATATCATCATCTTCATCAGCCGGAAGATGTCCACTGCTGAACAAAGACCTCCCCCCTAAGAACTTCACCTCGCCACTTCCACAAAACACATAGTTCAGAAGTCAATCTCCTGTATGTACTTCACTTTTCATACCTACGCTCGGCGGTCGCTCTAAGGTTGTCAACTATGGCTTATGCACCAAAAAACTATCGTGGCAGTTGCACTCGTATCTAGTTGTTTGATTTATTGTTGAGAATGAAACGGGAAGAATGGAAATATAAATTAATAACTAAAATATTTTAATTTTAATGTCATTGTTATATTATAAATTTGTCACAGAAAATATCTTGCGACGATTTCGTTATTGGCGAAATGCACGATTATTTAATTTAAGCAACCGTCCACTGAACAGTTATAACAACATTTTTTTTGTTGCTCCATTGTTGCACGTAAAAGTTCACAGACGCGTTTCTCATGCGGATGGCACTCGCGCTCGCACTGGTCCCAACCGGTCCGAGATATTGTGTCCGTGAGCAGTGTCTATGTGTGTGTTGCTCGAGCGCTTTATTATGGGGATTGACTTCTGAACTAGACTCGTATTAGAATCATCTAAAGCTGCATCATTATTTTGTGAGCGGTTAGTTCCAATGGAATGCTGAAAGTTTCTCTATGAGGGCTACAACATAGATGTCGCTGGTGTCGCTGCTGTGACTAAATAAGAAAACAAACAAGCTGAGATATGTGCTGCATAGGAGATTTGTGTCTGTACTCCATTCCAGTGGTGGTGTAGACTTGTAGAGGTATAGCACGCAGCACGGAATGCTGAGGACCTTGGTTCGATTCCCAGCGCTGGTCTCTTTTTCTGGTTTTTCTGTGCATCTATGGTTAATAATAATAATAATCTTTATTCATTTAAAGTAAACGTTTTACAGTATGATGTGGAGGCCTCCTAGTAGGCGTTTGAACACCTGTGTCAGGAGGACTCGCTCTTCCCGATTTACATTTCGTTGACAAAAGTTTGAGTTTGTATTTTCGATATGGATTTTACGGGATGACCGTAAAAGTAACAAAATTTGGAGTTGAAATAAAAAATACCAAAATACCGAAACAGTACAGTCAAAGTCATAAATAAGTGATCATTTTTGTACTTTAACGTCACGTTTTGAAAAGCTGTACGAAATCATGTAACGACCGAAAGCGACAGGTACAAAAGTGAACACTTATTTATGACGTTGACTGTACAATGAAGAAACTTTTGAGTCGCTTGAATTCTCTTTTTAAGCATTATTGCCGCGTAAGCTCAAAGTTTTTTTCAAACGACAAACTCAAGTCCCGCTCTAATCCTTATCTCTTTCTGCAGCTTTTAAAAAACTTTCTAAATCGACTCTAGTTTGATAGTTAAAAGTTTTAATTGCAACTCCGAGATTACTGTCGACACCGAGTCCACGTCCACGATCGATTGATTCATTTAACTAAACTGGCTATATAACCGTAGTTAGTTGTGACATCAAATAAATGAAGATAATACACGAGAGTTAAAGAACTCCATTGCTATTAAAAATAATTTTGAATGCGGCTAAGGGATGTTTAAAGAGCAAGCTTATCAGTCTCTCAAAGAGCCAGCAATGCGCCGGTATTATCCTTGTTACGGGTGTCAATAGGCGACGATAATTGCTTCTCATCAGGTGACCCGTATGCTAGATTTTCCCTATTAAAAAAAAATGGTTTTTGGCCTGATTGCTCTTTTTAAGGTTCTGTAGTGAACTAGGAACCCTTATAGTTTTGCCATATCGGTCCGTCTGTCTGACTGTCCGTCCGCGGCTAATCTCAGAGAGTGTTAGTACTAGAAAGCTGTAATTTAGCATGAATATACATGTCAGTCACGCCGACAGTGATAAAATAAATAAAAAACGAAAAAAAATTTTTTAAACAAGTTCCTGTCAAATAAATATGTCGCTAAAGTCGAACTTTCAAGTTGACAGACACGTCTATTGGCATTATTGTTTTATAACATGCAAACGATTATCAACTTTAGGGTGGTAGACTACATATTTGGCTGATGGTACCTCCCATAGACGTAAAGTGGGGGTGATTTTTTTCTCTCGACGAACCCTATAGTGTGGGGTATCGTTGGATAGGTCTTTTAAAACCATTGGGGGGCTGCTATCACGATTTTTCTATTCAGTGATCTGTTTGCGAAACATTCAACTTTAAAGTGCTGGTCTCTTTTTCTGGTTTTTCTGTGCATTCATGTCTCAGTTTGTATTTTCGATATGGTTTCACGGGATACCCGTAAAAGTAATTTGGAGTTGAAATAAAAAATACAAAAAGACTCCAAAAACCAATCATAATACAATGACTCTTTTATACCACAAATAGTAAGCGATACAGAAAACAGGTACACATAGAGAAAAATACAAGGTAAGCGATAGGCGGCCTCATCTTTCAGAGCGATGCCTTCCAGGCAACCTTTGTTATTAACAGAAACAAGTAAGGTTGCGGACTATTTTAAATAACTTTTTTCACCAATCAGAAAGGTTCAAATATACAAACACTCCAGCTGCAAATGAACTAACAAACATCTTATTTACAAGGTATAATCTTCGCAACAGCATTAAATGGGGCACAATTTACATAAGGACCGTGTCGTATTAATATTCATTACATAAGTTGCAAAGAAGTTGGTGCGGACTGTTAGCGAAGTAAATTAAGTTATGTACCGACATTGATTAGGTACGTTTATAATTCTGAAACAATGTAAAGTAGGTTAATTAAATAACCGAAAATCTGAAAGTTCCTACACACAACAATAAAGACTAAGGATACCTATGTTTTGAAGCAGAATTGTGAATGCCGTTTTTTAACCCCCAACGCAAAAAGAGGGGTGTTATAAGTTTGACCGCTATGTGTGCCTGTCTGTGGCACCGTAGCTCTTATCGGTTGGACCAATTTGAATGCGGTTTTTCTTATTCGAAATCAGGTTTTCTAGCGAAGGTTCTTAGACATGTTTCATCGAAATCGTTCAGCCGTTTTCGAGATATTGAACTTGAAGTGACAAAGTCGGGGTTTCCAACTTATTGTTGGTTAGGTTATCTGCCAGTTTCATTTTCTTCTAAAAATGTCAAAGCGCAACTGACAGCTACAAATTATGAATGTAGAATTAAAAATGAAGTACAATTCAATACAATAACTCTTTATTGCGTAATTATGCGTCTTATATTATACCTAGTGCCATCCACGAAGACGCGTGATTTCGTCAAAATTAGACATTAATGTCATTGTCATAAGAACTACGGCACGCGTCATCGTGAATGACTCTACCTATAACTATAAGTAATTACTATCCTAGGGAAAACACATCACTATCTATCTTCTTCTTCTCTTCTTCTTCATTCTCATTATATATTATATATAAAAAAATGAGTTACCGAAATGTATGTACGCGCATAACTTCCGAACGACGGCACCGAATTAGATAATTATTTTTTTGTTGTGTTTGTTATTGTCAGGACAAGGTTTGAGTGAAGCCGCGGGCAACAGCTAAATGTTTTAATGTTTATTAGGACACAAACGGTACAATTCAACTTAATTAGGTCTAACAAACTTATACCTAACATTAAACAATAAAGATGCCACCGTTACATAATAAGGTGCTTTGGGTAATTCCACGGGATTTTTGATGAGTTGACTGACGTTTGTAATTCGTTAATTACTCCGAGTTGGTACATTATATTTAAAGTCTTAGGATATTTCTGTCGTTTCCACTAATCGATCTTATATACTATATAAAAAAGTTTTCTAAATATGATCGATTTATGGAAATATTGGTATTTCAAACTAGTTACTTATTTTTTTGCACAGGGGCTATTTCGGATATAGCGGGTTATTTCTGCGTTATATTTCTTTTTAGGCTGAAATTACCCCATTCATTTTTATTTTTTATTTCGTTAGTAATATCACAGTTACAGATTTTTCAATATCTGTATTCCGAAATACCCCACAAACGCAATGTGGTTCTCAAAATTTGCCGCAAAGGAATATTAATCTACATATATTATTAGAACAAAGATGGTTAGTTAACCATTTATAACTCTTGAACAGCTGGACAGATTATTATGATCTTTGATGTGTGGATTGTAGATTTTGTCTCCGCCCCGAATAGCAGAATAGGGGGAGAGGAGCGAAGCCGCGGGAATATACTAGTAAGTATATAAAACAATTAGAAATGCCATGTCACTTTATATTTTGAACTAGATTACCCGCGGCTACGCTCGCGTGAATCATAAACATTAAATGAAGCAAGCATTCAAGCAAGCATGCTAGCAAGCATTTAAGCAATCATTTAAGCTAGCTTGCAAGCAAGTATGCAGAAGCAAGCATGCAAGCAAACATTTAAGCAAGCTTGCAAGTGAGCATGTTTCGCTCGCGTGAACCATAATCATTTCAAAGAAGCAAGTATGCAAGCAACTAAATAAAGTTCATGCTACATCGTTTTGATAGCCGAAGTATCAGGTACGCTACCCTGTTCGACACACTGGAGATCTCTTTAATGTTGTTAGAGAGGGATCTATTAACAAGGAACCCTACGCCACCCTGTGATGTTTGATCATCCTCGCGGAAGTACAGAAGGTGGCCCGAGTCTAAGATGATGGTGCCCTCTCTATGTATTCACTTAACTCCTGAATATGCCACCCTTATGTTCTCCAGCTCCACTTCCAACTGCGCTAGAAGAGTCCTAAAAGTCCGTCCGTTCTAGGTAGCCAGGGGTCAGTTTACTTAGGTAGCCTGGATCGACCGGGATTCTTAGCATCCTCTGCCCTACCGTTACATGAACGCTACTATGGCAAGGAATAGCGGGGCGACCGGGAACTGGGGCCATCTCTTTGCCGTGCGCTTAATTCTGGTAGGGGTTTGCCCATAATCCCACACTGGGCATGCGAGTTGGCGATCGTAGGGCACAGTTTATTGCACCGCCGATGCTGCAGCCCATCCGGGGCCCGGGGACTTAACTGTGCCGATTTTGGCTGCGCTATGCCGCAATCAGCCAGCTGCCAGAGCCCAGTCTGTCAGACGGCAGGGTGCACCACGGGCAGGTAAGTTGGCTTGGGTCCATAGATGGAGGTGGCACCACAAATAAAAAAATGTAAATCTTGAAAAGTTGAAAGTTTGAATACCTCAGACAATTACCATACTAAAGTAAGCTGGGTTATTTCGGGAATCACTTCACTGGAATATACCCCTAAGGGGTAATTCGGGAAAAAAATTTTAAACTATAGCTAGGCCTTTTAGACTGACACAGTCATTCGCAAAAAACGATTATTGTCATAACATTAATAGTTCAATCTTGTAACTTATCAGTTTTAGAGTTACGGTGTTGGGGTTATTTCGTATTTAACTTTTTGGCACGAAAATGCACTCGACCCAAAAAATATATATTGCACGTCCACCGATGTCAGCGCCTCGCAATCTCTGGAGAGACGCGAGGAGCGGTAAATGGGCGTCCATTTAAGTGCTGCCAGTGGTTAAACATCAACACGTTTAGGAGAAATTTTTAAATAAATGGAATAACCCCGTTTACGGAATTACCCTAAAGCACCTTACATAAAAATTAAGAAATAAAAAAATCTAAAGAATAAAAAATACTTGTGGTATTTGTAGTTATTTCATATAGTAAATTAATAAAAATATTTGCGGGGCATTAAAATAACTCAAAAATAATAAAAAAACTGTTGGGGTGTCAGAGGTTTCAGTTTAATGATAAAAACATTCCTATAAAATTTTCATCTTTTTTTCATATTTTTTTCCACAAGTATGAAAAGTTACATAATTATTGAAATATATGAAAAGACAGCCTCGGACAGT
>NC_133474.1:20455400-20455702 GCF_025370935.1 Choristoneura fumiferana | reverse complement strand
GGTTTTACTGCTTAAAAAGATTTGAAGCAATTAACATGTTCTTTTCTTGTACGACGATTTGTCGTGGCTGCTAAGCGACAACGCAACGGTATCAATCAGATTAGCTTCTTCTGGTGTTGACTGTACCACTCAAACTTAGTACTCAACGTTATTCGAATTGATGACCAGAAAGTCCAGATTCGTCCAAAATATTATAAGTTTATTATAACAAGTACAGATTTCTACCATAGCTATAAAATTATATTGCATGCTTACGCCCTTTTAAGTATATATATTTTATAATAAAGTAAAAGTAATTGCTA
>NC_133474.1:20304825-20455300 GCF_025370935.1 Choristoneura fumiferana | reverse complement strand
TGCAGTTTTTTTTTGGAAAGCGGTGGATCTAGGCTATGTTCATTAAAATTGAATCAGCCGTTATTGTGATATTGAATTTTGACGTGACAATATCGGAAGTTTCAATTGTTACGCTCCTTTACTTAAACTCCTTGTACGCTATTAGTTTCGACTATATCTACATAGTTGCATATTAGTAAGTATATAAATATGCAGGTAATTGCACCCTGAAATACCACACGGTACTTAGGGTTGCTTTCTTGTCAGTAATCCTAAAAAGATAAAACATAGAACCCCTTTTTTGAAGTTGGTATAAATGACGCCACACTGCGTACATTTTGCATGGGAGAGGGGATCTGCTAGCTTACATTATAGATCCGATTCAATATATGTTAAAAATAGTAGATTGTCATTTTACTCCGTTACTGCGGAAGTTCCGCAAGAAATCGTATCTTACTTAGCCTCCGCCTCCGCCTCCGCATTTTTTTTTGCGGGGTTATAACGGAGGTTTATTTCTCATTTTATTTATCTCGGTGCGCAGCGGGAACATGTCAAATAACACACGACAGGAATCAACCTGTCTCGTTGCTTGGATGTACGAAATTGTAATGTATAATATGTTTGATTAAACCGCGATTTTTAGTGATTTTGTACAAAGTAATTGTTTATTTAAGTCACATGCACGATGACGCCGAAAACAAGTGAGATTTGGCAGTTTTTTTTAGAAATTTTAGAGATTTTTGAGTTGAATAAATCATAAACTACTATTTTTTCCACATCCACGTTCACCTCCGCATCCGCCTCCGCCTCCGCTAAGAAGGCCTCCGTTACAACCCTACACTAGATCATAAAATTTCATTTTATGTCACTTAGATTAGATCTAGCATAAATACGAACTTTACGAGCATGAGAAGTGAAAAAAAACATTGTCGATTATGAGTTTTGTGTGTAATATAAGACTTCGTTAAGTTTCAATGACGGCTATTTAAGAGCCGTGGTGGCCTAGTGGTTTGACCTATCGCCTCTCAACAGAGGGTCGTGGGTTCAAACCCCGGCTCGCACCTCTGAGTTTTTCGAAATTCATGTGCGGAATTACATTTGAAAATTTGCCCACGAGCTATGCGGTGAAGGAAACATCGTGAGGAAACTTGCACAAACCTGCGAAGCAATTCAATGGTGCGTGTGAAGTTCCCAATCCGCACTGGGCGCCGCGTGGAACTATGGCCCAAGCCCTCTTGTTCTGAGAGGAGGCCTGTGCCCAGCAGTGGGACGTATTTAGGCTGGGATGATGATGATGATATTTAAGCACATGACTTGACGTTAGGAGAAACCGTTACAAGCCAAGGTTCTGATTTCTTGACAATGCCTATTGCACAAGTAGCGCGACTGTCATAGTTGACTAATCAACAGCAGGCCACAATGTATGCGGTGGAGTAAAATTTCTAGTTGGATGACACAGGTTTTTCAAGAAACATGCAATGTGTTAGTCATGAAATGATTTGCAGTTTCAGAATTAAACGTTGGAATGGTATATTTATGGTTGATTAAAAAAAAAATAGGTGTGTTTGTAAAAACTGCGATGGAATTTACAATAGTTTGTAGGTAATAACTATTAGAGCTTATCTGTTAAGATCACTGATTAGTTATTTCACTACAAATTAGAAAGTAAAGTTTTTGTTTTTTATTCACCTTGGAAATTTATCAGATTCAATAAAAAAAACTGTAAGGTATCGTGGATTGAATGCAGCTACGGGTTTGGTGCAGCCGCAGTCAGTGGCTTCAGGCCTACAAACTACTTATTGTTACATTTTTCCCGTAGTGGCATTGACCCTACCTTTTCTTTAGGATTACTTTTGAGTTAAAGTACCTACTCTAAAAAATAAAGGAAAATTAATGGCTCCTTATTCCGAAGCACATGTCATGTGTTGTTAGTATCCAAGAAGAATCCAAACATTGTTTTTTTTTTTTTCAATAAAACTGACCTATGTTTGACCCAATCATGACCCAATATCTCACCTGGTGAAAAGTGCACATGGTATCTCACTGGTTCAGTAAGTCTATTCAAGCCCCCCCTGTTTCACTCTAGCCTTGATGAGCCCCATATGGTATCTATATCTGGAAATACAGACGAAGGGATTGAACTCCTTTCTTCAGCAGTTCGCATTAGATGACGCGGACCGCTTCTGCGGTACAATACTTTTCATCACACTTGCTCGTAAACAGTGTCGTAACATGCAGGCTACCTTGGTTGCAACTGCAACCCGCCAAATAAAACCCTCGACCTTAATGTGCTTGTCATGAAACCCGTGGTCGGGTAAATGAGTCATTGCGCGTACACATTGTCTTGTCATGAAGCCCAAGGTCGGTAAATTGAGTCGGTGCCCGTACTGATGGCGCGGCGCGCGCGTGCTGCAGGACTACATGGACCACCACATGCCAACGCACGTTTTGCGCGCGCATGCCGAGGGAGGTGGAGGGCGACGTTGCCAAGAGCACAGCCTAAGGTATCGCCAATATTGGAAGAATTATATTCTTTCTTTTACAAAATATAAAATTACTTGCAATGTATGAAAAACATTGTATGTTCGCACGGGCGGTACTAGAATTACGAACATCGACTCATTAAAGCCCTCAGTCTTCGACTTCGGGCTTCTAATAGACTCGCGTTCGTAATGCCTATTTACCGCCCTTAAGACACAACGTACTATTACGCCCCATGGCTAAATTTCCAGCCTTAGCTTTTTGGTTCTGGCCAGTGACAGTAAAAAAAGTTCAACATGCTCAGAAATTTAATAAAAAAATGTCGCGACTATATTATAGCTTCTCAGATGAACGACAAAAGCGTGTAAGTGTTCTAATCTTGAGACGCGAATGCAAATGATTGCACGTCCTCCCCACTTATCAATGCGACGTGACGAGCGTGCAACTAGGGCGTCCAGTCTCGGAAATATTTTGAGTCTCGGGACTGAGACGAGACTTTGTCTTCAGTCCGGGAGTCTCGAAATTTCGAGACTTTCGAGACTTAACGACCAATCCTTTTGGGTGGTCCGAATCTGAAGTGAAGTCATAGTCGTCATAGTTGCAGATAAAAAGTACTTAGTGGGAGAAGAGCGGGCGACTTCAAATATTACGAAAAAAAATTTTTTTTTAAATAAAGTTTATGTTGTTTACTAAATTATCAGAACACTACCATCCTAATTCAAAAGGATGCATGTCCAAAAATGCAATTTCGTTTAATTACACTTTTCGATACATAAATATCAATCTATCATATCAACATGTTTCTGAAAAACTAGTAAAATTTTTCAAAAACTTACTAAGAAAATTTAGCATAATATGTCCAAAACCATTGACATTTCCCAAGCAGTATGGCCTTATGAGTGTAACAACAATTGTTCCGTATCTCCTCTTTACTAAGAGTTCAGAACGCATAATCTTCTTCTATCTGTTTTTATGGCTTAGTTAGTGACTGCAATGCAATGAATCCGCTTGGGGTACATAAATTTTTCGTCATCTACTAAAATATGTAGATGATGAAATACAAAACTTCTTCCATGCATTGTCGTTAATAAATATTATCATGTAGTGAACAACATAATCAGCACAGTATAACCACAGTTTACCTAGCTAATTCAAGTGTTTAACGTATAGTGGATTTTTTGAGGTACTTTTGAAAGTTAATTTGATTTTACTTATCGTATATGCATTATAATTGACTGTAAACAATGACAAGACCGGTCTTGCTGGACTGAATAAAATAAGTCTCGAAGTCTCGAAAATCACCGAGACTGGAACTGCAGAGTCTCGGGACCGAAAATGGTTCGAGACTCTCGGAAACCGAGAGTCTCGATTCCGGGATGGAAGCCCTAGTGCCAACTGGCTCTGCTGATTGCAGAGATTACTGTGCTGCGTGGTGCTGTGACACTTTCCTGCGCTGGGACAAAGTCTTGTTAACGGTGTGCATTTTTATTGGATCGATACAAGGTAACCCCCGTATGTCGGGAGTCAGATCAAACTGCGATCCGTTGTCGTTTGGCTCAAATAATAATTATTAGGCAGAATAAAATAAAAATAGTAAAGTTTAGTATGAAATTTTAGACATATGTATTGTGGGAACTACGGCCCAAGCCCTCTCATGCTGAGAGGAGGCCTGTGCCCAGCAGTGGGACGTATATAGGCTGGGAGATGGGATGTATTGTGCGCTCAGATTCAGACATACGAGATATTAATCTGATGTTTTTTACAAAATAATGTTACAGAATTAATTCGAAAAATTATATTAAAAGTGTGTTTAAATATATATATTTTTTTTTTTTATTGAGGTCCTTCAAGGTTGTTTGTATCTAGAATAAATTTTTCGGGTGAAAGAAATTTCCAAATGTGTCCGTTCGGAATGCTGAGTCACTTGATGAAATATCTTGGGAATTGCGTAACTCCATTTTCTTTTTATATAAATGTGTGTACCAATGAATAAGGTGTGCAGCAATTTTAGTATACTGCAACACAGTAAGTCTAATTTATTGCCAACTATCAATATGTCAAATTATCCACTTAGTGCTACAAGGATACATCGGAATGTGTAATGACTCAGGTTTATAAACGAATGCTTTATTGATGAAGGCATAAATATGTTACGCGGACACTTTAAAGTTACTGATATATTTATTTATTATTGCTACTGATATTTTTGTCTCACCGAGACTTCAATTTTGATTTTTTTTCTTATATAAGCAATCCGCCGCCAATGGACACCTGCTAACACGAGGGGTATCACAGGTGCATTGCCGGCCCTTTGAGAGACAGATAGGCTCGTTATTTAAAGATCCCTAAGCTGCTAATTATAATTATTTACCATAAACATCACCGAAAAAAACGTAATAAACACTCGTTACCACTTTTAATATTAGTCAAGTTCAGTTGTCATTGATGATCCTAATTGACAGTCCAGTCTTATTAGGCCACGTTCTCGCGGTTACGCAATGCGGGCGTATTGTATCTGTTTCTTTTATGCCAATTCTGGACGTGTTTATGTGAAACGCGTTAACCCTTCGGCTGAAGTGTTGAAATTTAACGGGAATCCGATAATTAGGTCAATAGGGAAAGTGGCCCTTCACACTCTTGTCGTCCTTTACTGACGCAACTAGTGGGAAAGAGGAGCCAAGACGAGTCGGCGTGTGTATGAAGGCTCGAAGAAGAGCACTGAAGGCATTTTCTTTTCTGTCATAGTACTCCTACTGTCAAACTAACTTTTCGACCCATTTGCAGCGGCCATGGTTATACATGCTGAAGTAATTTTTAACCCCCGACGCAAACAGAGTTTGACCGCTATGTGTGTCTGTGTGTCTGTGGCACCGTAGCTCTTAAACGGGTGGACCGATAAGAATGCGGTTTTTTTATTTGAAAGCCGGTTTTCTAGCAATGGTTCCTTTATTCATTATCAAAATCGGTTCAGCCGTTTTTGAGATATTAAACTTTGAAGTGACGTAGGGGTTTTTCAAGTTAAGTCGTATAGAGGCAACTAGCTTTTGCCCGCGCTTCGCCCGCCTGGAATTCGGTTATCGCGCGCTGTTCCCTCGGAAACTGTGCATTTTTCCGGGATAAAAGTAGCCTGTGTCACTCTCTGACCCGTAAACTCTGCCAAAAATCATGTCAATCCGTCGCTCCGTTTCGACGTGAAAGACGGACAAACATACACACTTTCGCATTTATATATTTAGTATGGATATCATCATCTTCATCAGCCGGAAGATGTCCACTGCTGAACAAGACCTCCCCCCTAAGAACTTCACCGCACCACTTCCACAAAACACATAGTTCAGAAGTCAATCTCCTGTATGTACTTCACTTTTCATACCTACGCTCGGCGGTCGCTCTAAGGTTGTCAACTATGGCTTATGCACCAAAAAACTATCGTGGCAGTTGCACTCGTATCTAGTTGTTTGATTTATTGTTGAGAATGAAACGGGAAGAATGGAAATATAAATTAAAAACTAAATATTTAAATTTTAATGTCATTGTTATATTATTTAATTTGTCACAGAAAATATCTTGCGACGATTTCGTTATTGGCGAAAGGCACGATTATTTAATTTAAGCAACGTCCACTGAACAGTTAACAACATTTTTTTTGTTGCTTCATTGTTGGACGTAAAAGTTCACAGACGCGTGTCTCATGCGGATGGCACTCGCGCTCGCACTGGTCCCAACCGGTCCGAGATATTGTGTCCGTGAGCAGTGTCTATGTGTGTGTTGCTCGAGCGCTTTATTATGGGGATTGACTTCTGAACTATCTGTGTTTTGTGCCACTTCCTCCACTGGTTAATGATGATCATAACAATGACTCGTATTAGAATGATCTAAATGCTGCGTAATAAATCAAATTCACAGCTAGCTGCATCATTATTTTATGAGCGGTTAGTTCCAATGGAATGTTGAAAGTTTCTTGATGAGGGCTACTTACAACATAGATGTCGCTGGTGTCGCTGCTGTGACTTAATAAGAAAACAAACAAGCTGAGATATGTGCATAGGAGAAATTTGTGTCTGTACTCTTGTCCAGTGCACGGAATGCTGAGGACCTGGGTTCGATTCCCAGCGCTGGTCTCTTTTTCTGGTTTTTCTGTGCATCTCTGTTTCAGTTTGTATTTTACCGTAAAAGTAACAAAATTTCGAGTTGAAATTTAAAATACAAAAAGACTCCAAAAACAGATCTTAATTATAATAATAACCTTTCGAAATAGTACACTCAACGTCATAAATAAGTGATCATTTTTGTACTTTGTCACTTTAACGTCACGTTTTGAAAAGCTGTACGAAATCATTTAACGACCGAGAGCGACAGGTACAAAAGTGAACACTTATTTATGACGTTGACTGTACAATGAAGAAACTTTTGAGTCGCTTGAATTCTCTTTTTTAAGCATTATTGCCGCGTAAGCTCAAAGTTTTTTCAAACGACAAACTCAAGTCCCGCTCTAATCCTTATCTCTTTCTGCAGCTTTTAAAAAACTTTCTAAATCGACTCTAGTTTGATAGTTAAAAGTTTTAATTGCAACTCCGAGATTACTGTCGACACCGAGTCCACGTCCACGATCGATTGATTCATTTAACTAAACTGGCTATATAACCGTAGTTAGTTGTGACATCAAATAAATGAAGATAATACACGAGAGTTAAAGAACTCCATTGCTATTAAAAATAAATTTGAATGCGCTAGGGATGTTTAAAGAGCAAACTTATCAGTCTCTCAAAGAGCCAGCAATGCGCCGGTATTATCCTTGTTACGGGTGTCAATAGGCGACGATAATTGCTTCTCATCAGGTGACCCGTATGCTAGATTTTCCCTATTAAAAAAAATGGTTTTTGGCCTGATTGCTCTTTTTAAGGTTCTGTATAATGAAGGAACCCTTATAGTTTTTGCCATATCGGTCCGTCTGTGTGTCTGTCCGTCCACGGCTAATCTCAGAGATGTGTTAGTACTAGAAAGATGTAATAGCATGAATATACATGTCAGTCACGCCGACAGTGATAAAATAAATAAAATACGAAAAAAAATTTTTTACGGTACCATCAAACATATAATGTAGTCTATTGATTTTTAAACAAGTTCCTGTCAAATAAATATGTCGCTAAAGTCGAACTTTCAAGTTGACAGACACGTCTATTGGCATTATTGTTTTATAACATCCAAACGATTATCAACTTTAGGGTGGTAGACTACATATTTGGCTGATGGTACCCCCCATAGACGTAAAGTGGGGGTGATTTTTTTCTCTCGACGAACCCTATAGTGTGGGGTATCGTTGGATAGGTCTTTTAAAACCGTTGGGGGGCTGCTATGACGATTTTTCTATTCAGTGATCTGTTTGCGAAACATTCAACTTTAAAGTGCAAATTTTCATTTAAATCGAGCGTCCCCCCACACCCTCTAAAATCTAAAGTCTTGTTCTTTACTCTACACGGTCGGTTCCCACTTAAATACATATCCACGGTTATATGGTAGTCGTACAGACTAAAAAAAAGTACTTATATTACAGACTTGCGTTGTTCCATCCCACGTATGCACAGTAAATTTCATTCTTAATTTAAACCATTTTTTTTTTTCAGACTATCTTGCTTGCACTTTATAAGCGCCCGAAGAACACGAACGAAAGCTAAATATGAGAAATATAGGTTCGAGACACACACGAACGAGAGCTAAATATTGGAAAACAAGTTAAAAAACAAGGGGTTATAGCACGCAGCACGGATTGCTGAGGGCCTGGGTTCGATTCCCTGTGCTGGTCTCTTTTTCTGGTTTTTCTGTGCATCCATGTCTCATTTTGTATTTTCGATATGGTTTCACGGGATACCCGTAAAAGTAATTTGGAGTTGAAATAAAAAATACAAAAAGACTCCAAAAAACCAATCATAATACAATGGCTCTTTTATACCACAAATAGTAAGCGATACAGAAAACAGGTACACATAGAGAAAAATACAAGGTAAGCGATAGGCGGCCTCATCTTTCAGAGCGATGCCTTCCAGGCAACCTTTTTAACATAGAAGTAAAGCTGCGGACTATTTTAATTAACTTTTTTCACCAATCAGAAAGGTTCAAATATACAAACACTCCAGCTGCAAATGAACTAACAAACATCTTATTTACAAGGTATAATCTTCGCAACAGCATTAAATGGGGCACAATTTACATAAGGACCGTGTCGTATTAATATTCATTACATAAGTTGCAAAGAAGTTGGTGCGGACTGTTAGCGAAGTAAATTAAGTTATGTACCGACATTGATTAGGTAAGTTTATAATTCTAAAACAATGTAAAGTAGGTTAATTAAATAACCGAAAATCTGAAAGTTCCTACACACAACAATAAAGACTAAGGATACCTATGTTTTGCAGCAGAATTGTGAATGCCGTTTTTTAACCCCCAACGCAAAAAGAGGGGTGTTATAAGTTTGACCGCTATGTGTGCCTGTCTGTGGCACCGTAGCTCTTATCGGGTGGACCAATTTGAATGCGGTTTTTCTTATTTGAAATCAGGTTTTCTAGCGAAGGTTCTTAGACATGTTTCATCGAAATCGGTTCAGCCGTTTTCGAGATATTGAACTTTGAAGTGACAAAGTCGGGGTTTCCAACTTATTGTTGGTTAGGTTATCTGCCAGTTTCATTTTCTTCTAAAAATGTCAAAGCGCAACTGACGGCTACAAATTATGAATGTAGAATTAAAAATGAAGTACAATAACAACAACTCTTACACACAATACAATACAATACACTAACTCTTTATTGCGTAATTATGCGTCTTATATTACTTATACCTAGTGCTATCCACGAAGACGCGTGATTTCGTCAAAATTAGACATTAATGTCATTGTCATAAGAACTACGGCACGCGTCATCGTGAATGACTCTACCTATAACTATAAGTAATTACTATCCTAGGGAAACACGAATATCACTATCTATCTTCTTCTTCTTCTCTCTTCTCATTATATTATTATATATAAATAAAAATGAGTTACCGAAATGTATGTACGCGCATAACTTCCGAACGACGGCACCGAATTAGATAATTATTTTTCATCACACTTGCTCGTAAACAGTGTCGTAACATGCAGGCCACCTTGGTTGCAACCCCCCAAATAAAACCCTCGACCTTTATGTGCTTCTCATGAAACCCGTGGTCGGTAAATGATTCATTGCGCGTACTAATTTTCTTGTCATGAAGCCCAAGGTCGGTAAATGAGTCAATGTGCGTACTTGTACTGCTGCGCCGTGCCCGTGCGCGCGCTGTTGCTGCAGGATTACATGGTCTACATGCACACGCACGTTGCGGCGCATGCTGAGGGAGGGGGAGGGCGGCGCTGCCAAGAGCGCAGCCTAAGGTATCGCCAATATTTGGAACAATTATATTTTTTCTTTTACAAATATAAAATTTTACTCGCAAATGTGATGAAAAACATTGTATGTCGCACGAGCGGTACTAGAATTACGAACATAGACTCATTAAAGCCTCTCTAATAGACTCTCGTTCGTAATTCCTTATTTACCGCCCTTAAGACACAATGTACTATTTTTTTGTGTTTGTTATTGTCAGGACAAGGTTTGTGTGACGCCGCGGGCAACAGCTAAATGTTTAAATGTTTATTAGGACACAAACGGTACAATTCAACTTAATTAGATCTAACAAACTTATACCTAACATTAACCAATAAAGATGCCACCGTTACATAATACATAAAAATTAAAGAAAAAAAAAATCTAAAGAATAAAAATACTTGTGGTATTTGTAGTTTATTTTATATAGTAAATAATAAAAATATTTGTGGGTGCATTAAGATAACTCAAAAATAAATAAAAAACTGTTGGGGTGTCAGAGGTTTCAGTTTAATGATAAACACATTCCTATAAATTTTCATCTTTACTATAAAGAATTTTTCACACCTCACCTTCAGAAAAGTAACTTTTCCTCCCTGACGAGAGGGAGCAAAGTGCAACTTTTCTGTTCAAGGCTTTTCCAAGTGTTTTATTGCAAATGCCATTTTTTTGAAGTTGATAATTGTAAAGCCACGCCATTTTCTATGATGGTTGTTCTTTAATAATAATATAATAATAATCCCAGCCTATATACGTCCCACTGCTGGGCACAGGCCTCCTCTCAGAATGAGAGGGATTGGGCAGTAGTTCCCACGCGGGCCCAGTGCGGATTGGGAACTTCACACACACCATTGAATTGCTTCGCAGGTTTGTGCAGGTTTCCTCACGATGTTTTCCTTCACCGCAAAGCTCGTGGTAAATTTCAAATGTAATTTCGCACATGAATTCCGAAAAACTCAGAGGTGCTAGCCGGGGTTTGAACCCACGATCCTCTGCTTGAGAGGCCATAGGTCAAACCACTCGGCCACCACGGCTTCTTTAATAATATTAAGAATTATTTTTTTCAAGTTTAATTAATGCTCGGTGTGAAAAGTTGTATGAGCCACTCGGGAGCAAAATTATTTTTCATCTTGGGCGCTAACACTTGAATCCCTCATTACGCTTAGGATTCTACTTTAGAATCCCTCGCTACGCTCAGGATTCTATTGTAGAATCCTTCGCTACATTCTGGATTCAATTTACGCCCTCGCCGTAAATACACCATTTTGCTCCCTTGTGACACAAATAACTATTTCCCCAAGTATGAAAAGTTACATAATAATTGAAATATATAAAAGACAGCCTCGGACAGTCGGACGCAATAAAATCAAGCGAAATCGTATCATCACATAATGCACGTGGATTTTTGCATGTTCCCATTTATAATAAGCATCAAGGGAACATCATAGAAACAAAAGTAAAAAAAAATACACCAATCACGTTTACGCAAAAGCATCAATACAAACGTCTAACTTTTACTTTTTAACTTAACGGCATCCTTTAATTGCGGCCAGCAACTTCAGCCGATACGTTAGCTCTCTCCAGTTTGTTAATGCCACACTCAATTAAACTTTGACTCCCTCGCACATCGTCCGTCTTCCTCATTGTAATTGGACATCCTAAAACATGGCTGGTTGTAGTAGAAATCTACGGGAAGACTGACCCCTGATGGGCGCAGCTTAGAACAGAGCGGCCAGTCTGAAATTTAAACGCGATTCGATTTAAAGAGTTAATTTTTGTTTATTTTAAATTCTAATTTATCATCAATACCCAGTCACATGTCCAAGTATATAAGAACAAATGAGAGGGATTTATGAGTGTAATTCCCATACAGTATTTGAATTGTTTTGCAGGTGTGTCCAGGATTCCTCACTATGTTTTCCTTCACTGCCAAACTCGTGGTAAATTAACTTATTTCGCGAGGAAACCTGAACAAACTCAATTTCTATTTTCTCAGTAGTAGGTACGTCAGCGCAGTAGGTTGCCTAGAAGAATAGAATTAGAATCTAATAAGCGATAAGGCTTACCTTGTAAATTTCTCATGTACCTGCGTTTACAATAACGAGTCATTGTATTGTAATTACCATATTTCTTTAAAATTAATTATATAAAATAACTTCCTTGCGTTATGTACTCGAGCATTAAAAAGGCAAGTAACCCTATTGCCGGTTGTAAAAGCTGTGTCCCTGATATATGATCAACGCTAGCTCCCTTAATTAGCATATTATTATTTTTTATAGTTTTATTACGACCATTAGACGCCTTAATTATAACTCCGTTGATCGTATTTGATTACATTACGAAATGCCCTTTCCGGCTTCTAGCGTCGACTTGTTTCTTTATCTTTTAATAGTAAAGATACGGTGACAACTGATCTGCCGTCTCAAGGCAAAAGGCATTAAGTACAAGAAAACACTTTTGACTTATTTGGACTTTTTTTAAGATACCGGCTTTTGCCTTAAGCGGTAATGGTAATACGGTAGAGATTTTTTTCATTTTAAATGACATCAACCCTAACAAATATTGTACTTAATTAATCGTTATCTCGAAGTTAGAAATGACAGTTCCATACATTTTGACTTTACTTTACCCTAGGTTAGCAATTAACTTGACGTTATGAGCTACTCAAGTCTGCACAAGCCCGCCTAGCTATGCAAAACATTACTGGCACAAAACAAATCGGCCTAAAAAAAGATATATATTTCTCATCACCAGAAACACTTTCATATCGATTAAATCAAATACAGAACGCTTCGTACCAAATCCGTTACAGCGCATTCTTATTTCAAATTCACATCGTACAAAGAAAGCTGCCATTCAAACTTGGACCACGCCCCCGGGAATGTTCCAGTCGAGATCTGTAAGTTGCCTTCGTAATTACTCGGTCAGTCTCGAGAGGTAATAATAGGTTGCCTTTGATGGTTGCATTTGGACTATACTTAAAATGCGCATAGATTAGAATCATTTGCGGCAGTGTGGTTTGAATAAAATGCTTCCTGGATGCGTAAGAATTAAGTGAATATGTATTAAAACCTCATTTTGATATTTATTTTAAGAAAAAAAAACAATAATAATAAAGAGGTACCTACCTAGGTACACAAAAATGAACTATCTTACCGTTTCAGTGACCCGAGTTTTTAAGACCAAAGTTTAGTAAGATTTTACTGCTTAAAAGATTTGATGCATTCACATTTTCTTTATCTTGTACGACGATTTGTCGTGGCTGCTAATCGACAACGCAACGGTATCAATCAGATCAGCTTCTTCTGGTGTTGACTGTACCACTCAAACTTAGTACTCAACGTTATTCGAATTGATGACCAGAAAGTCCAGATTCGTCCAAAATATTATAAGTTTATTATAACAAGTACAGCTTTCTACCATAGCTACAAAATTATATTGCATGCTTACGCCCTTTGAAATATATATATTATATTTTTTAATAAAGTAAAAGTAATTGCTACCATCTTACCTTACTGTTTATAATAAGGTGCTGTACCTTACACGACCCTCTGCATTAATCTATTTATCTTTAGTCTGTGACACATATACCAGTTCGAAATTTGAAATCGAATTTAATTAACAGCCAGCACGAAACTCGATTGAATGTTTACAATACTACAAACTTATCTGTGACGGTGATGGTGTCGCTGTCGGTGAATATAATTTTGCCACTGAATAGACATTTATATGGTAGAGACATTAGTTCCAGTTTTGACCATCGGATCAGATAACTTTGTGATAGTGCAATTCGAATTTGGACTCTCATATGGGTCATCGAACTTGACTGAACATTGGCTAATTTCGTGCCGTTACGTTTGGAATTGTGTTTACGTTGGATGTAAACATCGCCGTGGTTTGAAACGTAATGAAGTTTGTTTGAAGTGTGTTACGTCACGCACGGCTGTTATTTAGATTTGGACGGCGTCATTGTCATGGCTTATTTATACAGTTCATTTAGGTGACCTTGGGGTCTTAGGACGAAGTTTTATTTTTAATTTTGTAAGTGACAGATTTTAAAATATTATGGACGACGTTGAGTTATTTGTCGAATTACGTACATATACGTTATGCGTACGTATTAGCAGTTGAAAATAAAAAAAAAACAAAAAGACTCCAATCATAAGTACATATTTCTTACCAACGGTCAATGCAATATTGCTTACACATTGTTATAAGTACCTACTAAATTATGTGAAATAATCTGCAATTGTAAGATAAGTCTAACGTGAGCTTCAGGATATAAATAAGTAAATTTAAAGCATCATTCATATAAAATATTTTAGGCTCCTATTTTATAAATCATAGCTACCATATTCATATTTTTAACAACCCCACTCTAGGGTTGTTAATGTCACTACCGAATCAGATTAATATTTAGATCAACACAAAGTCAAGAATTATTATTAAAAATTAGGGTGAGCTAAGTGGACCGTGCATTTTACGCGACAAGGTCGTATCTGTCATTGACGCTGCGTTATATAAAATACGTCACACTTAGTGAGTAAGGGCAAAAAATGTATTATAACACCCGTGCATAAATTCAGCGTGATTTTGCACCCGCTGTTGACTCTCCCTATTATTACTTTTTACGGTTTAACAAGCTCGTATTTTTACTTATCTCGTTGTGTGAATTGTTATTGTAAATTTTGTCGGAGGGTGACAACCCTAGTGGCTGAAAGCCTGAGGGTTGTCGCAAATTGTGGTTATAACTGTGCCAATTTAGGTGGAAATGTAGTTTAAAAATGTATACTCGGTCGCTGCTGGGCGAAAAGGGGTTGCGAATTTACAAAAAAAAACTATGCGTCTATGGGAATAATGGCAGGAAACAGGATTTGAATATATGTATTGTAAATTTAAAGGTAGGGACTACCGTGTTAAAGGTAAAGTACCTATGTTATGGAGTCAGACTTCCGTACAGTATTTTTTTACTGTCTTTAATAGCTTTTAAACAGTCTTTCATTTATAAGACAAAAATGAATAAATAATATAACAAAAATAAAAATTCATTGGTATTTTTGTTACTTGCATTAATTATTGTTCTATTAATACTGTCAAAGAAATATAATTTAATTAACTTTGCATTATTAAGAACTTACATAGGCATACAACATGTGTACTTCACAGCTGAACATAAGCTTATTTATCTCATGGCACATCAATAAATTGTACATATAAGCTGTAGGAACATTTAAAATCAAGACAAGAGTTAGTAAAAAACACGATGAATCCAGTACTAAACTTGGCTATAATCAAGCAAATTAAAACCTGTTTCTGATTACTCTGTCTGTGATTTAAGTCGTGGCACGAATCATTTATAGCTACAAATTATTACACGTTTCCGTTCTCACTCTAACGTCATCACATTGAAATGCGAAACTTTTTATTGCCATTTCCCTGATAAAAGTTTAAAAGTACGCACTTTACGAGTTGAAGAAATTGGGCGGCGTTACGTCAATCTAAGTTGTGACAACCCTGGTTTATAGGCATACTAAATTTCTAGGGTTGCTCAAATGATTAAGATATTTTTAATGGCGCGTATTGTTTTATTAGGTCTTTTAATATTAAGTCCGCGGTTACACGCTGGTTGGCGTAACCTTTTAATAAGTTTAATGTTTTAGAAAATTTTAATGAGACGCCATTTTAATGTTGAATTGGGTTCTGTTCGTATTTTAAAGTTTTCGGTTACTGTTTGTAACTTAAAAAAAAGGATATTCGTAAACAAATATTTGACGCAGAGAAAAGAATTCCTTGTTTATATGAATATGAAGCCGTGGTGGCCTAGTGGTTTGACCTGTCGCCTCTCAAGCAGAGGGTCGTGGATTCAAACCCTGGCTCGCACCTCTGAGTTTTTCGAAATTCATGTGCGGAATTACATTTGAAATTTACCACGAAATTTGCGGTGAAGGAAAACATCGTGAGGAAACCTGCACAAAGCTGCGAAGCGATTCAATGGTGCGTGTGAAGTTCCCAATCCGCACTGGGCCCGCGTGGGAACTATGGCCCAAGCCCTCTGTTCTGAGAGGAGGCCTGTGCCCAGCAGTGGGACGCATATAAGCTGGGATGATGAATATGGTATAAACATGAATAAAAAGTAGCTTGATATTATCATACAAAAATAGCAAAGATTTAGTCATTTTGATATGCCTTTAGAGCGAAAAAGTAGTAACATTAGACGCTAAGGTGCGGTACTGAGACAGTAGTGCCATTTCTTTTATCTTACGATAATTGGCAAAACTACTTTCCCTGTCATGATTCCAAATGAGCTCACTCATTTCGGAGTTGACACATTGTGGCGCGGGCAAAGTACGGTAAGGGCGTATCTAAACTTCTAGATCTTTGGAAATTAGCACAAATCTCAAGTGGGTACTAAATAAAATTTCATGGTTTGTTTTAATATGAGAAGGAGGCAAACGACCAAATGGTTCATCTGATGGGAAATTATCACCACTGCTCATGAGTACCAACTACTAAAGGACTTGATCAAGGATTGTTGTACTTGTAGTCCATAGTAGTATGAGAGCTTAAGCTATATTAAGCTAAGTCCCGGGTGTTATAATAGTTGTGAGCGAATGAATGACATCCATATTATGGACTGGACATCCGTCCAACCTTAAGCTACTGTTACACATGCTCGTTAGTAGCACGGGAGCATGCTACTATCGAGCAAATGCTACCTACTACCTAGCATGTGTGTACAGGACATCCTGCTATCGAGCATGCTAGTATTGGTAGTGCCACGAGAGTTGCAAGCAAAAAAAAGTTACTAAAAGTGATTTTGATTAGTTCATTTATTACCGTTGAATTTGCGAAAAGAAGCCACAGCCACAGGGTTGCAATATTTTTTTTTTTTTTTTTTTTTCGACTGGATGGCAACGAGCAAGTGGGTCTCCTGATGTGGTAAGAGATCACACCGCCCATAAACATCTGCAGCACCAGGGTATTGCAGATGCGTTGCCAACCTAGAGGCCTAAGATGGGATACTCTAGTGCCAGTAATTTCACCGGCTGTCTTACTCTCCACGCCGAAACACAACAGTGCAAGCAGGATTAGCGAGCAAGATGGTGGTAGCAATCCGGGCGACCTTGCACAAGGTCCTACCACATGCAAATAATATAATAATAATAATAAATCTTTATTAACAAATATATCTAATAGGCTGGACAAACACAGAATAAATGAAAATAATACACATAGGTACCTGAACTAGGATAAAATAAAGACCTGTGTTTCAGGTGTAATAGGACTTAGGTACAATGCTAACATGGAGCGACGACTTGGTTAAGATCGCGGGATCGCGGTGGATGCGGAAAGCACAAGACCGGTCTGAGTGGAGAGCCTTGGGGGAGGCCTATGTCCAGCAGTGGACGTCTTTCGGCTGACATGATGATGATGATGACAATGCTAACATAAATAATCAAATGCAAAATACAACAAAATGATAGATCTAATTAACAGATATTAAATAAAAGGCAAGTTTTAAACATTTTTTTGGATTTAATATAAGCACTTAAAAATAAACTTAAATTGCAGCCGTAGGTCGTGGATTTTGAGATTTTTTGGCCCGAAAGCCTTAGAACACGGTAATTGCCGTGGCAATACTGACTTTGGACTGGCAGAGAGCATGCTATCAAAAGGCATGTGTTTTGAGCATGCATATTTAGGAGCATACTTAAAACTAGCATGCTTATTGCTAGCAAATGTAAACAGCATGCTTATTAGCATGCTAGTAACGAGCATGTGTAACAGTAGCTTTACACGAATGATATTATATGTTACTATCGTAATTTTGTAATTTATAAGCTCACTGCTTTACGCATTCCGATACGCGTCAGTTCTACAGGCAATATGGCGTCCCAAGACGTTTGCGGTTTAAAATTTTACCGTACATTTACTGACTCAAATCAGCATCCAACCAAAGAGGAAGCAACATCTGGTTTGACTATTATTCTACATAATATTTTGTATGACTAATACATGACGCCACTTATAAATGGCAGGTCACTGTTCCCATTTTCAAATGGTTATAATTCTTTAAACTTGAATTTTGTGGCATTTTAAGTATTATGTTTTAATCCTCTAGACCGGCAACGCGTCTAGAATCCTCTAGTGTTCAAAGGGAATGTATGTGTAAAATTACATTTGAAATTTACCATGAACGGAATGGAGAAAAATATATGTTGAAGAAATCTGCACACACCCTTGTTAGAGATCCCTTAAAGTTCGCCTTTGTACTCATTGTTTGTCAATTGTTTGTTTACTTATTTTGTACAATAAAGAGTTTACATACATACACAACTGTGAATAAATTTAATGGTGTGTGTGAAGTTCCCATCCGCACTGGGGCCGCGTGGGAACTAGGAGAGATGGTGATGATGACCTATGTAATTTACCTTTGTATTTACCAAATTTCAAGTTTCTAGCTTTATATATTTAGGCTGTGTAGGTCATCAGTCAGTTAGTCTCAGTACTGTTTTTAGACCTAAGTATAGATTACAGTGCGAACTGTACTCTGAGAACAATTTAAAATGAATCATCTTATTTACATTCCCAGCACGTTTCAGCGATGCAGAAACCATAAACTACGAGTTTATGTATTATGATTTCCATCGACACAATTATGTTTTCAAGGACGAGCTATTAACAATTCATACTATTGCAAAATGAACTTTAAACGCCAGGCCTACAAGAGATAATTTACAACGACTAAATCAAGTCGCATCGAGTTGAAGGATATTTAGTATACAAGTGATGCCAATTTAGCGAATTTTTTGGCAGTTTCCGTACAAGTAGCGACATCTGTTTTCAAAACGGGCAACTTTTTAAAATTTTCCAGCGCCTCCCGAAAAATTGAATTGGCAGCACTCGTACAGTAATTTCGTACGATAGCGTGATTCATATAGTATGAATCTAAATAGAATTGATTCATAGGACGAATTAAGACCGTGATTATAGTTTAGCCATCTGGATTATACGCAATTATGCAGAGCAGAAATAAGCGGAGAGGAACGGAGAATTATATTTGTTATAAAATCAATGTATTGCGGGTCGATTATCGAAATCATGTGTGAAAATATAATAGGTGCGCGAATAAAAAACGGCAAAAAAATGAATACATACAGAAATGGTGTAAATGTGTTTTGCTACAAAGCTAGCTACTAAAACAAGTAGTCGATAATTCAGTGGTATCGGTTTTTACGTAAGGGCTTTCATTGTTCAAATAAATTTTCGTTACAAGTATTTATTACGTACTGTTATCAAATTTTTGATGCCATATTTTTACAACTTTCGGTCCTTTTAAATTATATTTCCTTGAATCGAAAAAATACTGCGACCTCATGATTATTTTGGAGACCTATCTAATTGTACTAATGACACATCGCACATTACCGTAAGATTAACCCTTGAACGCCACGGTCGGCAAAACGCGACAGCCGAAAATCGTACCATGGGTACTGTAGGAACTAGGCTGTATACCGCTGGCAGGTGGTAAAACTGACCTGGCACGCTAGATTGACTGTATTATGTATAATGTTAGTATTTTTGTATCGTATGATTCTAGAATTTGATTTTAAAAGGGTTTGACAGCGGTATACATGCCGATTGCTCCCGACAGCCTGAGCGGCTGGACTTATCTCTGTAAAGTATTGCTAAGCTCTAAATACTGAGTAAATCTAACACTTGAAAAATACTCGTGGATCCTTTTTATTTGAACTGAGTTTAAAGTCACGCGCGTAGATCCCCTTTACCTAAGCTCTTGCCAAGTTACAGTCCCCACAGTACCATGTCGGCATTTCGTGGCGCCTATGGAACGATTTTCAGTTTTTTTTTGTCGTCTGTGGCCGACCTTGGCGTCCAAAGGGTTAAAAAATATACACCCCTCCAATTTTTTTTTTCTTATTTTAACTAAGTATCATGTAGCAATGAAGATCACCTGACCGGTGTAATGTCGCTAGATGACTAGTATTGTGAGGTCTGTGTCACATTACAGTCTTGCTTGCAACTGCAAGCTTATTTAGTTATAACTAGCCGTTACCCGCGACTCCGTCCGCGCTAAATTCGTTTATCGCTATCCCGCGGGAACTATGAAATTTTCCGGGATAAAAATTTCAATTTCCAAATTTCATTTAAATCGTTTCAGTGGTTTAGGCGTGATGAAGTAACAAACAAACAAACAGACATACAAACTTTCGCATTTATAACATGTCGAGTTAAACTCGGTTTAAGAAGTGGGTGATCCGTTACAATATCATTTTATAATATTAGTTTAGTTATAATACAAATCAATCACAAACGTGACAGAAATGTCAAAGTTTTCAAACGGATCTCACGATACTAGCACCAAGTACCTAACTGAACCCTCATTAACAAAATGCACCACATAGTTTCCGATTTAAATTCTCATAGGCATTGCTAATTAGAACCTGACTACGAAGTTTGAGGTCCAGTTCGAAGCAGATATGAATAACACGAATTCTGTTTAACATGTAAGTAGTTATCCGTTGCTAGTATTAGTACAAGCTTGCTTAGTTTCAGGTCATTGATGTCAAACCCTAAATACAAGCAACCACGCTAAAAAGTTTCTACGATTTTGTCCAAGGAACCCTAAAAACACACTAACCTTCGTCCAAGCAATAAACAAAAAAAAAACGTTCTAACCTCCGCAAATATTTTGCACGTCACTGTCCCGCAGAGTCGGGTGACCACGCGTTTACGGGCCGCAGGACAAAGGCCAATTATGCCGCGCCGATCGCCGATCAAACGGCGCTAAAAAATGGCGGCCGACAAACCAGTGACCGGTGAAAGGGCCGGGAAAAATGGCTGTGAGCCGCTGGGTATCGACAGGGTTTTTTGGGAATTAGAAATGACGTTGTAATTAATTATGATAGGCTGTTGGTTTTTGTGATTTTATTTTTTAAGCGATTCAATTTAAGTTAAATTTACTGGAATGGGATGGGTAGCCTAGCCGCCATCTTCTCTTCGGTCTGTGCATCTCAGAGTTTTTCTGACTGTAACATATAACATTTTGTGAGGAAACCTGAGGAGTTTTAAGTTAAATACGCACTGGGCCCAAGTGAATATCTCAGTCCAAGACCTCTCTTTGTGAGAGAAGGTCTATTTCCAGCGGTGGTATGTATTTAGAGAGCGAGAATAATGATGAAAAATGAAGAAGATAAAATATTGCACAAAACTGTGTCAGAGCACCTAAAACGTATTTTTTTAGATAATGCCAGCATCGTGTTAAGAGTGCTAACCATTTTTTCTATTCTTTTACAGGTAAGTAAGTCTCTTCAAATATGGCACGGAGTTACAAATATATATTTTACCGTATCGAAGCTCACTCACTCGGTAAGTATACCTTCACACGCCATATTTATCGACAAAAGGAACCTAATAACATTTTCGCCTAAATTTAATTAAAATCTATTGAATCGAAAGATAAGGTTGTTAATCCAATACAGGCTCATTGTAGTTCAACCCTTTTCGTATTAAGCTCCTTCGAGCGTTCGTTTATAACTCGCCATTTGTCGTCAATGAGCAATCCCAATCACACAATACTAGTATCTCATTACTAATGATTGGACCGGCCATCTGTCGATCGATAGAGAATAGGGGTGCGAGGGAATATTCTAAGCATGAATGAATAGTATTTTTATTTGAAAGCCGAAGTGATTCGAAATTGGTTTTGAACCGTGATTGCTGAGTCACTCGAATGGTATATTTGACGGGTACCGGTACAATCTAAAGTTTTTGGCAGCACAGAATTCTTTAGATTTTTTTTTGTTAAGTTAGTTGGTACCAAATTAAAATCAAGAAGTAACAGTACGTACAAGAAATTGTATTTCTTGATTTTTATTAACTTTTACAGATTTGTTACATGGGTAGCCGAGTAAATAAAGTAATTTGTTCCAATCATTTCTTGATTGGAACTTTCATAATTGAATATTTTGATGCTCATACCTACATATATAATAAATAGTTCATATATTTTAGGCAGTTATCAACAAAAGTTCCAATTTTTATTTGATAGCCGAATGAAAATAAATCTATTGGTCGCTAAAACTGGTATAATAGCTATAATACAATTATATCATAGGTAATCATCCTCATCATTATCAGCATAGACATCTACTGTTAAACAAAGGCCTCCCCCTTAGAATTCCAGAATGATATTTAACTCGCTATTTGTATCCACTAGTGCTAGCGCTTTCTCTTCTGATCCGCCATTCGATAACTTTTCATCCCCAACGGTTACCTGTTCTTTGAGCCATGTGACCCACCCATTGCCAGTCTAACTTACTTAATCTTCGAGTTAAGACATTGACATTAATTTCTGGAGCAAATTTTCGTATTATTATTATAAATAAACATTATGCTGAGCTGGGACTCTTTCGCGACTTCACAAAAACTTGCTTTTATTTTTATTTTGTTTTGTCTTAACTTGTATTATTAAATAGTTTGTGCGATTAGCGAAATAGTGATTCTTACGCTATCTTTTCTTAATAACAGTTTATTATCATAAAAATAAGAATTGTTTACTGACTCTTCAAAGTCAAGTCCAAATCCGTGGACTTAAAGCTTTGATTTGATATTACTTTCATGAATCTTATGGTATTTGCGAACTATTTTTTTTATTACTTACCGTGGGATAGAGAGGGGGCTAGATGTTATTGAAGTTTAAGAAACACTAAATCCAGTGGCTTTATCAACTATTTCATCAGAATGAAAACCTAAGAAATAGACCTCCTAAATCTAAACTAAAAATATCAAGTACAGGCCAATTATCCAGCTAACATCCAGCTGTTTCCGATCGTAACCGGACGTAACCAGTTATAGCCAGTGGTAGCCAGTTTTAGGTCGGCTCGTAAATCTCACGCGGGCCAATAACGGCAAACCTCGAGCGTACCGTGTTAGCTAATTGGCCCGGATTTTTACTGCAACTTCAAACATAAGTATTATTGACCAATTCTTTTGAGGTTTCAATGGCTGGATAATAAAACAAACAAAATGATTTGGTTTTCTATAGAATTTAAAGTACTAATGAGTTAATTCACATAAAAATCCTTACAAGATCAAACAAGTGATCAGTCGTTGTCAAATTAATTGTAGCTTTTTTATGAGCAAATGGAGTTTCAAACGAAATAGTTTTTAAAATTACTTATACAAAGTAAATACGAGTACTCACAAAGTGGGAAAGGATAACATTCAGACGTAATCGCTTTTTTGTTACCTCTTACATCCTACACCTATCCAAAACACCCATAAATATGTAAGAAGAAACAACATCTTACATTTAAATAATATTCATGCTCACAATATCTTAGTGCCGACAGGGAAAAAGAGACGAGTCTCTGAAAGGCCGTGCGTGTTGTCACTGTATTTTATCGACTAAGCTGAAACAAAACTCGGGATAAATGTACTTCCTCTATGCAGTAGGGTGACAATGCGTGTGAATATAGGACAAACGCAGGTTTTTGCGGGAGACGGTTGGCTTTGTGCATTTTTTTGTTATGCTTTGTAAAAGGCATATTCTACATGCTTTTGTGTATGGATTCCGTGTTTTGCGGTTTATCCACTAGCGCTTTTTATTTTCTATTATAATAGTAAAATGTCGTTATGTTTTATTGCTGAAGTTTGCATTAAAATTATTGAATTTTCGCTTGTTCCCGGCAAATATACAACGCCAGTGGAAAGGACTAAAGTGCCAAAATGTTACATTTGAGTTTTTTTTACACTTTTAAAATGTTAGTGATTGCCTAAAAAATTAAATGAGGCAATCGCAAGCAGGAGTAAAACGTCAAACGGACCTCTCGGACAAATCGGTTTGCAGTAGACAATAATGTATTTGTCGTCTTGCTCTTTTGTAATTGTGTCAGGGAAGCCCAGTCCCTAAATTGGACAAAAACTACATCACGGGAAAACCCTTGTGGATCTATTCAAATATACAGCCGGTATTATTCATCATAGCCGGTAGTATTGTATAGCCGCAAATTAGAGACTAGCTAAATAGCGTGCTCTTTGTGCACACGGCACACGAGTCACACGAATACGCAGACGCACGCACACACACACACACACACACACGCACAGCACGCACACGCACACAACACACACACACACACACACCACACACACACACACACACACACACACACACAAGGTCACAAAAAGGTCAAAAGACGTGTCCTGGTGAATTCAAATCGTATGGTTGCCCTATTTTTATACAAAATGAATTAGTTTTTGGTTTTGTAGCTAATTTAAGTTAATTTGCAGGTGGTATGCATGGTGGTGGCATTTTGCAGGTGGTAGGACCTTGTGCAAGGTCCGCCCGGATTGCTACCACCATCTTGCTCGCTAATCCTGCCGTGAAGCAGCAGTGCTTGCACTGTTGTGTTTCGGTGTGAAGAGTAAGACAGCCGGTGAAATTACTGGCACTTGAGGTATCCCATCCTTAGGCCTCTAGTTGGCAACGCATCTGCAATACTCGTGGAGTTGCAGATGTTTATGGGCGGTGGTGATCTCTTATCATCAGGAGACCCACTTGCTCGTTAGCCATCCAGTCGAATAAAAAAAATAAAAATTGGAACACATACAAAAATATGTCATTCTGACAGTAATTTGTACCTAAAAGGCGATGAAGGCGAAACCTCACCAAAAAAAATAGCTTCAATGCCTTAACCTTTTATTTATTACATTAAAAAAACCATTAATGAACAATTCCTAATTAACAACTCTGAATACAGCAATTCCTAAGCTTTAACTCTAGACTTTGAACAGTTGCGACCTTGAAAGCGGCGTATGCACATTAAAATTGCAAATAGCGGGCATAATTGCAAGTCAATTGAATGTGATGGCGCATTTATGCATCCAATTTCCATTTGGAATGAGGACGGCTTAATCTTTGAAGATGCATAGCTTATTCATACCTATATGCACTTTTGAGATGCGATTAAGGTTTAATGTTCCATAATTATTACGTAAGGCTTCACTATCTCTTCCAGGAGTTTTATTACTACGGCCTAGGTCAAATTTCGATGATCACAATTTGAAATTCATAGTCAACCGATAGAAGTTGACGTTTGCTTTGACATACCTGTATCCAAAATTTAGGTTATTGGGGCTAAATACTATTTATTTCTAAACGTCACATTTGCATTCTGTCCTTTATTTTCTGCCCGTCTTTCTGTCTGTCATAGATCTGTTTATTTTATTATCTTTGATGTCAAATGGCAATTAAAAACCGATACTTTAGTAACCCGTCTATGCCTAACATTGCTTAATCTTTGACCGATTCCTGTACGATTCGTCATACAAAAACAACAAACTGATATAAGAATTGTTAAACTAACTCAGATTCGCGCTTCAGTCAGAAACTAAACGAAACCCATTACAGAACTTTGTGGCAATGACTCTTCGTTTCAAATGCCAAAGAAAACAGTATAGCGGTTATTGTAAATAGATTCTACAATGAATCATTATAAGTGAAGTGTTTCGCAACTATGCCTTGTGTGACATACATAGGTTTATTATCACTGCTTATCAAACGTTATCGGTCTTTTACCCATCGACGTCCGTGATAAAAGTATTCAAACGATTTCTTTATTTACGAGGAAAAAATCATCAATTTGTTCTAGTTTAATTCGTAGAAATAATAGTTTGTTCCGGTCCTCATATTTGATATTCTAAGAAAGAGGAAGCAATACCACAGATTATAATAATAGTTACTGCGTACAGAAGCGACACTCGAGTTTGAGAGTCGCTATATTTGCCTACCAGCCGGTTCACTACCGACGATGTCATAGAGTTTTACGAGTGACAACTACCAAAGAGAACTTCTCTTCGCATCAACGATAGCAGTGGGATAGTGCTTTGCTTTATGCAGTGACTTGAAACGAAACTTGAAACAGTGACGTGAAAAACTTACATTAAAAATATTCTTCTATTATATTTTCGACTTTTGCATCCTACGAGATTTTCAAAGTAACCTAAACAAACCCGAATAAGCCTTACGTTGTATATTTACCTAAACTCATAGAGAAACCATTTCCACCGACTAAAACCATTTCTTATATTTTTCTAATTATTCTCTTTCACTTGTTTTGTACTGGCTCAAAGCAAAACTAATTTAACGGTCTGAACGCGTTCATAAGCAAAGCTAGGACGTGAAAAAATATATTTCTTTTTAAGGAAAATTGTCTTTGACCAACAAAACGAGTAATTTAGAAACAAGTGCGACTCGTACTAGTTATTTTGATAGACTACATTGAGGGCCAGATTTTTTGCCGCTCGGTTTTTTCTTTTTGTTAAATTGTATTTTTTTTTTAGGAAAAGATACGTAATTAAATATCATTTGAAAGTGAAACGTCCAAAAAATATTCAAATAAAATATAGTATTTTGTTAAAATTTCATTTTAATACAAGATATTTTTGCTGGCTGTACTTGTTTGTAACTAAACTACATTTCCATACCAAATTTTGAGTCGATACCATTAACAATTGAAGAGTTCTGTCCTGCCGAGACGATTCTGGCCGAACTACCAGGATGTCGCTGCCAGATTATTATATTATCTTATCACTGAATTAACATAAGTACGCCAAATTTCAAATCAATCTGACTACTGAAAGTGGGTCAAAATTCTGTTGCAAGATTTGACCCGTATATTTCAAGTAAAAAAAAAAGGTGAAAACAGGTGGTTTCATGGAACAAATATATTATTAGGTAAGCAATAGGTAGGTGCCCTGATTCAGAATCTTTTATACTGTTAAAAAGAAAATAAGGGCCACGGGAATTTTATGGGTGACAAGAAATGACTAATAAATTATAACATTCCTTGTTTAAAAATGGTTTTATTAATACGACATAACACAGTACAATCACTTTTCATCCAATTAAATGTATTCAATTAAAACGCAAACATATTTTTGATTTCATTTTACCGGTAAAATTCAAGAGGCCCTTATATTCTTTTGAGTAGTATTATCTTAACATTAAATTTTTGTTTAGTCTAATCATAACAGAAATGTCTCAGTAGTCTTGTCTCGGAATAATTCTTGAAATTACTCAATAAATAAATAAAATAAAACTTCGTTATTCGTATTGTATAAAGATTTCTCGGAAACGACATTCCTAAGAATTACTACTTTTCTATCCCGTGCTAAGTGAGGCAGGAATGTCACAGTACAGAAAAATGTGGTGTACACACGAATTGTACGTCACTTTTCCTACATAGTTTGACGTCAACGTTTTTAAATTTTTACAAGCTATTTTTTTATTTATATTGCCCTGTTCGTTGTTATTTTAATCAAAAGTGGCCACAAATGGTTCGTGTAATATACACAGAGCCATGGTGGCCTAGTGGTTTGACCTATCGCCTCTCAAACAGAGAGTCGTGGGTTCAAACCCCGGCTCGCACCTCTGATTTTTCGAAATTCATGTGCGGAATTACATTTGAAATTTACACGAGCTTGCGGTGAAGGAAAACATCGTGAGGAAACCTGCACAAACCTGTGAAGCAATTCAATGGTGCGTGTGAAGTTCCCAATCCGCACTGGGCCCGCGTGGGAACTATGGCCCAAGCCCTCTTGTTCTGAGAGGAGGCCTGTGCCCAGCAGTGGGACGTATATAGGCTGGGATGATGAATATTACACACGGTGCTACTCGCCAGCTTGAACTTGGCTTGACACGCCAATAAATGTTGTAATGAATTCCCTTGTCAAGCAATGCGATGTCGCTATGATTTTTTCTACGACAAGGTTCCACAGTGAGTCACGATTCCGTTGGTTCGATAGTAAGATTGTTTTTTGAACTGTAAATGTAAGTTTATCTTCCAATGTGTTGTGTTTAGTTCAATGGTGGGTCAGGAATTAAATGATTCGACTGTACATGTTTTCTAATTGAAAGTTTTAATTAATGTTATACGTTAATGACAAAAGAAAGTAAATGTTTCTTTCTACTGCGGTTAATGTTATCGATGTACCCACTTAATAAACGGTTTGAATCGGCCATTAGACATTTTTATCGGACCCCAAAACAATATCCATACAAATTCCTTAACAGACGACCGTTTAAGTAAGCGTTCGATAAAAGTATCGCTTTTTCGATAATGCGTGAAATTTATCGCTCACTATAGATAAAACTAACTGCTTTGTAAGAGGAGACGCTCGTTATTGTACTCCGCATAAAGTTTCTCCAATTAATTGATTACACACCAGCCGTACGCCTCGAATACCTCGACAGACGTGATGTCTTGATTCCGCGCGGTTGGAGTAGACCCGGCTTATTTCTAAATAATCTGTGAAACAAACATGGCTTGTACAAAGTTAAATAAGATGATAGACTAATCTAGTCAATTTTAATTTTAATCAATAAGTAAGGTGTACCTAATAAAAATAATAGTCTAAATGAATACTGGAAAACACAGTAGAAGTAACAAGATTCCGGGCTTCTTGCTCTTTGCTCCAGGCCTAAACCCTAAACCTAGACCCTATAAATTTGGCCGTTTCTGTTGACAATCATTTGAAACTTTCGCTGAGTTCGTTGATCAATAATAATTTAAGTAGACCTTAGTCTTAAAACAAATCCAATCCGTTTACATTGCCATTGACTACATAATCAAAATGAGTGAGAGTGAGAAAAGTACGCAACACCCGACCAACTGACCAAACCGATCGACCAATCCACCGACTTACTAACGAGGTTCACTCGGAAATACCGTCCATTGCAAATGTAAAGCCATCAAACTGGCCATATTTCTTCACTCTCTTATTAAAATAACAACTGCTAGTTATGAATGACAAATCGAACGTCTATATTAATATAATGATTAACATTCAACTGCGGCGCGTGGGCGGATTTAATATGCATTGCGGCTATTCTTCCTTGAGCTGGCTTCCGGGTTGCTATTGACGCTGACTTGGATTAATAGGTAATTTATGCAGTCGTGTCTCCGGTTCTTATAAAGCGATAGTAGTACAATTATGCTTATAGGTCAATGGAACAAGTGAGAAGTTAATAATAGAAGTGACACCTAGTTTGATAAGCTGTGTGAGTAGCATTGGGCAGCTTTGGTCCATAAAAAGGTTGTACAAAACTATATGGATCATCAGATATATATCGAAGTAGGTGAGGTGCTCAAAGAAGAAAAAATAAGAAGCACGAAAGAAAAGAGATTAGCTGAGGATAAGAGTTACTTAGATCAAAAAAATTAAGAAATAGATGTTGTATCAGAAGGTGGAGAAACTCTCACTGAAAAGAATGAATTATTGGAAACTGAACCAACTAGAATCTCTCTAAATCATGATGATGAAGAGGATCGGGATTCGGGAATGCAAAGAAATTTATTCAAACTTCAGTTGAATCGAGTCTGTTTATGAAATAATTAAACACTATTATTCAAGGCTGTTGCACCTAGTTAAAACTTAAGAGTATCGCAATGTACCAAAATTGTTGTATACGTTTGCCAGAACTCTAAATTTTAATATGACTAACATTCCCTCGTAAGAGCCAGTTCCGTCGTTTAGTGTGCGACAAATGCCAAGTCGTTATTACGACTTATAGCCTTTATAGCGGTATTCCTTTATTTTTTAGTTTTATGTCACACTGGAGTCACTGGAAACTGGGGAGCGCTAAGTAATGAAAAATGTTGTTGAAGAATGTTTTCGGCTCTACATAGTGAATTCTAAAAGTGCATTATTATAATAATGTATGCCGATAATAATTTTACACCTGGTAAGAATGCGTCCTAGGACAGAAGCCATTTACAACAAAAAATTACAAGTTAAAAAATGCCTCGAGCCCGAGCAGATTTTTAGAGAACCTGAGGCGGTAGGTCGGGCGCCAACAATCTCATCCACCATCTCTTTCGACCCTAATCCTTTACCGTGTGACAGAAAGAAGTAGCGAAAATGATTGTGATTGCGAGGGCGTTCGATATTAAGGCCTCTGATCATAAAACTTGAGGTCCCCATATCCGTTGCTTACTATAGGACTATAGGTAGTGCCACCAGAGTTGAGGTCACGCACACAAGAACATGTCAAGTAATGACAGCAGGAATTTGACATTAACTCACTAGCTGCGTGTGTAATCAATCAATTAATCACTTCAACTCTCGTGCCACTACCTATACACATAATACAAGATTTTCTTTCTTTCTTTGAAATTAGTTCAATTAGTTTTAAAATTTGTACAGTAATATTTTTTAAGTATTTCAATACAATTGCAGGTGGTAGGACCTTGTGCAAGATCCGCTCGGATTGCTACCACCATCTTGCTCGCTAATCCTGTCGTGAAACAGCAGTGCTTGCACTGTTGTGTTTCGGCGTGGAGAGTAAGACAGCCGGTGAAATTACTGGCACTTGAGGTATTCCATCTTAGGCCTCTAGGTTGGCAACGCATCTGCAATACCCCTGGTGTTGCAGATGTTTATGGGCGGTGGTAATTTCTTACCATCAGGAGACCCACTCGCTCGTTTGCCATCCAGTCGAATAAAAAAAAATACAATACAATAACTCTTTATTGCACACCAACACAGTAAGCAGTACGGAAAACACAGGTATATACATAGAGATTTTTTAAGGTAAGCAATAGGCGGCCTTATCGCTTTAGAACGATCTCTTCCAGGCAACCTTTACAAGCCTACCTTACCTTACCTTTATTGATACAAGTCGTAAAAGTACACACTAATATCAAGTATTCATAATAACAATAACAGTAAACTAATACGTATCTAACACAAATAGACTACTGTAAACTACGTATATAATATGTATAAATATGTGAACTCCTCTAAATCCCTGTATTCTTGATAGACTGGTCAGTCATCGGAACTTAGAACTGTCACCCCTAAATCAAGGTTAACGATAAAAACAACCCTAGATGACAGCTATAATATCCACACTAACATCATCATCAACAGAAAACTATAATAAACAGCGTGAGAACTACGGCCCAAACACTCTCATTCTGAGGGGAGGCCTGTGCCCAGCAGTGGGACGTATATAGGCTGGGATGATGCCGATGATGATGATGATAATAAACTTCAACCCAATGAGGGTTTTCACGGAGGCGAAATATCGCTAGATGGCGTTTAGAATCATGAGGTCCGTTTGACGTTTGACATTTGCTCGTGGTTGGTTAGATAACTAAATGAGCTAATCGCAAGCAAACGTCAAACGGACCTCACGACCCTAACGCCATCTAGCGATATTTCACCTGTGTGAAAACCCTCATTTGTGTTCCGCTCGCGACTCGCCCCTATTCGAGATTAAAAAAATATAAATCAGTCCTGACCTGAACTCACCAGCTGCAGGCACTTTATGATGATTGCACGTCAAGAAACAATGGGCACTTACAGCTTTATAGGCCAGCAGTGAACGGGGATTAAACTCACTGGATGGGCTAGTATAGAGAAATGCCATGCGCGTAATAGAGTTGCTTAGTAGTTCCGTTATTGATAGAACTCAGTCTTATCGCTTTTACACAATATTAGGTAACAAACTTTCAGTTCTGGCCAAGTGACGTACTTAGTGAGGTATCTAAGTAAAACAAAAAAGCGACAGGGTAAAAAAATGCTTACTTAAGTTTTGTTACTAGTTAGTTTAGCAACTGCGTACACTTCAATTGCAATTGCAGGTTTTTAAGTGTGATCAGATCAAAATATTAGGAACTTACCTATAATAAAAGTAATCGTAGTTCTCATCCCACACAAAATGTGTCTAAATACATCTTTAGATTACAGATATGATATGATCCGTTGTAAAAATCCCAATTACTTTCCTTTCCTCAAACGTAACAGAAAACTGCGATACTTAAAAATATTATCTAGCAGGCCGTTGACTCCAGACTCCAAACCTCCGATACCAACTCCGTACGCATCTCACGTATCCCCTAACGACGTTTACCGAACCAGCCTATCTGAAAGAGTTGCTTGTTCATCAATTATGAATCCCATTTCTGCTGATTGCGGGCTTCCTAAAGGGTGGTATGATTCAGGGTTTAATTGTGAATGAAAGCTGGATGTGGATTGGGTATAGTACTTTGAAATCTTCAAAGAACAGCTCAATTGTTTTTGTCAACAGTTATAATCAAGCGATGCAATTTAAAACAACCGTAGGATAATGGCACCAGTCATGGACAAGAAACAATCATGTTTTTTTCTGTTAAGCCAAATTTTAAGAAACGTACACTTTGCTACTTTTTTATAATTAGTAATTAGTACTTTCGCAGGTTTGTGCAGGTTTCCTCACGAAACGCGTGTGAAGCTCCCAATCCGCACTGGGCCCTCGTGGGAACTACGGCCCAAGCCCTCTTGTTCTGAGAGGAGGCCTGTGCCCAGCAGTGGGACGTATATAGGCTGGGATGATGATGATGATGAATTAGTACTTCTAAAATTAGTTAAGTCCATGAATGGTGAGCTATAAGGCATTAAATACTTGCTATCCATCACTGGGTAGGTACTACTGTGCTTAAGATATCCATGATTAGTGCCGTCACCATTGGTAAATAGGCAGCCCTATGCCTTGATAAGTTCGTCCTTCGTACGAGTATGTGACACTCGGCAGAACTCTGTTGCAGTCAGCGCTTGCCGCGCTTATCAAAAGAATACTTGATAAAGGCAGCAGAGGCTCCCTGCGACACGTTCACGGCACGACACGACTGGTTCTACCGAGTGTCAAATAGGAACTTGTCATAGTAAGTCAACTATATTTTCGTACAAGTGCTACAAGGGTTTACTTTATCATAACTAATGTTGATACCTAATCGAGAAACTTTTTTTTCTTGATTATTGAATTGACGAAGTAAAACAGTTGTAAGTTAAACTTTACCTGAAGTTTAACTTAGCGCAAAAAGCCCGTGTACACCTCATACTTATAAGTAAATTTCAAAACACGTCCCCTCGACAGTATATCTTTACGTAAACCCGATCCTGTCCCTTCGGACTTCGTCGGTAATCCGAGCAGTCGCGAATCTCTCGAATCTGCGGTGTAATTCTACACCATCCTCATTCATAGCAGTGAACAATGGAGCTAGAACAGTATATGCTTGAAGGTCTTGGGAAATTTTGGTGGTTTCGACTGTACTCTCTACCTTACCACTTGTGAAAGGATCATATGGTGGAGATTTATCATTGAGTTCAGTTAAGTATCTAGAAATGGTCAAATTTAGTGTGATTTGCAAGTGTGCCCTATCTTATCTTCATCTTAGACTCTATGATCGTCAGCGATTAGCTTTGATGGTAATCAATGATGTAGTATATTCTACTTAGCGATTTTTTTTGTGGTTTATAATTAGCAACTTGCGATTATAAGGCAGACACTCTGCTGCTAAGAAAAATCTGAATAAATATTATTATTATTTAGTTTAAACGCCCTTTTTAATAACTGACCTAAAATGTCGCTTCTGTGTGATATTAACTATTCCATGATACGACCTACGTGCTTCTAATGTACAGTGGTTAATATATAGGGTGTCGGCGCCATAGTGGCGCTTCAACTAGTCTGGGTCTGCGCGCTGGGCGTTTCTAAATGACAGTAATGTGTTACAGTTACTGGAACAAGAGTTTATAATTTGACGTATGAGATGTGGGGCGTTCGAACGTCAATGTGAGTTTGAGTGAAATGGAAAGAAATTGCTAGGTAGAACAGATAAAGTAGGTCAAAGCATGATTACGCCCGTGCAAAATGTTATGTCTCTAGACTCAGTGGTTGCGACTTCAGGATTTAATAAGCGTATAGGTAAAAAAACTTGAAGATGACCTGAGGCCGTATCGCCTAACGTTTCTGACGCTCGTAATCGCAATCAAATGTCAGATTTCGCATACAAAAACTATCATTTGATTGCGATGGCGAGCGTCAGAAACGTTAGGCAATCAAAGTCAAAGTCAAGGTATCTTTATTCAATTTAGGCTACAAGCACCTATGAATGACAAAAAAAATCTACCACCGGTTCGGAAAAACCTCTGTTGAGAAGAATCCGGCAAGAAACTGAACGAGGTATATTTTTTTTAAACAGATTTACAATATTATTAAAAGATATCTTAACTAACTAACTTTATTTTTAACACAGTAGGTTCGCTATTTGAAGGGATCGCTAATGCGGATCGGAATTCTTTCCAAATATCCCTGTCCATGATATAATCATTAACTTTATAATACGCCTTAGATATTAATGTCTTCTTGACAATAGATCTGAATTTTGTATCCGTTTCATTTGTAATATTTATACGGCCTCTGTAGTAGTGCATAGAATTGAATTCCGAATACGAAACGTCGACTGACCTATACGGACACGGTTACTAACTACATACAACAGAGGCCGTATAGCCTAACATTTCCGACGGTCGCGATCGTTATTAAAGGACGGTTTTTGTATGCGAAATCTGTCATTTGATTGCGATGGCGAGCGTCAGAAACGTTAGACAATACGGCCTCTGGTCATCTTCTTAACTTTTTTGTCTTGCTTTGCTTACACAATTGTTAGCCAAATCAATTGATTTTTGTTTATTTAGAAACTAATCCAAATTTACACTTTGATGAAAGTCAACCTGGGCCCAATTGCATAATAAAGTACGTACAAGCTAATAGTATTAGTGAATTTCAATACAAAATCGCTAATAATATTAGCTTGTACTTTGTTATGCAATCGGGCCCTGATTTCCCGCGGGCTAGAATTACTAAATTTATTTCTCAATAAAATTAGCTTCGGTAAGTTAGTTCAGAAAGCATGATAAACACGCACTTTCTGTCAAAATACGATGGCAAAACATCCATCCCAGCCTATATACGTCCCACTGCTGGGCACAGGCCTCCTCTCAGAACAAGAGGGCTTGGGCCATAGTTCCAACGCGGGCCCAGTGCGTATTGGGAACTTCACACGCACCAATGAATTGCTTCGCAGGTTTGTGCAGGTTTCCTCACGATGTTTTCCTTCACCGCAAAGCTCGTGGTAAATTTCAAATGTAATTCCGCACATGCATTTCGAAAAACACAGAGGTGCCACGACCCTCTGCTTGAGAGGCGATAGGTCAAACCACTAGGCCACCACGGCTGGCAAAACATTATTCACTACTAACATGCATCTATAGGTAAAGATGACGAATGACAAATCAGACGTCACCTCATTGGTGAAGTCGATATCTGGGTTAGTAAATTTCTGTAGACATTTGACAGTTAATCAGGTCTCACGAACTTTTATAGAACTCGCATATATTTAGTAACTTAATTTTTAGAGTAGGTACTCTTCTTGTATAATATTTATTATATACTACCTAATTGTTGGCAATAAACGCATTTTCTTTCTTTCCTTCTTTCTAGTTAATTAGCATTGGATATCGTTCTTGGTAAAATGTAGCATGTTCTGAATATGCACTCATTGTTTTTTTCGTTTACGTTTTCGTTGGCAGCAATATAATCAATTACTCAGTAAAAGACGATATTGACGGCCAATTGATTAAGTGGCAGACGACCTGGTTTTTAATAGAAAATGATTGTGCAGTTTGATTCAACATATTTAGCGGTGGGGACATGGACGAGCCCAGAGGCGGGCGGAGGAGAGCTACCCCCCTCCTCCTAGAAACTGCATGTTTTACAATACATATTGAAAAAAACCTCGCAAGCCGCAAGTGTGTACATCAAAACAAGCACGAGGAATCCGACCAAAAAAAACTGACTTGTCTCCCCCCCCAAGACTAGCTATCGCATGGAGTGACAGAGCACTGACACTAACTCTAAGATTACCCACAGCGCGAAATTGATGCATCGATACATAACAGTCTACCACGAAACTGCGTCGGATTACGTATGCCAGTAAACAATTGAAAGCCGATACGTGGTCCGTTGTGTGCTCAGACACTTTAATGACAAACATCTTATTGTTCTAATGTCAATATAATGGTGGTTTCATATGTCGTTTGACACTTATGAATGTGAGTTATTATGAATTATGCAACTGTGAGCTGAGCTTTCAATATTAATTTTAGTGGGTAGTAGAATTGACAAAATAAGACAGAAATTATTTACTTTTGTTCAATAAGGATTTCTAGTAATTTCTAGACAGGCGAATACCACTAGAATGGCGTTAGCATCGAAAGGTCCGTTGACGTTGCGGTTCTTGCTTGCGATTGGCTCATATATTTAGCCAATCACAGACGTCAAACATATGTCTAATTTGTCAAACGGACGTAACGACACTATAATTAGTTTGGATTGGTATTTAACTAAATGTAAACAAAACAACGTCAATTTGTGTCTTTGAAATTCCCCCTTTACCTAAACTGTTTACATTTCTGTGTTGAAATACACTAGTTTGTATTAATATGATAGTAAAATGAGTAGGTAAGTCACTCAGTGGTCAGTTAGTGTGGTGTGGTGGTGGTGAGATGGGTTTGTGTGATTTGTGTGTGTTCTTGCAGTGTGGACGCGGAAGAACTGCATGAGCACGCATATTTTGCATAAACTTAACTATCATAAGGTCGCGGGTGAGCAAGGAAATTCTTTTAGTTCATTGATATGGACCTCCGCAAAGTAACGCCTGATTCAATAAATTATATAAAAAGCGCATTGTCTTGTCACAAAAATCTCGCGCACAGGATTCCAAGCGGATATCGTGGTCGTTCTCAACTAAATGATTTTAAAAGTTTTATCTATTTCAGCTTTTTATATTTAACTCAATTACTTTCGTTTGTCATTCATTAATTATCATTGAACACGTGTATGCATTTAGGACATGGGAAATGGGTCAAAATAGGTCATTATCGAAATGATTTGTTAGTATATACCAATCGACTGGGCCCTCGTGGGCCTTTAAATAGCTCGCTATAATAGACTTTGAAGGTGGGTCAAGTAATTGGACGAGGTGCGTGTCTAATCCCATAATTTTTAAAAGACATAATATTGTTTGTCATAATGTTTGTTAGTCATAATTTTATACACCGAAACCGTAATTTTTTGAGAAATGTTTAAATAACCAAAAAAAAGTTGGAAAACCCCCGACATTGTCACTGCAAAGTTAAATATCTCAAAAACGGCTGAACCAATTTTGATGAAACATTTCTAAGAACCATCGCTAGAAAATCTGCTTTCAAATAAAAAACCGCATTCAAATCGGTTTAACCGTTACAGTGCCACAGACAGACACACAAGCGGTCAAACTTATAACACCCTTCTTTTTGCGTCGGGGGTTAAAGTTTATGACAAATTATGCGAGCCGATATGGACCCGTATTAACAGTAAAGTACTAGTCATCAATAAGATCAAAGTTGGTTCGAAAACATTGTTTAGAAAGTAGGTAGGAACTCTTAGACTTATTTTCATTTCTAGGTAGCATTTATTTTTGTCCAAACCTTTCAATCTCCTTTCTACTGGTTAATAATCCCTCTAGGTATATACCATAATAATCCTCGTGAGGTCAAGCATTATGCAATAAGGTCTGCGCAGGCGCGTATTAAACGTCACAGAGCGCTCCATCCATTATCAGAAAGCTGAAGTGGGAATTGAGTAGGAAAGGAACGGGAGAAGACATTATTTGCTCGTATAATTCAAACTAGGTTTTTTTTTGTTTTCATTGTGGGTAGGAATCCACAGTTAAAATGATGAATAGGTGGAAACAAGTCGCTTGATATAGCTAGGAAAAAACAAAGATATTTTGAACATGAAACTACTGTGAAACGCACTCATATTAAATGATATGTAATGAATAACTCACGTCTGAAATCGAGTTTAGCTTGACATGTTTCGGGCTTATTCGTAGCCCTTCTTCCTAGGAGCAACGCCACTCGGCGGCTGCCGCAACACGCGCACTGGTGCGCTGGTTTTAAGACGTGAGTTATCCGTTACAATATCATTTAATACAATAAATAATATTCAGAGTATTTGACGTACGCCAACAACCACGACCACTTTAACTATTTAGCTATTTATTGTACGTAGAGAATATAGATTTGTTATTATACAACATGCAGAAAGCGGGCTGAATAAGTTACTCCTTGATTTTTTTATACGGGGAAAACGAGCAGGCGGGTCACGTGATAGAAAACAATCACCGCCGCCCATGGACATCCATAACACAAGCTGAATCATGGATGCGATGCCAGCCCTTATTGAGAAAAGAGATGTCTCGTGTTTTGAAGATCCCCAAGCTGTTGTTATTATTGATATGTTTTTTTAACCAGAGGTCCCTACATCCATTATTATGTTTTAATGGTTATTTGGGCACAAACTGTATTATTATGGGCATTCACCATTGACCTAGTACTTAGCAAGCTTGTATAAATATAATTATATAGAGATACATTTAAATACAATGGAAATTCGTATTTTCATACAAATATCTTCGATTTCGTGTCAGTTCTCTAACCACTAGGCATGGTCGTCTACAAACAAACTGTAGCTGTAGTTTTGGCCGCCTCATTTATCTGGTCACTTTTTATGAATTGGCTGTAGATTTGCTGTCATTTTCAATTATTTGTTATGAGTTCCTGTATTTCTACCAGATAACTAAAAAACTATATCAGAATATTCGGCCATTTTTACAAAAAAGTGTCCAGATTAATGAGGCGGTTGAAACGCTCGAATAATCGCCCTGTACTATTTAACTTAGATCTAACAATAACAGACTTATATCAAACATCAACCAAATTAAGATGCCACCGTTCGATAATACATAAAATTGAAGTGGATTGGTGTATCCACATTTGTACAAAATATTCTAAACAATATTAGAGAGGAAGACAAGCATTATTGTCACCTCCACGCCTTCCAAACCCCGTGCAGCTACGATGTGGATTGAATGGTCGTACGCAAATGACAATACGATTCCGTTCCTGTTGGAAATGCACTTGGAAATAAATGCGGTCTGCTGCCGACGTCTTGGCTCCGTGCTGCGGCTCGCTGACATACGATTTGTTCGAATATACTAAATAAATAGGTCTTAAATCAAACTGTGCCGTAAACAGTAGATTGTACAGCGCGAGCATAAAACGAGCCATTTTACCCGAGGTGTTACGGCGAGGGTGGATAGACATGGCGAGGGGAAAATGGGTTTAAGCTCGAGTTTTAAGTGGAAACAATTATTCACTTTCTATGTACTTTTTATTTTCATGCATTACTAGCTTTTGCCCGCGGCTCCGCCCGCGTGATATTCGGTTATCGCGCACTGTTCCCTCGGGAACTGTGCATTTTTTCGGGATAAAAAGCAGCCTATGTCACTCTCGGGCCCATAAACTATCTATCTCTATGCCAAAAATCACGTCGATCCGTCGCTCCGTTACGGCGTGAAAGACGGACAAACACACAAACATACAAACACACTTCCGCATTTATAATATTAGTGTAGATTATATAATATTTTTTTTTTTATTTACTTCATTTTTTTTATTGGTTTGATTGATTTTTAGTTTTATATAAATAAATAAAAAATATGTAGAAACTTCTTTGCAAAGAAAGCAAAGAACTTATTTTATGCACTAGAGCATAAAAGGTCATTTTTTGTCGCCTAGATACAGCATAAACACGAACTTTACGAGCATGAGAAGTGAAAATATATATTACCAGCTGTTGCCCGCGACTACGTCCGCGTAGAAGGTATGAAAAATAGTTTACATCCAATTCTCAGACCTACCGAATATAAAAAAATCATAAAAATCGGTCAAGCCGTTTCGGAGGAGTTTTGTCACAGACATTTTTGATCCGAGAATTTTATATACCTATTACTAGCTGATGCCCGCGACTTCATCCGCGTAGAGTAGAAGTATTAAAAACAGTTTACATCCTATTCTCAGATCTATTGAATATACACAAAAAATCATAAAAATAGTCATACATATTTAAAGGATGTCAAATACGCATTCATGCAACATTAATGAAAATATATTTAAATTGAAGGGATAATCCACAATCAATTAATCTTAGCTTCATATATTTTTTTTGCATTACATGATTTTATACTAACTACATTTTGTTTTTTGCAGGTAATATACCAGTCGTCTTAAAGTAGAACCACCAAATCAACGTAACGGTATGTTCATCTCGCTTACTCAAAAAAATTTAAAGAGAAAACGTTTAGAACAACCACAGCAATAAAAGCTTAGCCAGGGGCGCCCAACATTTTATTAAATTACACAAAATTATAATCCACATTATAAAGAACACTAGTTCTTAATTTAATTTAACACAAGAAATTGTGGCTTTTTATTTTAAATTGCCAGCTTAATGCCGGTATTTGGGGTCTTACTTAAGTTCATTCTCTCGCATCATTACGTTTGGATCCAGTTAGCTTGGGATTGGCACGTCATCCATCCATCAAACGACGGGATATTATGTTTTAGATTAATCATGAACCCTTTATTTTGAACCTTTTGACTGGTTATTTTATCTCGAATGGCGTTTGATCGAGATAATAGCTCGTTAAGGACAGTTTGTGAATCTGTGTAGTGTTAGATACAGTGATAATTTATTATTGGAAAGCTTATTGCGTCTGAAATTTTAATTATAAAGATGAAATTGATGGTACAAAGCAACGGTTTTAATTAATATTTTATAAATATGATGAGTGGGAGTTATTATAAGCAGATTAGATACTCACTTTAATATAATAGTGAAAAGTTATAAAATAACATGAAGAATAGTTTTTGAACTGAGTTTTTTGTTTTTAAATTATATTCAAAATTTTCTTTAGGTTTATTAATTTACCTCTAAGTCTTAAACACATACCCGTAGAGGATGATTTAGTGTTCTGTTTTTGGCACTTTGAAGTGTACTGTTTTTGGATTTTATTTTGGAACTATCTTTTAGGATATTCTGCATAGCGCATTATTTTTCAAACAATAAATTATTATTTATAGCTTGAAAATTACTGACTTACACTTGAAATTAGGACTGTGAGAAACAATTTCAAATGTATTGTTTTCTGTCTGTGACTTTACAATAAATCTTTATACTGGTTTGAGCCACCCATAAGAATTCGTCGTATATTAAAAATTCCCTACGCGTACACACTAATTGCCGGATTTGCGTAAAACTTTAAGCAGATCCTACGCAGCGAAAACCGAACTTTCACGATTCAACTTCGGCATTAAATTGGCCAAGTTTCCGCTGCGTTCATTCATAGAAATTTCAACTTTAAGACGTTTAAAATACGAATATCAATGGGGACGAACGTAACGCAGTATTATGGAACCCTTGTTTTGACAACTCATTATCGGCATGGTCCTAAATGGACAGGTCGCGGAACGTAAGCCCCGATCCGACCGAATTCGGTTCGTAATTCGAATGTTTATGTTTACTGAAGTTATTTTCGCGTTTGTTGAGCTGATTGCGAGCGTCAAAGAATCGGTACTGGCATGCAAAGTGGGAAGAACTGGCCATTTATCTGTGTGTGGCGTATAAACTAAAAAAAATGTATGCATAACAAAGAGTTTTAAGAAGTTAAGATCGCTAAGTGATTAACACCAAAGAGCATTATCTTCATGAACTGCGTATGATTTTTGTAAATAAGGTAATGGAAATATGGTTCCACGACCGGATGGCCAAGTGGTTAGAGAACCTGACTACGAAGCTTAAGGTCCCGGGTTCGATTCCCTGCCGGGGCAGATATTTGTATGAATAATACGAATGGTTTTTTTCGGGTCTTGGATGTTTAATATGTATTTCAGTATTTATTCATCTATATAAGTATGTTTATCCGTTGCCTAGTATCCGTAGTAAAAGCTTTGCTTAGTTTGGGACTAGGTATAAAAAACAACAAATTAATATACAGATATAAAAAAATAACAAATTTTCATCGATATTTCAATAACTTTGAAAACAGTATTATTAAAACCGATTTTTGCAAAATTACCATCACGATATTCATATTAGACGGGATTTGATATAAGTCATTGCTTCACAAATATTCACTTTATCCCTCTCAAAGAGCTTCGCCTTTTTCTTTTGCAAGCGATTTAGTGTTCCTTGTGGCGACCATTTCAACTAATTCTTAATTGGCCTTATAATTGATCAGCTTATTAACCCATGACTTCTCCCAGAAATCGAGACTGAGATCTGAAAAGCACAAACGTTGACGCAATCAGTCTCGAAGACGCCGCTTGCATTTCAACTTCAAATTAGAGAGAGGTTAGATATAGAGGGTGTTTCATAATACAGATACGTACAGACTTTCTTAACAATGCAAGCTACAGCCGGGCTTAAGTCTTAATTTTGTCGAACAAGCTGTCCGTTTTGATGTATTCGTCCGCGATGAGAATAATAAATGGCGCGTCGGAGGAATCCCTGATTGGGCACCTGTTGGGGACGTAACAAGGATATTGCAACGCGATTTGTGTTATTTATGAAGGCTTAGGTTGTGGGTCTAGAACGCACCTTAGTTGATTCAGTTTTAGAGTCAGGTTGTGGGCAAGGGAAATTAGTAGATCGGTTGGGTTACATTGCAAAGAAATTTAATATTGTCTGTTCAATTTTGTTGCGTCCGATTTCACGGAGCGAGTTTCTAATGTCATAACGATTAAGCAATAAGAAGATCGCTAATTTTTCTTTCTTTAAATGTGTTGATAATACGGTATTTGACAACTCCTGATTTTGCCATATTTTAATATTATTATGAAAATATAGATATACAGATAGTGTTTAGCGAAGAGAAAATTTAAATCGGTTGAAAATTGGATTTATAGTGATTTTTTGAAAAATCTATATACCTGTCTCTTTCTCAAACGCTTTTCTCTATGCAACAAGTATGGCGGTACTGGCGTGTACACACATGCGAGTATGTCTTTCTCTGTCTAATCTTGAATTTTAAACCTTTATAACTTTGTTATTTGTAAAGGTAGCTTAAAAATTGTTTCTCTATTCGATAACAGGCATTGTGTAGTTTTAATTTATAAAACGTATACAAAATAGTCAAATACCGTATTGTAATCAATTGATTGAGGCGTTAGTTTGTGGAGGTCAATGAACTTCTTCCTGTCTTGAAAAATTACAAAAATTAACCGGTTCAACTCACGATTATAAGTCCGGAACGGTCGAGCTCGAAACTAGTCGGATTGTCGACTTAATAATATTGAATTGAACCATATAATTTGTTGTTATTTCCCAAATGTGTCTCACGAGAGCATAAGTAAAAATTATATATCCTTATTTCCCTGCTACCACATCACTTACTGCTTGTGCATAGTAGCAAAAGAGCAAAGTAATTTCAATATTATTGTTCTTCAGCAAATCAACAGAGATTTATATTCCTCGTATTACTTAACCTTTCATGCGATTTTTGATAACAACTCAACCAAAATTGTAACGAACTCATCGTAATCTCTCTGTTTGCTGGAGCCGTCACGGCTAACAAAGGGTGCAAACACTGAAAATGCTGCCAGCAATAATTGCGACGCGATTATTCGATTATTCAATTTGACGTTTCGCAATCAGCGGGCACAAACGAGCAAACAAGCGTAATCAAACATGCCTGAATCGATTATCAACTCGATTCTACCCCCGCCCCCTCGCTATAACTGGAAGCCAAATTAAATTTCATTTGGCTACTGGAATGAAAATGAGTTTCATGGCGCTCCGATTCGATTTTCGAATTGTTGTAATAGTTCGGATTTTGCTTGTTATTATCGAATGATGTAAAAGTTTTCGATAGTTGAATTTGGTATAAACTTGCGCGGGCATGCAAAGTGAGGCTTACAGCATTTTTATAAAGAAAGAACAGTTTTAAGCGTCGTTGTTCTTTAGTCCTTTTACGTAACTACCCTGTTAGGTACATTAGTTAAACGTATCAAATTCATACATGCCATCGTTGATTATTATCAACCTCAAACTAAATTTTCGCTAAAATAGGTGGTTACTCTACATTTTGCCAACACAATAGCCTATAAATTCGCCTAAAGATAGCCAGACCTTCCATGCAAGTTTAATTAAAAAGTAGGTATTAAACTGGCTCACTGGAACTAGGCTATCGGGCCGATGCTCGCAGATCTAGCTCGAACAATCAGGCCGGTATTGCAGTTTTAAACTTTTTTTTTCTCCTGACACGGCCGCGGTTCGAGAAAAACAACTGCCTAGCCAGCGGCACATGCTTGCTTCATGGAGTTTAAATTCGGTTAAAAGATTTTTTGAAAGTGGAATATTTGATCACCCTGTGGTTTGATCTGCTAAATTTGTGGCCACTGATGATTTTTAATAACAAGACTTAGAAATTTTTAAGTTTTAACATATGTAAAAAGCAGAGAAAATTTACATCGTCATCAATTCAGAAAGAAATTTTCTCAGAGGTCTGTGCTGAGTAGTGGGTTAGGTTAGGTTAGGTTAGGTAGTAGGTTCATAAGTTGGGATGGTGTTGATAAATTTAGAAAACCACGTGGGTGTTATGTGATGGTTGACGTCCGGCTAGCCGAGTATTTTGAGAATACCATGACTAAATTTCCCGGATTCAAAACCCTGTCGGGGCAGATATTAATGTATGAAGAATGCGAATAGAATATTTAATTACATATCCATTATTATCCATTGCTTAGTGTGCATAATTATTTATTAGCTTCTAGTTCTCTTCTATCCGCAAAACAGCGAGATAATCAATATTTACCGTTACCAAACACATCAACAATTTTAGATTTAAAATTATAAATAAGTACCTAATGTATGTGTGTGTATTTATTACCCAATCTGTCCTTCCAATAAAACAAAACAAACATTTTATACACATTCGGTTGCGAAATTTTAAAATTACAATTCATTACGGCGTACTCCTCGGGGAGTCATAGATCGCCAACATTTTATGAGTCTATAGAATATTTTAAGTGCATTAAAACGCGGGAGGGAAGATGGGTCGGTCCCACGAGACTGATGGCGTAGATTAGGAGCTTCTACGCTGTCTTTGGCTTGTCTTTATGTATGAGAGATTACATTGGCTGGATGCTTAATGGGTGCAGACGAGGTTAATCAACCTTTATGGTAAATGAGAGGGTTGAAGTAAAGTGCAGCTCTTGGACTAATTTCGAAAGGGGATGTGTTAGTTTTAAACGAATTGCAAGCACTTTAAGGTCTTAATGTGATGGGATGAGTTAACGTTGCTGTTTTGGACAAAAGAGATGGCCTGGGTGATATTAAGCCTCGTTAGGATAATGTTTGTTTCGAAATGTGATAGTTCGCTTTTAGTATTCCTAACAAAGAGGAATGTGGAGAATATAATATTCTAGCTGTTTAGATGTTATAGAGGACTTTATTTAGGGCTAAGTATAGGTAAATTATTTGTCGTAAATTACAAAAGTTGTTGTTTATTTGGAGATAAACAAAATGATACTTAGTCGAAGATCGCATCAATCACCATGCTATAAAAACCCAAAGTAATGTTTGTTAAAGCTTCTTAAATTGTAACACCGTGAATCATAGTTTCAAGACGCAAATGTGGATCTTACTTAAATTTTAGTAGGTAGGTATTTAGACACACACATAATATTTTCTAAAAATAGTAGATTAAATTTTAAAACAAGAAGAGACTACACATAAAAATGCAAACAGAATTAAGAATATCCTTCATCATCAAAGACAAATTAATTGTTAAACTACAATTTTGAAATAAAAACTCGCTGCAAGAATTTAGCCTAAAATACATTAACATTTCAAACCCCACCAGCTAATTAGCCGACTAATGGCGTCAATTGTGCTCTCAGGTCGAGTTCCAAAGGAAACCTAGCCCATTGTGACGCGATCTTATTGTAGGGTCTGCACTCTGCAGTACAATTTAACTAAAGTAATAACCGACTGGGGTTCTGTCTGTACATTGTTTTGTTAGCTTACAATTTAAGTTCATTTGTGATAATATTATGTAAGGTAAGAAATAAAAAGTGATGTTATAGTAATTCGGGAACAGGTTGTGTACCACTGCTAACCAATTTAAACGACCACACAATTTGGACGACCAGATGGCCAAGTGGTTAGAGAACCTGACTACGAAGCTTGAGGTCCCGGGTTCGATTCCCGTGTCGGGGCAGATATTTGTATGAAAAATACGAATGTTTGTTCTCGGGTCTTGGGTGTTTATTATATTGTGTTTAAGTATGCATCTATCTATATAATTATATTTATCCGTTGCATGGTACCCATAACACAAGCATTGCTAAGCTTACTTTGGGACTAGGTCAATAGCTGTGAATTGTCCCGTGATATTTATTATTATTATTATTATTAAATGAGTTTTCATACGTGAATTTGTCACCGAAAAAAATCAAATGTGTTGAGTACCTTATGACTAAATTGTCTAATCTAACCTCTTATCTTTAGGGGCTGTTTCACCATCCATTGATTAGTGTTAACTGGCGGTTAGGTGTGATGCCGTCTCTATTTGTTTTGTGCGAGTAGACGGAGACGGCATCATATTTAACCGGCGGTTAACGCTAATCAATGGATGGTGAAACAGACCCTAAATCTATCAATAATTGTTTAACAGCTACTTAGTACGTGTAAACCATCCAACTGTTGAATTGAAGTTCCGAGATTTTCATAAATTCCTTTGGGAATTCCGAAAAATTGTGGTCTTTAATGACGTTGCATTATAATTATAGACCAGTAGGTACAATACAATACAATACAAATACTCTTTATGGTACACCAAAATAGTAAGCGATACAGAAAAACACAACACAACAGGTAAAGGTATTAAACTGAAATCGGAAGTAATTGCTACAAAAGGTTTTATTGTAAACGAACTTCTTTTGTTGCCCAATATGACTACCCCAGGTTTATCACCACGACGAAGTTTTGCATAAGTGGTCGGGGGTAAAAAGTAACCCAAAATCTCGTAAAGGACTTACAATGTCGACAAATGTTCTTCATAGAAGCTATAGGGCATTTAATCCTGCATCGAATGAGGCCAAGTTCATATTTTTTGGACTACCCGTTCTCATATATTCATCATCATCATGTCAGCCGAAAGACGTCCACTGCTGGACATAGGCCTCCTCCAAGGCTCTCCACTCAGACCGGTCTTGTGCTTTCCGCATCCACCGCGATCCCGCGTTCTTAACCAAGTCGTCGCTCCATCTTGTTGGAGGCCTACCGACAGCTCGTCTCTCGGTCCGCGGGTCTCATATAATGCTTATCCAAATTGGGCGCATTTTACATATGAATATGAAAAATGTGCCATTTACTATTACTCAGTTTTTTCAGTCCAGTTTGAACTGGTTATAGCTGCCAGTGTTTCTCAAACAGTAATCTTATCCCGTATTCCCAAGCTTACGTGTAATTTCCAATGCGGATGTGTCTCATAAACGAATTAACGCTCAGATGGAGTCGCTTTAATGGGATAATATCACGGATTACTCAATTTAAACCTGCCTTATTGGATGGGCCACGTTAATTGTAAGTACGCTTTGTCATGGTTTAGTCCTACCGAGAAGTACCTAGTTTATAAAGGAACCGTTAATTTAGCAGATTTTTATTGTCTTAATTCCTCTTGATGTGTTAATAAAGACCAAAAAATTATGAAGGGGGCTCTTGGAAAAATGCTGCTACATGACTAAGTAGTTAGGAGCCAAGAAATCAGTTGATATCAAAATTTCAAATTATATTGTACCTTCACACCAAACACTTTCGGCAACATTGGCAAAATACGCTCACAAAGTTTTTAAAGTTAGAACACGATATTTTTTTTAAATGGTAGCCAGTTCTTTTTAAATTTAGAAAAGTGGCCAGTATTCAAATTAAAACCTAATGCGATTTTCCGCTCTAATTCAAAATTGGAATGAATAGCAAAAGTTTCTGTTTAAATACACAGTATTATAGAGGTATGGCTCAATACATCGATATTGTTTAGCAGATAGCGTTCATTTGTTTATGTTGGATGATAAATGAATATACGGTTGCAGCGCCATTTCCCGCCAAGAAACATGGGCTTAGCTACTAATTGCATAATTGATTAATTGTTATTCGTTATTGCTATTCCGTTATATTAATTATTTTCGCTTATCCATGCCGCGTGAGCATTCTTGTTCCTTCAAGATTTTTTGTGCATGTATTCTCCTGTAAGTCTGGCTGAACTGAAACGAAATGCCAAAAAAATCATAAGGCGGTTATTTCTGGAATCATTTTTTACCAAAATAACCTATTAAATAAAAGCCAGTAAAGCCCACAGCTGCAATATATTCTGATTGACCTAATTTGTTTACAGCATTTAAAACCCAAAACACCGAATGAAAAAAATTAACTACTTATCTATAGATACCAATACCACCGATTAATTATTAAGTAGTATTAAGACTTAAGATAATAATGTCGTATAAATAAAGATAGTTTCGTGATTCCTGTTAAAAAAATATGTATTTAGGTACAGTCAAGGCCCTCTCAACAGGGTCTAAATCTAATAATGAAAGCATGTTTTTAAGGGCCTTTATTAAACGCTAAAAGTTCGCAGTTATAACAAAAATACACGCTGCGTTATTTATTGTAACCAAAATTGAGTGAATTAATCCTTCCGTTAATTGACGTTACATCGGATTTAAGCCGTTCCCCTTCGCTCACGGGGTTTAATTAAAAAGCACATTTATAGCAAAGCGGATTCCAGTTATTATATTTAAATACCACATGTCGTTAAAAATAAAAGCGTTAACACGGATTATATCTATTAGAAAGAATGAAAGAGGAAATGGTGATAATTCTTAGTTAAAAAAAAAATTTACTGAACGAAATATTTATGCTTAATTGTTTTATATAAGCTATAGTGAGACATGATTTCTAAAACGACGAAATTAAACGGTTAAAACTTAAATTCGGGATTATAAGGCCAGTTGGTCACAAAATAATGAACACGTAATTTTTTTTTGTCAATAAAGTAAACAAAAAATTATGAAGAATTTATAGCAAGGTGAAATAAAAAAAATGTAATAATAAATGTAATAATATTTTTATAGGCTATCCTGCAGACATACTGTGTAAACAAACCTATGTAAAAAAAACCATGTAAAAAATAATGCCAAATAAATCTTTTTTCATTCTTTCATTCATTCAAGTCCCGCGTGATGTCACGTCGTGTGACACTTCTTAGCACTGAGTGACGTCACGGGCCCCCACTCCCGACCTTCGATGCGCTTCATCTTGGTAATTTTTTATTTGATTGACAAAAGAAAATAGTCCATTTTACAACAAGAGCATAAAACGAGCCATTTTACTCGAGGCGTTCATATTGCCATACCAGCCGGTACGGCGAGGGTGCATAGACACGTCGAGGGGAAAATGGGTTTACTGCTCGAGTTTTACACACTGCTTTTCACTTCGATTGAGAGGAAATTAAATAGCAACATTGAAAACAATTATTCATTTACTAGGTAAGTACCTTTTATTTTTCATGCATTGCTGTATGATTTGACTGATTTTTTTTTAAATAAAATTATTAAAAATATACATAGAAACTTTTTTGTTTGTGGCTGATGACACCTGATTGATTACCTGATTTTACTTTATGCACTAGAACATTAAAAGACATTTTATGTCGCCTAAATCCAGCATAAATCCAACTTTACGAGCATAAGAAGAGAAAAATAGTTTCCAATACTGTCTGAATTTATAATAATTTAACTGGCGGAATAAATAGAATAATGCAGTGCCCCCGCCAAGTCGAGCAAAACAAAAGCACTACCGTACCAGCGTTCGTTTTCTCGAAGCCATTTCGGCTGTTTCCATTTTTTTTTACCAAGGAACTACCCAAATGTACCGTAAAGTCCCGTACCCACAAATTACCAGTTACGTCACTAATCTATTTCGAAGTATACCAAAAAACCCGTTACATCAGAAACGTGACACATGTTCGACAAATGTCGACAATTTCTTGTCAGGGTCGTTGAACCCTTATTAGCCGTCGTAATAGGGTAAATCGGGCCCACGGTTTGTCCAAATTACCCGCTAATATGGGAGATAAGTGGACTATGGTGTAGAAAAATGGAACGTTTAAGTATCATGGACATTGAGCATAAACATAGGCATAGACGTAACTTTATTCGATACCAAAAAATATATAAAATAATAAACAAATTACAGAAACATTTGATAATGTTGAAGTTGGACAAGAGATTTTACTCTGTCTTAGATAGCTATAAAAAAAACTGAAGCTAGTACCTCACAAGTTTCTTGAAACGGCTGAAATATAATATTTTTAACGTTTTTCAAACCCTCTGTTCAAACAGCTCAGTATTTTTTTAAACTGAATCGAAAAGAACCACTTAATTTTCGAGCATGCTCACAAAACTTGACGAGAATGGATCCAAAAATGCGGGTTGTAGAGTAGAACATAGAGCAGAACTATAGGACAGGCTAACGACACTTCGCTAGCCTTTTGCGCTCGCTCAATCAAAGATACTACCAGCAAAAAATAGACTAGAAATTAATCTTTTGATTGATTCAGGAGTGAATTTGTTTTCACAAAATCTTTTCTTCCTATACCGCATCCATTTATATTCAGTTATAAGCGCGCGCGCACGTGGACGACCCAAACGCACAAACTGTTTAATACTTTTATAATGGCCAGCGTGAGACGAGTCCAATGTGTTAAGTGGGATAAGTTAGGTATGATGTTATTATCAATTCCATTCGACATGACATTTGACTGAATAAGTAAAGTAAGCTTATGTATAAGTGAGTTTAAATGTTTTAAAGATTTTTCACTGTGTTTAAAAAGTGAAAACGGTGAAAAAATTACAACTGAATTATGGGCTCAAAACCTGCGTTTTACATTTAAAAGTAATAAAAACCAGGAATTAGTGCTACTTCGTGTAGTTTTCGGTGGCCAAGAGAGGGCGCCAGTTACTAAATGATAAATGCGAAAGGGATGTTTGCTTGTACTGCTTTCATGCTTTACTTCGTCCCTAGCATCCCTGATAAAATATGTTCACCTCTATTCAGCCAGTAAACAAATTCATCTTTGCAGCCGCGAGAACGTTCCAAATTCGAGCCCGTTCAAATTCAAAAATCGTAAGTCAAAGCGTTCGAAAACCGAAAATTCTGTGTAAAACTCGAAAGGTTTTAATTACTGGGAGTGGTTAGGGTTGCCATCAATCTGCTTAATGCCGGCGAACCGACCGATTTGTTTGCCACCTGTAAGCAGAAACGGGACGTGATCCATTACGGTCGAAAGGATCCGATAGAGATGTAAAACTAAACGCATAATGTATAATGTTGGCTGAGGGAAGTTTTAGGTCGATGACCTAGTTCGGTGCAGGTGTACTTAGGTTGTTTAGGCATTCGACGTAGTTTCAGTGCCGATAGCCTAGGTACAGCAAAGCGTTTGTCTTTAGTGTAAGTTGTATTGAGGTAAAAGTCAATAAGTACTTAAGATTTTTTTTTTACCCAGAAAGACTAAAATTGTTTTTATTTTTTTGTAAAGGGTAAAATTATTAACTGTCCTCTTTATAAAATGCTTTCGCGCTAACGCGTAGGTAACGCTTTTAATGGAACTTGAGTTACCTACTTAAGAAATAAATTCTGTTATTTTTAAACAAATAAAATCTTTGATACTTTATGTATTTGGGTCTGAAACTATATATTAACCAATTCTGATAAAAAAATTACTAAGAAAGTTACACTATCTCTTATCAACATACGCTACTTTTAACCCCAGGAAAGTCTTCAATTCCCACGGTACGCGGACAAAGTCACATTCAACAACTAGTATTCTATAAATATCTATTTCCCACTCATTTTACCTTGAAGTAACACGAATACAACTCAGCGCTAGAAAAATTCCACGCAATTCAAAATATCTCCCAAAGAAAATCCACTCATAATAAAGCCGTCAAAAGGCAGATTGTTGGAAAATTCGTTAGCATTAAAAGGCAAAGGCGTCCTAAAAAAATAAAGAGCCGTGGGATTAGTGCTGTATTAATTTGGAGAATCACCTCTTCACAAAGTACGCGGACATTAATTCTCATTAATTTTAGAAAAGTATTACGCTACAGACGGCTACGCTACTTAGCTTATGTCACGAAAATGTGCTAAGAAAAAGTGTGCAACTAAAGTTAAGGTCTACTGTCCATCGCATGTCATACGCACTACACAGCGTCATTTGAAGAGTTAAATGCGTCAAAAGAGTGCGATCTATGTAGACAGTAGGCCGTAACGGTTATAAAATTGTAGTAAACTTCTTAAGTGACATAACAAAAGAGAAAATGGTGTAAGTACTGATTATTGTAAATTAGAAAGAAAGAAAGAATAAATTTATTTGCTAAAAGTCGGCACAACAAGAAAAATAAATTACAACTAAAAAATAAGAAAACCTTACATAATCTTATATACTTACTAAATAGGAAAAGAAAAGAAACATTGTGCCGAAAAAGCAAAAAGGGATGACCCTTCTCAGCGTGTTAATTAGTTATAGTTGCTTACCATCAAATATGTCTTTAACTTCCATCAATATAAAGTATAAAGTACGTGATGTGTGCGGTGCCAAATTACCTACTTAGGTACATATCTTTACTTCAACCAATTATTTTATAATCTGGTACAGTAAATAGTACTAAATAGTATCATACTCGTTTTGTCAATAAGGAACCCCACTAGTACTTGGACAAAAAACTGAGTACTTAAAGCCCTTTGTAGGGGGTTTAAAAAGTCATTACAAACGAGGTTGTGCACTAAAAAAAAAAAACACGGCGAGGTTTTAATAGGTCGGTCATTGCGCCCTCACGCGTTGTAGCAACCCTATTGAAGAGTCCTTACTCTTTATAATGAAGACAAGTTGCTGGCTGAAAAAGCCATTTCCGAATAAAAAATAACTTGAAAATAATACTGGCCGCTGAGAAAAGACTGAAAAAATGTCAGCGGTAACGTTCGAATGTTCGTATTCTCGAATTAGGGCGTTCTTTTTATAATTTAAAAAAAAATATTGAATTGAAAGGTTGGTTTTGTAACTGTAGTTCTTGACGAATAATTTTATTTTGGAAGGGTTCTCATTGTTTGAATTATTATATGTATTTTAGGGGTGGTAAATAGTTTTTTGCGATACGAGTGCGGAAAGTAATCAATTCCCAATGAGTATCGGTGAAAGGTGCAAGTTTGTACGTACTTGTCTCTGTGCCTGGTCTGAAATAGCCGTGTTTAGTTACGTATTCATTACACTTCAATTCGGACACAAAATTAAAAAAAAATACCTTCTGCACACCTGCATACATGCGGATGTGATTACGTAACTTCCTATAAATACACCCACGGAACAAAACATTTTCTGAGCAAGTGCACTGTAAAAACATAAACATGTTCATTTTACTATACCTTCTTGATTAGATACAGTAAAACATCCCGTTGAATAAAGAGGCACATTTATTTCACAGCTATAGAAAAACATCTATGGATCGGACCTAAACAAGTGAAATTATTTACGATTTATTTATAATTCAGCCATTTTACGGTCCACAGTTAGGAAGACCTTTTTATAATGAACTAACTGGTCCCTAACTGTCCTTAGTCCCCTAGCGGACGAGTCCAGATTAGGGCCCTGTCTAAACCAGTAGCGTTTTTTATTACTCTTATCGACTCGAACATGAGTCATTCGCGGAAGTAATCGCCGATACGGGCGCTAGAATTAACGAATAGCGTTTGTCGCGCGATAGCGTGATCGGCCCCCGATACTTCGTAATAGGCACTGTAAAATTTTATGCTAGTTAAAAAGGCGCGATAAAAAAATAACGACTCGGGGGTGGATAGCGATCGATTTTGTTTTTTTTTGTTCCAACGCGAATTATGTGAGCTTTTTTGGAGTGAAACGAATTACTTTGCAATGTGGCTACTTAGGTGCGAGTGACTAAGGAATGTTTTAAATAATTCTTCATCGTTCACAAAATGGATTGTGGAAGATTTTGTTTTATCTTTTAAGAAATGCGAAAATGTAGACGGTTTAAACTATCAATTACCTAGTCAGAGGCATCGATAATGTCGTATGACGTCATATTATGACACGACGACAACAGAATGTTTATCTTTTCATTATTCTAGAAAGAAATGTAATGTAAACTTCATTTTCTCGTATCTTAGTTATGTTTCAATTGATGATTTTTACATAAATTTTTTACATTTGTTTTATTTTCCAGTTTTGTGGCATTTTAAGTTATTTAGGAGACAATTTGTGTTCCATGCACAGTTATTTCATGTTACCATTATAAAAAAAGTATATAATAAAATCCTTCTGCGAAAGTTTTTGCTGATATTTTGTCACCTAAGTCATAAGAGTTCCATGAAGTTTTATAGGAATTCCCGTGGGAACTTTGTAAAATCCTGGAATTTTAATACTACGGCCAGACTTATTGGCTCACACGATTGAAGCGTATTATATTAAAAAGTTTTAAGAAGTAATTTATTTTATAAATCATCATTACATGCAGACTATTACAAATATAAAGCTATCAAAGATGTATTAAATTAGAGTAGGCCTAAGGCAAATCGTGACGCTTTACAAACTTCGTACCAGATAGTCCATTATAACATGGCCCCTGTCTTCATACATATTATAACGGCGCAACAGTTCAAGATGATTGGATTTATTATTACCATTGTGTGTTACACAATCTTTATGGTATTGAAGTAATCAACATTTTCCGGTTGTTATGCTGTGGGTAAGTGCTTCATTCTTATTGTTACGTGCATACATAGAATTTATAGCTTGCTTTCGAACATTCTTTTGATGAGCATTGTCCATATTCGAATTTAATTGTTTTAAAACTGATCAAGTATATGACTCGGACTTACATAGGAAGGGTCATACCACAGTACCGAAAAAAAGACGTAAGACATTTTCTTTGTGTGGCACCCTCTTTATGTTATTTTTTTTAATTATTGAACCACAGACTTACATAGAAGTGTATGACATATGTAAGTATGATGAACAAAGGAGAACCGAGTGTACTGATTTTAAAAGTGTACGTCGTTGGTGAAATTCAGACGAATTTACATTCTATAATTTTAATTGTACAATTACATATGACAAGGCAAAGACATACTCGTTTTATAAAAAAAAGCTAATCATACGTAACCCGGACTGACATCATCCACGTAAATACAGATTTATTCTCTAACAGGCTTATTATCCAACGCATTCACAGTTGTTTCACCACTTCTTTCTGTTACACAGTACAGGATCAGAGTAGAAAGAGATGGCGAATGCGATTGCGAGCGTCCGGGCGTTAGACAATGCTCTCTTGTATAGTCATAGTACAGTTAGTAACGGTGCCAGCGGATTTCCTGGGTTCGGTTCCCAGGCGGTACTGGAATCTTGATTCATATGAACTTGTTTCTTATTCGTTTATTTCTGTGGAAACCGAGAAGTTGAGCGTTTTTAAATGATATTTAGTGGCAAGAGAACAGAATGATTGCAGTAGAATGGAAAGTAAAAGGAATTATTTTACAAGCTCTTTTAACATGCTTTTAATATTCACATTGATTGAATCAAATTCTATGTGGAAATCGAATAACCACATTTTAATAGCCAGTTGAGATGAAATTTAAAAAAAAAACAAGTGTCAATACGGATCCCACTCATTGTTTAAAAAATATCTTATTTGTTATAGTAAAATTATTAGACACTGAAATAAATTATCTATATATACTAAGTACAAGTACAAGTATCTCAAAGATTGTATTTTGTTTCTTTTCTTTTGTACAATAAAGAGTTTACACACATACATACATATGTTACCGCCTTAATCAACAATAATATTCTTGACACTCAAAATTTAAATATTTATCTGCTTATTACGGTTTTAAATAATTCATCCCTGTGATAAACAGGCTGTCTTATAATGAGTCCGTTGCCACATTCCACAGATGCAGTAACAGCTTGTTTAAAAAAAATGGTAGTCGTAAACTTCTTACTGATTCAATCTGTCTAAAGAGCTCCGTTGGTGCTCTCGCAATTCCAAATTTAAATTGAAGAAACTATGAAAAACAAAACACTTGCGAGTTCGCGCAAACGGCTAACGTTTCAAATTCAGAAGTTTCCACCGGGTCAAATACTAACAAGAAACGTCCGTTAAAAGCTTAGATGTGCTTTTTGTAAAATAAACTTTGCTAATTTAAACAAATTGGAGCTAAAAGGCTAAGTTTACTCAAACCCGCTACTAGCTAGTTGGGCAAAAACAGAGACAAATCATCTAAGCCAAGGTAGTTACTACGTAACGTGAATTTCTATCGCTACGAGTATTGCTTTTGTTTGACGTTTTGACATTCGCATGCACTGACTTTTCGTAGTTTTTGTAGCAAACTAAATTCATTTTTATACTTTTCTGATTTTTGTGTACCTAGTTCTTTTTCTGTGCATTTGTTTAATTCAGTTTTTGTTTGATTATGTCAAAGTATGTATGTAAATTCTTTATTGTACAAATTAAGTATAAACAAACACAGAAAGTGTGAGTAAAGAGTAAATAAATTTTGCTGTAGGTATCTAAATCAAATTATTTTTGTTTCGTTACAGTCCATCGCTGCCACGATTCAGATATAGTTAAGGAAAAGCTAACAATCTTAATAAATACAGAACTGTATCATTAAGATATTAAAGAATGTATGATAATGAATATTAAGCATATCAAAATTGTATTGATCAAAGTCAGTTTTAACTATCTTCTGTATCCGTTCCCACAATTGTTATCGGTAACAAATGAACGTGACAAGTGTGACGATTGATTTGACTAACAAACCTATACTCATTGTCAATTTAGTAACAGTCACCTGCCATCATCAACTCAATAACGAACCAATCGCCTATGACAATTGATTGACTTGAGCAAACAAAATCAAGCCTAATTTTGGATAGAATTATGGTGTTAGTAATAGGGCTGCTTTTGGCTTAAGATATGCAGTTTTAGTCAAGTAACTTAATAAGTAGAAAATATTCTGATAGAATTGGGGAAATAAAATAATACAAAACAATCATCATAATTAAATCTAAAATCAAAAGTACTTGTTTAACAGGCTGACAGCATATCCTCGTTTAATAACAAAGACAATTCATTGAAAAATATATTTTTTCTCTTAAATCCTCAGTTGTGTCGGTTAGATGCTTTTGCAGTTCTTTAATAATAAAAAAATTGTTTTTCTTCTAAAAAAACTTTGAAAAAAAATGTGAACTTGCACGATGAAGTGTTTTGTTTTGTTTTCGCTAGATTTTTGCTACTACGTAACGACATTTTTTATTAAATGGCTGATAACAAAACCGAAGGCAATTCGATAACGATGAGCGCAAACCATGGCAAACAAAGCCGGGCACAGTTAATGAAGGCTTCACTGATCCCGCGGACTATTTGTCCCGGCACCGCGACATTAGTCCTGCCCGGGGCAACTTGGACGCCTGATTAACCTAGGGCAAAAATGTACCAGAGGATCATAACATGAAGAATAGTGGAAACACTCAATAATTCTTTCTCATAGCTTCTTTACGACGTACGATATTTAAGAAAAAAATAATTGATTTAAAAAAGGAGGGGTTCTTAATTTTTATATGTTATCATCCAAGAGTACCGTCATTTATTCTGATTAGATTTTTTTGATTAAAAAAGAGAAAAAACATTTACTGTCTACAAAATAGCACAAGAATATGTACACATCTATAAGTAAGTGGCAAAAGTTTTGAGAGGGTATACTTCTCGGTGTCTTACCTGTACCATCAATGCCTGCATGTCTGCAGAAGTAATCTATGCAGTATCTTGAAAAATATACCTAAAAAAATGGTTCATTACAAAGCTCAACACCTCTAATTTTATACTTTACTTCAAGGGTATAGCAAAAACACCATCATTACGCTTCAATTAGATGTTTGTTTAAAATTCATGTAATCATTGCAATAGTTACGACGCCAATTGTATTTTCCCGGCACATCTGCCTTGTTTGATTTGATTACCCTTACCCTCATGCCACCCTTGTGAGGTGCCAACGGGGCGAGCTCATTTCTCAAGGGAGTTTTTCTAATTTTCCCCGTAGCTAGTTGCCGGATCATTTGCTTGCCAAATTTATTAATAAACCGGTTCATTGGATGTTATACTATCAAAGATTGATACAACTGGAATGTTTGGAAGGGTGCTACTTGAAAGTTTTTTGCTTTTATCTGTGATGTTCTAGCAAAAGTTGTTTTGTTTGATTAAGGAGGTATGTAGGTATACTAAATTAAAATACCTCGATCGAGCTGTTACTGTCAGTTTTGTTATGACACACAGTATATCAATATTGTGATTAATAAGTAGTAATTATATTCCTGTAGTTATAGTCCATTTCCAATTTCGTTAGACACCAATTTGATAATACCGTCGAAAAAACACAATCGACAACAACCCCTTAAGGCTTTAAGCCTGGCAAGCCTGCATTGTGACCTCATTATGGAATCCTCCATTTTCCCTCAATCTTCAAAGTCCTTATTAAAAAGCAGGTACCAGGAGCCCATGAGAGCCGCGGCGGTTTTGCGAAGACACGTCTCGGCGCGGCCTCGCATAACGCTGAGCCTCGTTTGCATTCGCCTAGACCGAGCTAATGACTAATATGAAATATAGGCAACGTAATTACATGCTAGCACGGCTGTGAGAATGAGCGGAAGTATGTAACCGTTGAAACTCGGAGAAACTATGAAGTCCTATTATACCGAAATGCGATCTTGTATAAGTAGTATGAAACGACGTGTATTAGATAAAGGAGTGTTTATCCTGCGGAAAATTCGTGGTTTTTCCAGATCCTATTGGTAGTCTATTTTATCAAAATTTATTCATAGGTATTACTGTGAAAATGTAACAAAACCAGACAGACCACCAGAGAAGTTCAAATTGACTGTGTGAATTTAACTCTTAGACTAATAGAGTACACATCAATGAAACTCAAAGAAAGTAGAATCAAAATGATCCCTATTAAGGCTATCACAATACATCTAAAGACCCAAATCTGTATCTTTACAAACTGCAGCGTGGGAGACTATTCGTTATTCCATTATTCGTAAAGTTTCATTATTCGTAACGCAATGACGTCAGAAAGCTATGAATGAAAGGAGAAAGAACTAAGCCGGAGGCGGCATCTGAAAGCAGAATATAAGATGGGCGGATAATCGAAAGTTAGACGAGTAAAATTGCTTTCACTTACGTAAAAAACCTTAGACGCTTACATATGAGATTCTGTTTTAAATGGAAATTTGTTTTTGTGTTGGTCTTTAAACCTAAAAAAATACAACGCTGAGAATTAGTATTCGTTGCCCGTATCTGTCTGTGTTCTCTAAACTGTAGTCCGTTGTCTATCTGAAATAATCGACGCATGAATCTGGGAATGATTCTTATAACATAAACCTACCATTTTTTCCATAGACACAAACAATACTCGTGTGCGTTCAGAATCACACCTGATGGTAAATGAAGATTGTGAGCGACGAAGTACGCTTGCCAAGTAAATATCCGTTCACCTTAGGCCTGAACAAAGCTAGATTGCATTGTGCAGGGAATTCCACTTCTCAGTTGTCCGATATTAAAGGTTGAAACTAGCCTCTACTGCCCGATGCATAATGGACGAACTGAGCGACATTTTGAAGCACAGAATAAACGCCCCCAGGACTGAACTGTCGATGCGTTGTCTCTAATTGACTCCTCAACTCGGTGAGGGTGGATTTCAGGTCGCTGGTGTCAGGTGATATTTATATCATTAACCCTTTAATGACCCCTGTTAAGTGTTCTGTAATTTATTGACAGCTTGGAAAATGTTTGTAGGGTAGTTTCACTTTTTATTGGAAAAGTTGATTCTGCTGTGGACGAGAAACTGCAGAAGTGTGCTTATAAACTATCATATTTTTTTTGAAATATTGTAACTATGCTACATTAATGATTTGATGACCGTTGAGACCTATATATTCTTGAATGGCGGCTGGCGGCCACGTATCAGAAGATAGAGTGAGGGTATCTCACAGGAGGTGGATTGAAGGCCTAGCGTAGGCCGTAGGAGCCCAACAGAAGTAGGCGGCGTAGAAATGGTCAATGAGACGTTCTTTGAGGAAGGCCTATGTCCAGCAGTGGACTTTCATCTGACGATGACGGTGATGACTATGACTATAATAATAATACTCCAGTATGCTTACGACATTTTTCTTTTTTTCAGATCCAGAGTGATGACAGCTTCGTTTTCCTGCATGCAACTTTCCTGGTAAGAAAATAAGTTTTAAAAAGATTACTTTTGACTCACGAATATTATCATCAGAAAACTTGTTCGTACCATTTCCTTTTACTGCAGCTAAACTACACGAATAATAAACTTTAATGTTAAAGCAATAACATCTAAAATCCAAAGGTCTTACTGCGAACGCACTATCGTATAGCCGTCGATAGTCTATCGTCAACGGTTCGGAAAATCGCCAAAGTCGAACGTCTTCCATTACCCGTATTAGAACGCGATCGCAATCGCTAGCCCGGCTAAGCCCCACTTATACCAATTTTATTTTGCTACTGCACTGTATGTTTGCTAATGTTTTTTGAAATATTGCTTGTAATGAACGAGACTAAAATAAAAACCGGCCAAGTGCGAGTTGGTCTCGCACACCGAGAGTTCCTTACTTTATAGGAATCTATGAATGAATATCCAGTGTAAATATAGCCCAACTCCTAAGCAAACGCAGTAAAGGGTCATTTTAAAGTGGCTACTGACATAGACAGACAGGCACAAAAAAAATCAGACTACTTATTGGTTGTGCTATATAAGAGTTTCTTACTAAATTTCATGTTTCTAGGACCTAAGTAGGTTTTGATTCCCAGCAATTTGTATGGAATCACCTTTTCTTAACCTCCGACGGAAAAATATGTTATAACTTTGACGCTAATGTCTGTCTATCTATCTGTCTTTCAATGGCATCGTAGCTCTTAAAAGGATGGACCGATTTCGATGCGGTTTTTTATGTGAAAGCGGTTTTCCTTGCGGTGGTACTCAGCTATGTTTCATTGAAATTGGTTCAGCCGCTTTTCTGATATTTAATTTTGAAATGATTTCCAATTTTTCTAAGTTGGTTAGGTTATTGTCTTTTGATTGCGTTGACTTTGAAGTTTGATTTTTTCAATGCTTCAAAAACTAGAGTGACTTGTTTGATATTAATTTTAGCTTGATACCTCCATGCGTTCCTGAGAAAAATAGTCTTGACCGACAGATCTAATGACATTTCTGTTTTTACTAATTATGGTACGGAAAGTTTAATTAAAAAAAACACCAATTTTAATCTGTGGTTTTTGTCTATTTTTTTTTTTTTAAATTTTCATATTATCGTAGTCACGGTTGTTGAAAATGTAAAAGATAGATTTGCGAGGTCTACAACTCACGGAGCCATTGGTTTAATATTGGATTACAAAGCCAGTGTCCCCCCGTCTACGGCAAACCTAATAATTTCTGGTCGAGATATCAAAAACAAAGGCACACGTGGCATTCCCTTCCGTAACATTTTTAGAGTTCCGCTAATATTAAAAATATGTGAGTGCACCCTCTGCTTTTATTAAAGCTGTGCTTTTGGCTTGTTCATAATATTGATACTTGAAAATAAGCACAAGTAACCTTACTGTCACCATAAAATAATTCCAAAACGAGTTTCTAATTATAAAAAAAAACGCTTTTTTAGCTCTGAAACATGAATTTTCAACTAAATGCAAAATTCAAGTTTTAATTGCTTTAAACAAATATAATCATAAGTGACGTCATAGTTCAGTATTGCGGTACAAAATCTATGGTAATGGGGAATGTCATTAGTGATTTCTTCCAATTTTCTTTGCGGAACCTTTCATTAAATAATACAATTCGTGCGCGCCCAAAAACTTCCGGTGCACACGGACTGTGTTACGAGTAGAAGCGAGATGACCGATATGAGGCGATTCAGGCTCAAAAACAGGGGCGAGACTATTGCCATAAGTCATAAGAGGCAGCGGTATTCGATAATTCACGGTTATTATAACAAGAGTAGGCTCTAGTTCACTCGCGTTTTTCTGCCATGAAAACTCACAGACTACTGCGTCTAAACAAGGTAGTTAGTATTGTATGGATTAGTATGGAAGCTTGTACACAGACACGGTGCAATGACGCTACGGCGCATTTTATACTTAGCGTGTCGTTTACAAGCTCGCACGTCCAACCTACTTAGATCGATTTAGCAATTTTATTTTACGGCTTAAATCCAACTAAAATTATAGATGCGAAAGTTTGTAAGTCTGATTGTTTGTAACTTCGTCACGTCTAAACCATCAAACCGATTTCGATGAAATTCGGTATACTGATAGCTTAAGTCCCGGAGAAGGACATATCAGATAGTTTTTATCCCGAAAAATTACATGGTATCCACGGGATTGCGATAAAATAATTCTACACGGACGGAGTCGCGGGTAACGACTAGTCATAAAATAAACCCAAAATATAAATAAGTGGGTAATACTTATCAAGAGACCTTGCTCCTTTACCACTCGTTTTCGTAAAATAAACTATAGTGTTGGTCTCTGACGCTGAAAACACCTGCGAGTCTCTCCTCCCTTGCACCATAACCCCTATTGTACCAGCATCCGGAATCCGCGGATTGCCCGCTCCGGACATTGTTTAGCGCGCGGCAAAATATTGCCGGAAAACGACGGCAACGGCAAAAGGTATTGGCAACGGTTGACAGGTTTCATATGTTCAATATTGCCAGATCGTTCAACAATTGTGACCCTATATTACGGTAACGCGTGTAACTTCAAAAATGCTCTACAATTACTACTCTACCCTCTATACCCTATAGGTTCTCTACTCTTAATAACAACGGCGATTTGTATATCTAATGGTTTACACGTGTGAAACTCCGGGTAAAGTCAAATTATAGATAGTTTCAATACAAATCCCATTACAATTATATTTCATTGTTTGTCAATTGTGTTTGTTTACTTATTTTGTACAATAAAGAATTTAGACGAGCGTGAATGGGAACGTTGGGAGAGGAAGGCCTAGACGAACGTACCACGCTCAAATCGGGGACGTTCTGAAGAAAGGTCGGGTCAGGAGTAGTCTAAACCGACGTGCATGCATGAAAAGATTGATGAATGTAGAGGAAGCTAGAGTTGTATGCCAAGTGGAAGGATGTAGTCTCTTCCTACCCCGTCGGGAAAGAGGCGTGATTTTATGTATGTATGTATGTAAGAATTTACATACATACATACAATTTCTTTGAAATGAATGTTATTAGTTGAGCTTCTGATAAATATTACGATGTTTATCAACCGGTTTAGTGAGATAGTCAGAAGATAACGGTAGAATAATATCTCGCCATATTCAGTTGGATTCATAACAGTTAATACTCACATTCTATATGAACTTACTGTTAATGTGTTGCTTAATAAAAAGTTAATCTCCCGTGGCAGTTAAACGAGATTATAATCTTATTTTAATTTTAATAAAGTACTGGTGTTTACCCGTAGCTTCTCACGCGTACCATTAGCACCAATTGAAATTGGAATCCAGGATTTCACAAAACTTCGTTTCCTTAAAAATTGCGTAGTACCCGCGAGATATAGGTAGAGTCATTCACGATGACGCGTGTCTAATTTTGACAAAATCACGCGTCTTCGTGGATGGCACTAGGTATAGCGATAATAGTTATTTATGTGGCTGGTGCATAATGAGAGGCATTAAAGTACGAGTGTAGTTTGTAGGGCTAGTTTCATAATAAGATCACACGAGTCTTTATGCCTAATTATGTATAGCCGCATACATAACTTTATCTACATGCATATCATAAGTTTTCTATAATATGTTCAGATATGGCCTGTATTTTGACTTTGACTTTGACTTTGACTTTGACTTGACTTTGACTTGACTTTGACTTTGACTTTGACTGACTGAATAATAATTATTATCTACATGCATGTCATAAGTTATCTACAATATGTACAGATATGCATTGTTAAAAAAAGTATTACCGATACTTTAATGTAAACATTAAGATGCACTGTACTTTAATGTGAACATTAAGATGCACCCGCAGATACCAGGTTTCTTAATAAAGGCCATTTGATAGTCGTTTCTGAACATATAATAGGGAAGTTATGATATGCATGTAGATAAACGAATTTTATGCGATCGGAGTCGCGAGCATCAGCTATTTTTGATATAAAACCGATTGAGAAATTAACCTGAGTAACCATGCCATTACTGTCAATGAGCTACCATTGTCCTACCAGCCTAAAAACCCGCGACTTCCCAACTTCATTTAAGGTCACACGAACATTCAAACAACTTTTATACGAGTAACTAGTAAATTATCTTACTTAACCTAACATCCTCGTAAATTATGGAGCCGTCAAATTGAAAAAAAGGTCAGGGCAGTAAAACCCTGGACAGCTTTTACATTCGCGTGTCCTAAAATGGAGTTGGGAAGTCGCCGCTATTTTGACTAGTATCCTTGAGATAGGTAGCTCGCTACCACCACGACGTACGAATTCGCAATAGTTTGAGATTGCGTTTTTCATCTATCTACAATGCATTTTTAATCAGCTTCAAAATAGGGTTCACAACTCGATTTCATTTTTTTGTTTGATTTTATTGTTGATGGGTCAGTCAGGACTTTTCTTACGAGAAAAGAATTAGTGACTACTTTATCACTATGCTTATGTTTCTTCGCATAAAAAATATAATCGAATGTGTGCGGAACTTCGCAACAAAAAAGTATTCCAAGCTACGAATGCGTGAAAAGAAACTTGCTAGTTTTTATTCCTTTATAAGGTAGTCGATTGAATTGTGGGTTAAGCCAGGATTTTACTGGCCGGATGTTTCACAGTTTAAGCGGGGCTTCTCGTATTAACGTCGTTTAGTTCACTTGACCTTATAATATAACAATTGAGCGTAAATAAGTAGATTAAGTTAACTAAACCTTTGTCTTGATTTAATTATTGTATTTTCTTTTATTCAACAACACGTAGCGTAAATGATTACATAAAAACTAACTACTAAGACAATACAATGCCTGTATACAATACGATACAAATTGATTGAACACCTATAAAATAGTACAGAACAGAGGTAGACAATTTTTTCCAAATTTTTCCATAGGAGGCGTTACAATAGAAAATAATAGGTTCTAACAGGTGATGTAATTTGTAGTAGATTAGAACAAAAACAAAATATATAGATGGATACAGAGCAACATATAAATAGACTAGCAATAACACCCATGAGGAAGATGACAGATAGTGCTTCCTATGTATAAACCTAAAGATAGGTTAGGATTGGAGGAGGACTTATAGATTATTTGTTTGTTTTTTTTTAAATTGCTTTAATTGTTTTTATTGATCTCGCTCGCCCGCCTTGACTAATATTTAAACTTCATTTTTGTCCTCATCACTGTTTTCAAAAATTAGAAAAAAATCGGAAAATATCATAAAACATCTTTTATTTAAAAAATGTCCGTGCAAAATAGACGCATTCGAAAAAACTAACAAAAACTCAAAACACATTTTCCATTCATCAAATTACAAACTCTTTCCCGTCCCAACCATGGAAGAACCAACGAAGGGTGTAAATGCGAGTTCAACTACATAATATACATTATCTACGGGAGCTGATCAAACACAGGTTAACTTTTCCATGCAACAAAGGGTCCTTTATCCCGGGGGAATTCCATCGGGTCATCTCCCCCTAATGTCGTATTGTACATTACGCCCTTTTTCCTAAAAATACGATAAAGGAATGAGACAAGATTAGGTTAACCTTCAAAACGGCGTAAGCGACTTTGATGTATCGTGAAATACTTGTTTAGGTGAAGATTTCCTTAAATAGAAGGTTGTTTCTCTATTTATCTATATCCATTCTAGTATTATAATTTTGAAAGTGATAACCTAATTTCACGCAGACGAAGTAACGGGCAAAAGCTAGTAAAGTAATAATTAAGTAAATAATTACAATGATAATAAAATGTAAAAGTTACGAGTGAACTAACTAGGAACTGAACTAAAACTAAAGGTAATTGAGAAAAAAATCTCGTCATCGTAGCAGTATTTTCTTATTGTATTGCAATGTTGATGCATTGTGCTAGGAAGCTTCCAGCTGATTGGTCTCCATTGGTATCCGGCTTTTGTTTCATTAAATCTTTAAATATTATATGGGCGCTGGGAACGAACGAACCTGAAATTTCCACCTTCAACGCTGTAAAATTTTATCCTGAGCTCAGACATCTGTATTTGTAGAGCTTTAATCAAGTTATTTTCACTCAACTACAAAAACCCGTCTGTAATTACTAAGTAACATCGTGTGATTCAATTCCACGTTAAGCTTTTCACAACAAATCGATTGATCACAAAAAATCGATTGTACATGTTACTGTCGATTTATACGTTACATAATTCATCGCGGTTGTGGATGTTTCTCACATGTTCATTCACTTTCGTTCGTAAAAAGTTAATCGATTCATGAATTCCATTACGATAAGCTCCGATTAATCGTGTTGGATTCGCTCGTTGTTTTGTATCGGTTGGAATTTAATTTGTTCCGTTTGTCTTTGGTTTGAATCTTAAATAAGTGTTGTTTGTTATAATAGAGCATGATATGGATTGTTAGCTACATGGCTGTTAAATTGTTTTATGTTATGGGCTATATCGAATCTAGATGGAACAGGAATCTGATATGCTGAAGAATTTTAATAGTTTGAACAATACTTTCCGCTGTACCGTTCATTACAGGATAACACGGTGTGATGCTCGCATATCATATTGTATTGTTTACATTGTTACATTCATAAGTTAAATTTATTAATTCTTCTTCAAGTGCCTCTCCAACTTGTGAAGCTCGGTTTTCAACTGCTGGAATTTAGTAATCTTTATAATATTTGAATGTAAATTTAGATATTTATGGTTTTGTGTTTCAGTGCCCTTTACAAATTAAACAAGTTTTAAAATTTTAAAACAAACAGTTCAAAATTTATTGTAATATCGAGAAACAGCTTATTTAACAGCCAATCTAATTGTAACTTTAATTTTATTCGAATAAAGCGTAAATTAGTTATAACAAGCAAAACCAGCATGTAGGGTTTAACAGCACATCATTTATGCATCTGCGTTCCAAAATGTACTCTTTTCCTTTGAAGCAAGTTCTAAATTCTCTTTAAACAATATGTATTAAGTTGAGCTTTCGAAGTTGAACTTTACAAAGTAAATAATAAAGTTCAAAAAGCTCAGTGAAGGGTGTAGTAAGTAATTAAGTATAGTTCGTGATGTTTGTGGATAACATCAGCGCACGCGATTCATAGTAGCGATAATTTGCAGATTATTAGGTAAATTTTCATTTTAGATTTATATTTTTATGTTTACAACTGTTTGAAGGCATTTGGTGGTTAATTGAGTAATTGTGTGAACTATTAGAATTTAAACTTGCTGCTATGAAGCTAGGTAGAATTGTTTTTTTTTTATTATGACGAGTAAAAAGAGGAAACATAAAAAATGGCCAAGTGCGAGTCGGACTCGCGCACCGAGGGTTCCGTGCAAATATTTTTATTAATTTATGCTATTCGCAATTTTTCCTTTATCGGTACTATAAGACGTTGCTTCGTACCAAATTTCCTGTTTTTGAGTTCACGGGAAAGTACTCTGTAGGTTTTGATTCCCTTGCGAGTGTCGAAAATTTGCAGCAAACGGCTGTATCTTTTGATCGCGTTGGCTTAGAAGTTTGATTCTTTCACAGCTCCAAGGGACAGTACATCTGAGTATTTGATATGAATTTCAGCTTGATACCTCCACGCGTTCCTGAGAAAAAGGGTATTGACAGACAGACAGACGGACAACAAAGTGTCCTATAAGGGTTCCGTTTTTTTTTCTTTTGAGGTACGGAACCCTAAAAATAAAAAAATTACATGGATGAGTTGATTACCTATAAGTTAGGAACAGAATACAGAATATATCTTACGTAAGCTTAATTATGGAAAGTTTCATGGTGTATTTGTTTCTCTCTTTGTTTCTAAAGGATAAAAAAATACTACTGGATCGAAAAAAAACCGGTAAAAAGCCACATAATTAACGAATAATTTAAGTTTGAAAGAATGAAAGAACTTGTTTCGGTACACAGGCAAAGCCACGAAAAAACTAACTACTAACACAAAAAAATAACTAACATCTTTGTCGCAACAACAGAATTACTCTTTCAAAAACCTGCGCCATAAATAAAAGATCTGGCGGAGCCAAAGGGAAAATGGCTGCAAACAACGTGAATATGGCGTCGAATTTACTTGTACAGTCGGCTCACGTGCCCGAACTTCTTTCGTGATATCACCGGCTGCGAAGTTGGCAAGTATCGAGCCGACTATACTTTAAGACGATGGGTTGAGAAAGGTGCACAGCAGGTCCGAATGGATTGGCAAACTGGATTGGCAAACTACAATAAGGTATCAAAGTATTTATTCCAATTCCCCTTATTAACAGGATAAGAGGAATAGGAATAGAAATGTGCGCGTGTATTTCCTTTCAAAATCCATGTCGCTGTCAGAAAACTAGCGAATATCTATGTATGTATGTGGGCGAATATTCGACTGTTTTGACCGTGCGGTCAAATGTTGTTTAGTGTCCCACGTTTTATAGCACAACGGAAAGACAAATCACAAGAATTTTAATCACGCTAAATTCAGCATCGGTATTGTCTTAAATTTTCACAAAATACAAACCCTGGGCATCACCTCTTTTAATAACGCCTGCGAAGGCATATTCGCCCGTGTATGTCTAACTCTTTATTGTACATAAAACACAATAACAAAAAAAACAGTGGGAAGCAGATGTGCAAAGGCAAACAACACATAAACGGATTTCTTCCAGACAACGTTTGACAGGACAACAAAAACAAAAATCTCTACTTCATCACGAAAAATTAAAGGAGCACAAAGCTGAAATTAACCTAAATACTGAAAATATTATCCCGCGCACACCTTTTTTACTTGACTACCCGAAGAAGGGTTATTAAAGCTGTCAATAAGTAAAAATAAAATAGACAAACCAATAAGTCTTGGCAAATCACTCTAATAAAATTCCTTGGCGATAAGGCCTACTGTGACTTACACCGCTATGCGTTTAGCCAAGTATCGTGAAATGCAGTTTACAAGGCTGCTTAAGTACAGAACGTTGTTGAGTGCTACGTGAATTAGGGCGTTAATGAATAGCATTGTGTTTTATTTATAGGATATCTTGGGTTTTATCTCGCATTGACATTTATTGCGAAGTGTTCGAGATATTTGCAGTCGTTAAAGCTTTTGAATCTATGATGGCGATATATAAAGACGGGATATGCCGAGGTGATCTAACGGTACCACATACAGCTTTATAATCAGAGTCCTTTATATACCTACTAGTCTAACATTAGCATTGAAATTCTGGGATTTCAAAAAAATTAAGGATATCGTAGGTTTCATTAACGTTGCATAGTACGAGTGAACAAGATTCAAGATAAAAAGTGTCTGTGTGTTATTTCAGATGTCTCTACATGTCAAATTTCAGCTATTTTATAGAGTGAAGAAGAACCAAACACAAAGACACATTTATACACTAATTTTCGCATTTTTACTAATAGCAAGACGCACCATTCTTTGCATTTATAATCCTTGAAAGAATTTTGAACATTGAATTATTCAATTTAAGAAATTCGCCAATGCCCTCAATGTTCCTGTGAGCTTACTTAACATTCCTGGGCTACAACGAAATTCGAATCGTAGCGTATCGTAGCGTCCCTCTCACTCTCATTAAATAATATTAGCATCAGGGGGACAGCAAGATACGAAGTTCGAATTTTGCACTTCGTAGTACAGGGCCTGCTTTTTTACGCGGCAGCAAACGCAATGTGCACGGAAAACGCTCACCGCACCGCTACCCACTCCGCTTTCCGCTAGCGCCCAGTTCACGCCCTCAACATCAACTGAAGAAACTGTCTTGCAAACTCAGGCGCGCAACCACCACCCTAATACCCCGATAACTAGATTTGACCTAACTTGCCGCCGACTAACGATCACTCGCTAAACCTTCCCAAATGGGAGCCCATCGGCGGACCTAGATGAAGCCGGATTGACACCAATGAAGCCACCATAGACCCTGGCATATTTGTGGCCAGCGACTGCAACCGCTGAATGGGATAACAAGTCCATATGGCTTCTCCCCTAAGGGGAGAGAACAAATCCCGACGTCACTGCTCATTCTTCATTAAGCAGTCGAGCACACGTCACCCCGCTATTTATCATCGCCTTGCTGCCTCAAGTCGCTGGTTCGTTAATATGTGCTCCAACGAAGAATATAATTAATCAAAATCATTGAACAAGAAGTAGTATTCCTTTGCCAAGCGGCCGGGAAAAGTGAGAGCTCGCTGCGTTTCTTGTTTATGACATGTATTGACATTATTAACAACAGCCTATTTAACACTGACGTAGGTACTTTTTAAGGTTCCGTACTTCATTTGGCAAAAACAAGACCCTTTTCTCAAGGAGGACGTGGATATATTAAGCTGAAATTAATATTATATACTTAAGTTATGCTACTTTGTGAAGCAGTGAATAAAATCAAACGTCTAAGTCAGGCGTTTTGAACCTTTTGGTTTTAACGGCACACTTTCCGTTCATCAAAGTTTCACGGCACACCAATAAAACATGCCTAAGTGCGAGTCGGACTGGCGCGTAGAGTACCTAAAGAGTTCCTTACAGTATACCCATAATATGTAGAACATAACGGACAGCGGAGGCTTATTAATAGGGTCTCGTTGACATCTTTTGTACAAATCGCATACACTTCGCGGCGATCGCGGCACACCTGAAAATATACGCGGCACACTGGTGCACCGCAGCTCACCGGTTGCAAACCTCTGGTCTAAGTCAACGCAGTCTAAGATACACACATTTCCATACAAATAATGTCGGGGTATTAAAATTTATAGGGTGCTTCCGTAGTCCTAGGCCATTTCTTATAAAAAAATATTTCAAGCTATATTATGAAAAATTTACAGGGGTATAAAATCACGAACAGGTTCATGTTAATATACGCATTGCATTGCAGTGTCGCTTGTTTTCGTAAAGTTGGCCTGGCACTGCCATGCGTCTTGATTGCTGTATTTTAACCCAAAAACTGACATCGGCCTAAAAAAAAGCCATGTTACCCGTACCGTTCGCGTTGTTAAATGTAACTCTTATTTCACGCGCCATTATCCGGGGACCTACCATGTTGTGATTAATAAGTGTCGTTGACATTTTAATTGACCCCCGGCACTCTTTGTTGCCCGGGGATAGGGACCCTCCAACATTCAAGTGTGTGTTCGTACTTACGTGGATGCTCTTTTGTTTTTTGCTTCTCTTTGGCTGATAGTTAAAAAAAAAACCTGTCTGTGTCTTAAATTATGTTGGATACAAAATATATAAGCTACCGTTAGAGCATTTTGCTGACATCTGAACATTTAGTGAAGTGCCACCGTATTTTTCATACTTTCGAAAACACAAAATATCTAATGTAAATTTCTTATAATAAGGCTGCTATTGTTTACCTCGTAAAACCGGTTTCCTGTATCGCTTACTCTTGTGGTGTAACGAGTCATTATACTGTATTGTTAATTATCAATTGAAGATGCTTTATGAAATGTTATCTACAGAAGTTAGACAATTTTTTTCTAGGTTATTTGATTTTGCTGTGCTTAAGTCTGTCCTTATACAAGAGTAAAAAACCACCGCATATCTTTTTACTATACCTCTTCCAGATCGCTACACTTGACAGAGTGGTCGTGCAGCTTGAAACACACAGAGAGCGGTGGCGGGGCGGTGCGGCGCGGCGCAGAGGCGATACCGGTTGTAATATTCGAGCTAACGTAAAAGAGGGCACACAGAATACTATGTGCCCTCTTTCACGTTTGCTCGAATATTACAACTGCCACCGCCTCCGCGCCGCGCCGCACCGCTCCGCCTCCGGCGTTAATGTGTTTCTAGCTGTTGGATGGGGATCAGTAGTGAACTTTCATGACGACTTTCTTGGGGAAATGGTGTCGTGGGTTCCCTTTCCCTTCCATACCGCAGAGGATAGTCCAGAGTTCATACTTGGCAATAGAGAACACTGCTGTCCACTCTACCATTAGTCGCCTTTTACGACACCCACGGGAAGAGAGGGGTTTGTCTTATTATAAAACCGGGCACGGACCATTTACTATTATGTTTACATAAATCTATTAAAAACTTGACTGTTTAATCGGCTAAAGAAATAACTCACTTCACTTCTTATTAAATATTTTCGTGAAACAAAACGCCGTTTACGCGAAACGGAACGTACGTTTAAAAAATAAATTATAAAAAGCATCGTGCTTTTTAAAAGCTTATTTAATGCAAGCCCGGACAAAGAACCAACCAACTATGTTTTCCCGCGCAAAATTATTAAAATGGCCGCCGTAATGTCATTAGAGTTGCTCCACGCACGATTCTGAATGCATCTACATTTTAAAGTCAGGCTATTCGAGCTCCGTATTTTCAGAAAATACGAATCAAATTATACTTGCATAGTGATTCAAATATACTCATATTAAACAGTCATCAAGGCCAGCAAAATTTGAAACCACAAAATTTGTCACCGGCAATTTAGCTGCATTAAATTATAATAATTTCTATCGTAATGCTTTTACAATAAAGCTCTAACAAAAAAGGAACAGCTGTCAACGCAGTGACGCGTTAATTCTTATTTGATTTCTTGTCACACGCCTTAGCTTATCTAGTTTTGTCTATCTCATTCCTTGCAATTTTGTCCTTTTAAGCGTTGCTTTAAGGTTCACGTTGGTAAAGTACTACACCCAGCAGTCATATTGCTATTTAATGGCAGCTCAGAACTGGTTAGTGCGCAAAAAATGTCACATTACCGGTGATGTCATGATATATGAGAGCATTAGCTATAAATAAGTGGGTATAGACTTTGATAACTTGATTCGAATGCAGGAAGCGATATAGGGATTGGAGGAAACGTATCGATTAACAAATTACCTAATAATTCGATCTTTATCTTTACTTATGTGACCACATTTTGCTAGACTAGCTGTTTCCCGCGACTCCATCCGCGTAGAAGTATGAAAAATAGTTAACATTATATTGTCAGACCTACCGAATATACACAAAAAAAAATCGAAAGAGTTTGGTCACAAACATTTTTGACCCGAGAATTTTATATATTAGATAAATAATGGATTTGTTAAATATCTAAGACTAGATAGATATATAACGCAGTGGGTGGTTCTAATCTAATTATAAGGGTATTCCTAAAGTCTTTTGTTACAGTAGTTAGTGTAGTGTGGCATTGCACGTTCATTGTTTTAACGAAGCTCAGAGACAAAGCTTTGTGCTGTGACCACTGACCGTAAATAACAAACCCCTGGCCATCAACACCAAATATAGATAAAATATAATTCCATGAGTCGTATCCAACACGAACGCCTATAAACTAACCGCAACGAGACAAAGTCCCATAATTCACGGTGAATTGTGGTGATCAAACACGCGAAGTCGCAAACTATTATATTTAAGACCGAATCGGAGTCGAGTTGATTCATAATCGATTAAGTTTGTAGTGGCACAGCACTATTCGGTGAGGTCATCATCGACAGGTGGGCGGCAGTGGCATTTGAATTTAGAACGATTCTGATTTTGTTTTAGTTTTTTATGCGGCCAGTTTGATTTGTTTGTCCTCGAAAATGTTCGGTTTTGATTTTTAATTTGTATTTTAACAACGGGAATTTGATTACTTATCTATTGTGCCAGGTTTTCCCTCAAGGTGCTTACTAATATTTTATTTAACAAACAATAGAGACCTATTAGATTTATGCTAAACGTAACGCTCCCGTATTGTATTCGTTCTACCATATTAAAATAGGTTTTTTAATTTATTCAACATCAATTGCATATTTAATAAGTTACAGAATTAATTACCGAAGATGTCCATTGTAGCGCGTACTTTTATTCTACGGCGAACGTAATTATTTTTACATAATATTTCACGTTTAATGTTATTGTTTGAATGCATATAATTGTTTTAACACACATACTACCGATACGACTGCATTCGATTTTGATTCACTGAAACCTAGTTACAGCTTTATCGGTACTCTACATACCTACTAACCAGCTTACCTTACAGCAGTGGTTCTCAACTAGTAGTCCGCGGACCATCAGTATTCGGCAAAAGATTATACTCATTGATGCAAACTGGATTTTCGAGTTAAAATTATGTGTTTTCAATTATTAAGTACGTTAGTTAAGTCTTTTTTTTTAGAAAAATATATGAGGGTACTTAGGCAGTTACAGTGACGAATTAAAACGTTTGTTTTGGTTTGTTAGTCTAACATCTGGTAGCATGGTGTACGGTTGTGTTGCTCTGAAGATGAGCTCTGGTTCAGTTCGAAATGTTCTGGTGGTTGAGTACGAAACGTGTCAGTAGTGTAGTGTGGTGAAGGTGATAGATGGGTTTGTGTGATATGTGTGTGTTCTTACATTGTGGAGGTGGAGGAGCTGCTTGAACACGCGTATCTTGCATAAACGTAAGTAGCTATCATAAGGTCGCGGGTGAGCAAGGAAATTCTTTTAGTTCATTGATCTGCAAAGTAACGCCTGATTCAATAAATTATGTAAAAAGCGCATTGCCTTGTCACAAAAATCTCGCGCACAGGATTCCAAGCGGATATCGTGGTCGTTCTCAACTAAATGATTTTAAAAGCAAAGTATAACTGTTTTAGTTCACTGATATAAATCTCCGCAAAGTAACGCCTGATTCAATAAATTATTAAGTCCGTGTTTACGCAGACTCACTTTGAGAGGAGGTCTGTGCTCTGCAGTGGTACGTGTATGATGATGAGATGATGTAAGTGACCGAAATGATGATGATAATGATAAAATATAAGTCAGTTTATAATGTATCTTTTGAAATTTTACGATCACCTAATGTTACACTAGCTGTTGCTCGCGACTTTGTCTGCAAATATAACATTATAGGTCTTCATTGACGTTGAACTACAGCTGTACCAAATTTCATGACTCTAAACCCAGCGGTTGATACTTCGAAGTTTTATACCGATTCCTTGATAATATCGGGATAAATGTAACCTTTGATGTCCAGCTATCTACATACCAAGTTTTATCAAAATCATTCCAGTAGTTTTTGCGTGAAGAAGGAACAAACATCCATCCATTCTCACAAATTTTCGCGTTTATAATTTTAGTAGGACGTTATGATTACAGTTTTTTTTTTAATTGCACAGTAACAGTTTCTTTTTAACCTTGTTGTCTCTTCTAATAATAAAATCAAACTCATTTCTGGTCAAAAAAGTTGGGAGCCGTTGGCTTACAGGATGCGTTATGTAAACATGATAACGAAACTGACGTCATTAGGTAAGACATTACACTGGCGTCGAGGCGAGCGTGTTCTCAGAAATATCGAGAATGTTCCATATAGGTACCATCATCATCATCATCATCATCATCATCATCATATCAGCCGTAGGAAGACATGGGCCTCCCCTATAGACCTCCAGTTGCTTCGGTTGGAAGCAGCCTGCATCCACCGTGAACCTGCGGCTTGAAGCATCCGTCCGTCTAGTTGGTGGACGTCCTATGCTGCGCTTGCTAATCGGTCTCCATTCGAGAACTTTTGGGCCCCAACGGCCATCTGTTCTCTATGTCATATGACCTTCAACGAGATAATTCGCTTGGCTATGTCGTGAAAAATTACAGATACCCTGTAGGTAATAAGGGTGTCTGAACTAAGCCACGTACGGACAGACATACAGGGTTTTGTTTTTGCCATTTTTACTACACAACACAATGACTTTTTTTTTACTAGCCTATATGTGTGCCCCACTGCTCGGCAAATGCCTCCCTTCTTGACCTCCACATCTCCCTATCCAGAGCTACATCCGGCCACTTGCTCAGTTCTGCGTCCAGGTCGTCTCGCCATCTACGTCTGCCTTGCCGTCGGTGGCCGTCGAGCGGCACCCACCATTTGGCTGTGTACGCCCATCTTTGAGGGTGCATCCGGCAGATATGCCCGGCCCATAATGAGTTAGGTAACAAAAATATTATTATAGATAGTCTGTCAATTGGATCATCGAAAATCTTTCTTTTGTCAATAAAAAATATATAAAGATAAAGCACGTCAGAGTTGTGTCTAGTGGGACCCGCGATGTCACGTGTAAGTAAAAAGTGTACAGTCAGCATCAAAAGTAGCTGGTTACTTTTGTAATTTGTCGTTTTACGGCCACGTACTTAGCGCCATACAAGATTGAGAAATGTGTTAATGTGACAGAGTAAAAAAGTAACCAGCTACTTTTGACGCTGACTGTACCAAGGTGAGATGTCACACGGTACTTTAACTGACTATATCCTTATCATTTTCTGTTTAAGAGACGAGAAAATGTAAGCGTCCAATATTTTTGTACAAGCAAAGTGAAGGCAGAAGATCTAAAAAAGCATTGTATTATAAAATACTGAGATTACTGTGATTGCTGGCATTACAAATAGTGTTTTCTTCTATCACTACTAAAACAATCAATAGCGTCTAAACGAACTACATTAACGAGAAGCGAATTACCTGCGGTTCCGATGCATGTAGCTACAAACACACGTTGTATAACTATCCCGCCTTCGTCGACTTCCTTCCTTCCCCGTCTGTTTCATGTTAGGCCGCGCTCCGGTGGCTTAAGGCATAAGAGGTTGGTATTAATTTATTAGCACACTAAAAACGCCATTACTCATTAGTAACTGTTAAACCTTCTTGTTAATATTTTAATTTCCATTCCACTTTTGATACTGTGTATCCCACTTACATTATAAATGTGAAATTTTGTAAGTCTGTTTGTTTGTTACTTCTTCTCGTCTTAACCGCTGAACCAATTTAGATGAAATTCGGTATGATGGTTTGAGTCACGGGGAAGGACATAGGACAGTTTTTATCCCGGAAAATTGCATAGTTCCCGTGGGATAGTGATAGACGAATTCTACGCAGACGGAGTCCCAGGCAACAGGCTAGTATTTTAATATGAAACACCCGGCCACTTTTGAAACTATGTATATTTTATTTTATGTATTTGAATATTATTCATTATTCTTTTTGTCTGCTATCGTCTATAATTCATTTTTTGTGCAGTTACCCGTGAACTATAAACTTTGTTTTTACTCTGCAACTCTAGTTTCCTTCAAGCGCAGTACAATAAAATTATGCTGTAACTTGCTGATAAAAATCCGGCTAGAAACTAAACAAGGTACATTTTTTTCAACCAGATCTACATTGTTTACATCACAACACAAGTATAACAAACGTGATTATTTAGCACACTTTCATAAACACCGTAAGGCAGTATACACATCCGTTTGTGCAGCACTACGCAGCGTCATAAATGCTATGCAAGCAGTCAGTCACCAATGCCACCCAAAGGCACCTTCATGTACCGCTACCGCCGCCGCTTCCGCCCCCGCTCCCGCTTCAAACTCACGCGCAATCTCGAAGATTGCTCGCGGCCGCATCCCCGAATAACGCGATTAAGCGAATGAAAGGGCCGAGCCGAACAAAAGCAAATGTGATTACGAGTTGTCGACCGACAGAAATAGGTAATATTTCTCTTGGATTTCGTTGGTTTTAATGTGCGCTTTCGTTTGGCCCTTGTTTATTTTACGACACGTATTTGGACGAAGATTCCCGCTGGTACCAAAAGCGTCCTTTCTCTACTGGAACGAATCAGAAATGAAGCGATACGCGAAAGAACGAAGGCCACCGACATAGACAAGCGGATTGGCTCGCTGAAGTGGCAATGAGAATGGCGACCGCGGATCGGCAAGCGCAGCGTAAGTCGTCCACCAAAGAGATGACCGACCGACGGATGACCGGCCATGTTAAAGCCGCAAGTTCACTTTGGATGCAGCCAGCTTCTAACCGAAGCGGCTAGAGGTCTATACAGGACATACTCTCGATGTCCAACAGTGAACGTCGCGAGAACAGACATTTGTATTTCTTACTTCTCAGGTTTCCTGAAGCTTTTAGTCAAGTTTCTCGCCACCATTGGTATAACAGAAGTGCTATTATGTAGCTTCAAGTTTCCAAGTTATAAGCAATATACACGCTGGATTCTACATTTAAATCCCGCGAGCTATTCGGTGTGACGTGTGACGTACGTGACGTTAAAGACGAACGAAAACCGAATGCTACGTCGGAGTATATTTTAAAGGGTAAACTAAAATAAAATATCATTGTTTTAAATATTTTTTAGCTCAGACGAAATGGTTACAAATTCAACATCGGCTCCCGTATTCATGGGTAATATCGTTAGAACATCACCTGGAACGTTCCGAATAACGCTCAGCTCGTTATTCTGAATTTATCGTCTATTGGTATCTTCAATCGTTGGTCTGGGGCTAACTTTATGCCTGCAATCAGGGTCTTGACCATGTGGGCCAAGAAGGTTTGTGTGTTCGTATATGTGTCCAATTTTTGTACGTAGATTATTTTTACTAACAGAACGTTTGCTTAATGAAATTCAAGATTTTTAATACTACATAGATCTCTTAAATACGCGCCGAGTTTGTACGACGTCAAGCCAAACCTAATTAATTATACCTACCTAATTAATTACCTATATTAGGCTGCAAAAGACTGCTCTGTTAGATATTATGTGTCAATTCTCTGAAGCGTTGGACCTCTGGACGTTTTTGTTTGTTTGCATTTTAATCACGTGAATCCAAATTACATACCACCCTGAATCCTGCCGTCTCCGGCCATCTTAATGCTCGCATCGAACTGCCTGCAATTATAGCAAATTGCCTCCCGATCCAATCCTAGAGAATACAGCGGAGGCTTAAACTTCTCGCCGGCTTAATTCCCCCGCACGGGAGTATCCAATCTATATAATAACTACTTGCGAGGAAGCGTGTTCTCGAGCTCACAATCTCAAATCCGCTTTTAAAGCGCTAATTATTTTTAATCGTCCAGCTTTAAGTATATATCTGCTGCGGAGTGTTTTAGTAGTACAGATAGCGCGCGACCCGCGACCGCGCATTATCGCGCCGCGCCAACGACGCCGGCCGCCGCGATATCGCGATTTGCATGAAATGAGTTCCCTAACACGAATTCGCCGCACCGCCTCGCTCGTCTAACGTCTACCGTTTCAAAATATTAAGCAAATACGGGAATCCGCGAGCGCATTTCATTACGAATTGTTTTATTATTCCCGCCGGTCACGGGACAGAATTGGAATTCTTAGACGGCCCGGCGGGGACGGCTGCGCGAAGCGAGATTTTGCTTATTAAAAAGGTCGACGAGTTGTGGCTCCTTTATGAAGATTCCATCCCGGAGTCACGAGCGGCGCGGGTGCTGCCTCGCGGGGCATTGCGGGCTGCGATTAATTCACCGGCCGCGTGATAAGCAAAAATGTAGCGGCCGCTGCCTCCGCTGATCTGAGAATAATGGCGGCGGAGATTTATCGCGCGGCCAGCGGCTCGGGCGCGGGCCCGTGATTGACGCGCGCCGCCGATCGACGATGTACCAGTAATTAAAAGTTGGCGCGAACTACCTTTAAGTTAGTTCGTTACCTTCGAATGCATAAACTTGTACTAATTAGAGCGGAATTCTTTCGCGGCGCCGCCAAGATTTGGAAGTTGTCGACGGCTCGCGGCGAAGTTCGACGGCGGCGGAGTGTCGCTGCTTTAATTGAGAATCTTGGGGAATTTGCTTTGTCGGGAAATTCGTTTCGTTGCAGAACAAACGGTGACTATGTAGACAATTTCGCCAAGTTTTTGCCGGGCGGGCCGATGGTGCGGGACAGGTAAACACACGTATAATGAAAGGGAAATTCGACGCCGGCAGCCCTTCGGTGGGGGCGGAAAGGCACATAAGAACGAAGTTACATTAATGCCGTCGGGTGGAAAAGGCGTTTCGCGGTAGGCGCGTTAATTAACCAAGAATTTACTGTATTCAAACGGCGCCTCCGTAAAGTTTAAGTCAAAACCCTGAAACTTGCTTCCAAATTTGTTTTGCGTCTTCTGAAACGGATCTTCATTAACTCTACGAGTCGGACGCATTACGTATGTTTGACTGAGGGCGCATTAGTGCTGCGGTCTCGCAACACTCTACTAATCCGGCGAACGTTCGAGTTTCGGCTAATGTGGAGGCGCATAAGGCCCGAATTCGGCCCAATTATAAGTCGGGTCGGTTCAAATTCGGACCAATTAGATGAGCCAACGAACTGTGTCGCACTCGGGAGCAGTTTTGTCGGCAATATAATTTATTAGGGCGGCTCGAAGTTGCCGGCTTTAACCCTTAAAGACTCGAGTGAAATTTGATTACGGCCGCTTTAAACGTGTCCCCTTCGCCGTACTCAAAGTTTTAAATGGATGAGCCTGCCGTGGTCGCACCGGACAGCCGGGATGAAATGCAAGCGACCGCTGGCGAATGAGCGATTATTAAAACTGACATTTTTATGGTTCTTTACCTAAGAGACCAAAAACCCTATTGTTCTCGGTCATCCGTCCTACAGCAGAGCTGCAGCCCGCTTTATATATCTTTTGAACCGTTAAAGGTAGCTATTCAAAATTTTCACAGAATGTGTTATTACCTACTCTACTTCTCTCTCTGGGTTGTTCTTTCATGTCTGAGGATCGTAGTCAGCATCAGGTTCCTATTCAGCGGTGCTGAGAGCGCTGGACAGGACTAGCGCGTCTTTTACGACCGTGTAGAAATTGAAGAATAATAATAGCTATAATAGTATATCAGAAATACCACTCGAAGGACCTCACCTGCTGTGCATAAAGCGCTCCCCCACAAAACGCCACAGAGTCACCAGTCTTACCCCGCTTACATCCATTTTAACCCTGCGACCTTTTCCAAATCTTCAGTCACCCTTGTCTTGGGTCTTGCCTTGGGTATAACTACGCTGTGTCTTTCACCGCGTGATCACTCTAGAACACATACAAAAAACGTGCTTGTACAGCATTATTCCTCGAACTTCATACTTACACTTGGCTAGTTTTTCAGTGAAGAGATCTTTCTAGTTAAAATACAAATGAAAACTATAGTCTGCATCGAGCAGCGGGCGGATCATCAAATTAACAAATCATTTATTCCAATCCAAACGCTCCAATTGTCCTATCAGTCACGTCCGCTGCCCGCACTATAGCGCCATAAACGTCAACAGTACAACTGTTTACAATTTTTCATGTCACAAAAGCGTCAGTCTACATAAAGAACAATTCACGCGGGTGAAGAGAATGAGCGAATTGCTAGGAAAGAGCGAGACGCACGCAAGTATTTCAATACACACAAAGAGGCTGGAAAAGGAATACCGTTTGAAAATTTCCCCCCAAAGGGCATTCTTTTCAAATCAATTAAATTCTTTTGTCGTTTTTCTCGTGATTATTTTCTTAAGTCAGTCATAGGAAGGCTGATCGGGGAAGGGACATCAAAAAGCTTGCGATCCAATCGTCTTACCTCGCAGCTCGTCTCGACAAGGGCCAATTAATGGATCTGAAATTGATTCGCCAGAATTGTGGGTCTTTGTAAACGGTGTTATTGGCATCGGCCGATCGCCGTTTGAAGCCTCAATTTTGTCTTTTAGGGGAATGTGATTTGGCACCGACGTGTTTTCCGTGAGTTATGAACTTATGAAGAAACGTTGGGGAAAATGGTTTTCATTTGTTTTATTGCCATATAACGAGGAAGCGTAGTCAGCCTACGTACCTTGTCCAATAACAGCGAACTTTAATATTCTTTATACTTATTAAAACTTTTTTATGCTTTGCACTGTTTTATATCTCGTAATACATTTGGAAGTGAAAGTGCTCTAAACTTACATCTTATTTTAAATAATTACAACATTGCGTTTTTTTGCTTTGAGTTTTAAAACCCTTAACACGCTTTTTCGAAATGCAGCACTTTTCTTAAAATCAACACTCCCAAACACACCCATTACACTTGTCCAAACATAACCATTTCTCATTTTTTTTAATTAAATACAGTATCCTTTTCGATGTGTACACTTCTCAAAAACGTAGATTGTCTTAAAACAAATTGCACACTTTCAAGAAAATGATCTTTCTAAGAATATGCTGATATGTGGTGATCTCTTACCATCAGGAGACCCACTTGCTCGTTTGCCATCCAGTCGAATAAAAAAAAATGCAGCTTTTGAGAAAGTGTATCTAAGCCCCATTTTTTGATAAACTTTTAAAGTCGGTCACTTAAGAAATATCCAACTATAATTTAGTGTAACCTTGTTTCTTGTTTCTTCTCCTATTTATGTTTTTACTGTGTTTTTGTTGTGATGTAGTGTGTTTTTGTTGTCAATAAATGTTGTGAGTTTGAGTTTGTTTTCGCTCATTTCTTTTAACAACAAAATCATCCATTGAAAGCCTCTCAGCTAGCATGAACTACATCTAGAGTGATAAATCATTAAAATTACTTGCGAGCCCCTTGATTAATCAATTAATCACCAGTGATTGGCTCGTGTACTCCAATGATAGGGTCCCAGCGACCCGGCGCGAAAGGGTTGATTTATGGCAAAATAATAGTCTGCGGGGAATTTCAAGTGTTAACCTAACTTTAACTTAACTTGGTGCTATGTGCGAGGCTGTAACTTAGATTGTTAACATGCTTTTGAGATGGTTTGGATGGTGATGGATTGGATTTCCTATGATATTACAAATTTCGTTTACGTTGACCCTTCAAGAAACTATGTTTTATGTAGTCATGTTTTATGAAGATTTTTTTGTACTATTTCATTTAAAACATAAACTTTCTTAATACTTTGTGAAACAAAAGGAAATTTCGATTATTTATTTTTCTGGTATTACTCTAAAAATCTTACACGTCTGTCTAGTCTCGACGATGCATACTTAGTTTAAATTTAAATCCCAGAGCTTTATCGAATTTCCATAGGAATTTACCAAAACTATGTAATACCTATCGTTGATTTCATTTACAATGTACAAGAATGTCAACAATATTCATGATATTTACTATACTTTACTTGTAAAATCCAAATCAATCCAGCCATTTTAGTTTAAAAAGTAACAAACGCATGATTTCACATTTAGAATAATCCACTTGTACAGTTAGCTATACATTTCATCAACATAACCTCCGCAAGTGATAAAAAAAAACATCCTTTGCTACTACTTTAATGTTCACCAAAGTGTGCAAGTAATCAACACCTAATTAAAACTAGAACAAACCAACTATACATCATACGAGTACACATCTCTGTATCAGTAACTCGAGTCACTGCATCTCGGGCTCACTGCATTTTGGGGATGCATTAGCAACACATTAACAAAGCTGCAGCTTCTGGTATCACTCTGCAACTAATAACCTAAATGAACTTAGGATGTAAGATGTCTTAGGGCGGTAATGGGAGTCTCTCAAGGATGTGAGATGTGGTAGATAGCTGTGGTAATGATAAGACGGAATTGCTGTTAATTTAGAGTGTGAGGCATTAAAATACGAAGTACTTGGTCTAGACAATGAACGTCCAATATTACTAGTTAGCAAATCGCTAACGTGGGGGTTAATATTAATGAACTCTCGTGAGGCATAACTATTTGGAAAAGTTAAAAAACGAAACGATTCAACTCACGATTGTCAGTCAGGAACTAGTTTCGATATTTAAATCCGAATCCGATTCGAACTTTAAACTAACAAGAAAGAATCAAAATCGTTCATTCAAAATCGTCGTTCCGTCGGTTCATTTTGTACTTTTTTTCAAGCGGAGGGTTGTTTGTCGAATGAAACTTATTTTATCTAACGACGCTATCTGAAACCCAGAATCTTCGACGAAATTTTTATTCCTTCGAAAAAGAAAGAAGGTAAAGATATAAAGAGAAAAAATTCTTGACAACATGTGGAGAATAAATCTAGACACGCGGTAGCGTGTCAAGCCAAGTTCGCTCTGTAGAAAACAAGAAACAAAAAAAACCATCAGGACGGATCTAAATGGTTTCTTATAAACTTCCCCGCACCACCAATTTGATTGCTTGTAAAAATCATCCAAGGAAGAGCAGTAAAAAAACGCGTAATTAACTACTCACATTATCGATCGACAAATCGCAGATAAACCAATTCTCCAAGCCAACCCCGAGCAAATAGTCAATAAATATCGAGTAAATCGTCCAACTTTATGAGTAATGTTATGAGGACCGTCTATCTCTCAATGGTTAGTCACATTACGATCAACCTCAGCCCCATACCCCACAGAACTGAAAATAAAACGACTAGAAATATTATCGCGTATGTTTCTTTCCGTAATCTATGTTGGCAATTTTTCGCTCTCTCGCTGTCAAACCAACAGGGAAAAAAGTCATGTCGTCCGATTGGTAGGACGAAGACAATCGTACCATGTGGCCAGAGAGCATTATTTTGGCGGTTTCTTAGGTTTGAGTAAATTACAGTACTCATTAATGTTTAATCATTTTTAATTAGCATCTGTGTGATATTTTTTTCTTTGTATAAACTTCGTTGCAGCAGGCCAGCAGTAATAAATACATACCAGGTGGGCCCTGTAACTGGAGCAAAAAATTAAAACACGGGTTCTACTACTCAAATGAACTACTTTAGTTCTGCAATTTTCAAAATTTAAGCAATTTTATCATTATGTTTATACAAAATAAAATAAATAAAATTCTCAATGTACAGCATCCAATAGCCTAAATGACATCGCCTGTCACGTAACAAAATGACGGATTTCGTAATACATTGCTTGTCCAATTAAACTTTAAACCATAATAAAAATTTTCAGAAGTTGTAGAACTAAATTAGCTCAAGATGAAGAGTGGAAGCTGTGGTTTCATTTTTTGCTCCTGTTACAGGGCCCACTTTGTATATGGCTTTTTACGGATGCGTTCTTAATTTGCGAGACATTTCTATTAATCTTATTAATTCTATGCCACCTTTGCTATCGTACAGTAGTTTAACACTCATAATTTATCAGCATATTATAGTCCATTAGGTCGGGGAGAATAAGGAATGCCACATCTTGGGAAAATATGGATAGTTAACCCAATTTCGGTTTATGTAAGAACGTTTGAGTGTATACACATATATGGAAGATTGTGGTTTTGGACGATGTTAGCGTATTTTATGGGTTACATACTTGATTCTGAGTCTTGATGAGTATGGGTGAGTTGGCGTAGTTTTGCGTGTTTTTATTTTTTAACTTGCAGTGGTTGTTTCAAAATTTGCATCGACAACCGACTTTATTTCTATGAGAGAAACCTGTTATTCGATGTTCCCCAAAAATTAAACTTTGGATACCCTTATCAACCTGTATAAAACACCATACTTTGGAAATAGCCATAAAATGCTTGTTTCGGTAAAATTTGAATATTTTTAAAAGTAGCGGTGATGAACTCTGGTAGAGTCCAAAACATATCAGCATGGTGGTATAGTGGTGGTGGTGATAGTTGGGTTTGTTCATAGTTCATAGTTCATTAATTGAATATGCTGTAAATTAAAGATCTATTTCTTAACAGTCTTTTTTTACAAAACGCTTGAAGACGAAACACATTACAAACTGTAACTAGTGAAGTTAAATAAAAGCTTGTTACACACAATCTTATCTCTTTAGAACATGTTAACAGAAAACATTTGTGCTGTATAAAGTAAGCTTGCTATTCTCTGCAGCGCCTTGGTAAGGTTTTTAACCGGAAGAGAATAAAAAGCTTCCCCTGTACTATACAACAGTTAAGTAGCACCGACATACATACACCTCCCCTTGAGTGTTAGGACTAGCACGCAAACTATTGTAGGAAGAGTCTAGACTTTTAAGTAAACACAGGATGATATATCATGGGTTGTGTTGAGTAAAGCCGTCTATTAGCTACCATGGTGATTTTTCTGTATCATGGTAACCACCTTATTATCATCATCACCAGAGGCCGGAAGACATCCACTGCTGAACAAGGGTCTTAGCCAACTCGTCACTTGCACCCATACGTTGCCCGCAGCTCTCGTGACGCCGTCTTAAAATAGAGATTAATTTACGAAATTCTAAAAAAATACTGAAAAGCTTAAATCATCAATACAATACTTGTAAGTGACTGTTGGTAGAGACATCTAAAATATGTTACTCATACGAATATACGATTGTCCGCTTACAAAAAATAATAATTTCAAGTCATAAAAAATACATTTTCGAGTGTTTCATTAAATGGCGCGGTAACCGTGTAATATTATCTCACAATATGTGTACTTGAAAGGCAATAACATGTCTTTGTATGTCACAAAACAATCCCAGCAATTTCAGGGCATAACAAATTTCTAAAGCGCTGTTATTCGATCAAAATAAAGAAGTAAACAATTCTTAAATTGACATTATCTCAAAGTAGATCACATTTTCGGTTGGTTTTCGCCGCTAGCTACGGTCTGTATATTGTATCGATTCCCTGGATGAAAGCCAAGGCATTGTCGGTGTGGCTAACTTATGGCGATTTGAAAAAAAGAACTTCTGTCGCTGGCCAGTGCGAAGTATTCGTAGACTATGGTTTTGTTTTTAAAAATAAAATGCTGTGTTGCCAGCCAGCGTTAACTGAAATTTTGTCAGCATATGTGACATTTATTTAAGGATTGGAAACGGTTATAAAATAATGTTACTAACAAAAAATATTATTGTCGTCGAAGTCAGAACCAATACTTGATCTCATGTAGGAATGTGATTCATTTGTGTAGAAAATCATCTTATTTTTATTTAAAAAATCAACACGCTTTTCCAAGATGTAGATAGGTACTTGTAGTGTCGAATCTATCAAAAATATTCTGTGCACTGACAAGGCCTTACTTCTTAACATTTACCATGTATCGGATGTGCGATTCAAATTTTGATACGCTTAATAATTTATCAACAATAACAAAAAAAAATATCCCCTAAATTCCTAAAACCCCCGAATCCCCGTGAGCTGAGATTTGTATCGACAATCTCGCGCTCCTCAAGGCAACAGTTTAAATTTATCAAATTATACCCCAAAATTGTTTAGCGCGGCTGTTTGCAAGTGTCAAATCAAATTTATTTATGACGGATTTGCTCCCCGCAGCACCTGGGCGTAGGGTGGCCATGCTAATCCCGGTAATCCCGGTAATTCCCGGTTATAAAACGCGACTCCGGCTCGCACCGTCACGTGATACTATGCTTTGTTTTTGGTAATTTAATTACATGCGGTGAGATTGAAAAGTAAATGTGTCGCTTTAATGTTTTCATGTTCGTAAAAGTTTTTTGGTGTACTGATTTGTGTTTAATTTTTTTTATGGCTATATTTATACTATTTGCGGGGTAGGTCCCGTTTTTCACTTGTCAGTTGAAAAACGATCATTTTCCATGTCTAATGGAATTATCAAAGAAAACAAAGATGTTCAAAACAATAATTCATTCCTTACACGTTGCGTTTTTTAAAATAAGTAGGTACCTACACCTATCTATTACAAATAATTCAGATATTAAATACGCTACGATATATACTCGTGACCTTAATATCAAACAAGTACACAACCCACGCCCGAATTTCCAATCATCTTTACATTGTATAGTAGTCTGCACAACTACAATAAAATTAATAGCGTTAATTATTCCACAAGCAATCATCAGACCATGCGCGTCCTCGATCCATTAACTTTAAACCAAAATACCCGGATATCCCGGTATTCCCGGTTTAAGTGCCGGTATTGGGTTTATTGGGCACCCTAGCCGGATTAAGCGGGCAGTACCGGTGCGGTCGGTGCAAGACATCGGGCAATTATCGACGACCACAACATAGTTTAACTTGAATATTAGAAGCTTTGCGCTATAAAATTCATTGCTCGAATAAGCCAAAGTGTTTTATGTGATAATGCAGTCTTCTGTTTATGTTCCGGTAGCCAGTGTGATTTTTATAGGTCTTATTTATAACATCGTCTAAATAGGCTTCCCGATTCAAATTATTGTGTTTTCCTTTGCTCGTGGTTTTCAAATTCGCGTATATGGACTTTTAAGAGCTGTTAAAATCTGTATGTGTCAAAAGATGAGAGAGAGAGAGAGAGAGAGAGTCATTTACACATATTCGATCGATACACATAAAAATACATCGGATTGGTTAGATTGGATTAGATGGTGTTTAACATAAAACTTCCATCCGAAGTCCCTTCACTTCCACTAGAGAGGCAGTAAATTAATAATAAATAGATCTCAAAAATGTATTATATTTATTATACAATTTAAGACCAAAACTAAAGGCGGAAAAGAACTTCAATAAAATACCAATGAGACGGCACGTGACTTCGTCATAAAGTGTCATTAGAAAACATTTTTTTTTCAGCGTGAAAATGTGTTTTCATTTCTTAATGACGTTTCAGTTTATCTAACCTAATAGTACAGTTATTAGCAATAAGAGATGATTATATATTCAATATAAAAAGATTCCTTAAGATTGTGTTTGTTACTTATTTTATACAATAAAGAGTGTAAACTTAAATAATAAATACATACATACTCCTTAAATATATATGAAACTTAACGAATTGAAAAAGAACTAGTCTTTTTTGAAAAAGTTCTAAAATTTTGTAAATTTTGTCCTTATTTAAAAATTTATTTGGAAGAATAACACTTTCAACCAAACGATGCCAACTAAAAACATTAAAACTGTGTCTCAAATACCAAATATTATCTCCTCTTAAATACTTAAACTACCTCAAAACCAAAATTCAATACAATTTTTATTGAGTAAGTTTAAGCAAGAAAGCTCAACAAACAAACGTTCGTATCGCATTTAATAACAACTAGCTGTTTCCCGCGACTTTGTCAGCGAAGAATTTATCAATAGCGCCGCGCTTCCGCCGGAAATATGCAGTTTCTGGGATTAAAACTGTCTTATATCCTTTTTTAGGCTTGCAAACTTTGATAGGACCGAGTGACAGTATCACTTGGCTGTACTGTTACGGCCGTAAAATGTCCGCAATCGTGTTACGCGCTTGTCCGGGGGTAATGAGACGGTAGAAAAATCCTGTAGAAGCCTGTCCGGGGTGGTTAGGATGCCGTACAAAGATGCCTTGGTGACTCTACACTGCGGGAACGAAATAAATATATTGTAGGGTAAATCATCTATTTACCTATAGGTCCAGAATTCATTTTATATAAGGTGGTCAATTAATGAAGGGTGGTCATTAATGGCAGTAATTGACACCTTATATTAAAAACCGGCCAAGAGCGTGTCGGACACGCCCAATATTGGGTTCCGTAGCCATTAAGAAAAAATTAAGTAATATTTTTTCAAGGATTTCGTATTTTGTACGGAATCTTCCAAGTTTAGGTAAATTTTATACTTTAGGCTGCTATAGCAGCAGTTTAGGTAAGGGCTGCTGTCGCAGCGACTTGTCTTTTACGGATCTAAAGTCATTTACATTATTGTAAAGGTGGCAATACTAATTGGTAATATCCTCCGGCAGGTGCAGCGACTAGGTCTTTTACTATCGGATTAACTTTAAATTTGTCATACTTTTGTAAAGGTGGCAATACAATAATCTGGTAGTGACATCCTAGTGGTTCGGCCAGGAACGTCTCCGCAGCATGGAGCTCAGTGGTTAATGGCATCGACTTGAAATTTGGTACGGATGTGTAGTTTGGGTGATAATGCAAATACAGTCAGCAAAAAAAGCTTGCATTAAAAATGTCATTTTTAACAAAAACGTACGGTTGTTGCTTCAAAATGTAGTCGCACCTTTTCAGAACCACTTGTATGGTACTGTAGTTTAAAACCCAGTGGGCAGTGTGCTGATACAGCAACACTTAAGTCGTCCTCGTTATCACGCGTCGCAGGCCAACTAATCTACCGTTAAATGCCATTATGACGCCCTACAAACAATACTTTACGTCTATCGAAGTGAATATCTGTTATGAAACAGATTTCTGATTTTATTTTATTGTTTTGATGAGAAATCGTGATCGTTGGAGTAATCCTACTAATCCCTATCCATATATGGATATATATAAATGCGAAAGTGTGTGTGTTTGTATGTATGTTTGTCCGTATTTCACGTCGAAACGGTGCGACGGATCGACGTGATTTTTGACATAGAGATAGTTTATGAGCCAGAGAGTGACATAGGCTACTTTTTATCCCGAAAATATTTCAACTCCAAATTTGTCGCTAGTGCTGCTGCTTAAGTAGCAAAGTAGAAATAAGCAACCTGAGATATGTATGCATAGGAAAAATTCGTGTCTAGATTCCTGTCCAGCAATGGTGTAGGGGTTATAGCACGCAGCACGGAATGCTGAGGACCTGGGTTCGATTCCCAGTGCTGGTTTCTTTTTCTGGTTTTTCTGTGCATCCATCTCTCAGTTTGTATTTTAGATATACTTTTAAGTTTTCAGTTATTTAATCAACACCTTGTATACATATCGAAAATACTCCGATTTATACTTAACCTTTTTTTTACCTAGTCACTAGACTACTAACTAACTAATTACTTAGGGCCTTGGGTTCTAGTCTGGTCTAATCAGCTAGATACCTGTAGCTGTGATGAGCTCAGTGATTAGTTCATAATTGAATCCCGGTGTTTGCCAGGAGATTGCGTTGACTCGACCTGTTAATGTGACTGATTCTGCGCTTGCGATTTGTAGGTAGAGATTAATTTAGTCCCAAGCTCTAATCAGTTCAAGAATGTCAACCAAAATTCTAAAGTTTCATTAATAAATAAGTAAATATCACCGGGCACTTGACACCAATTGACCTAGTCTCATAATAAGCAGAGCTTATGTTATGAGTACTGGGAAAAGGATACACGTACTTAAATACAATTGTACTTTTCAACAAACATTAGTATTTTTCATACAAAAATGCCCCGACCGGGGATCAAACCTCAAGGTTTGTTGAAAATTACATTTTCCTGACTTTTTTTGGCTGTACTTGCATTGCCATCCAAACTACATTTCCGTACCAAGTTTTAGTTAAGTCAAATGCCCTTAAAATGTTCGTTGGTGATATTTAATGAAGTCGGAGCTGGAGCAAGAGGACGACAGTGTGGGCATTAATAATTAATACACATTTATTTGTTGGTGTTGCCAACAAACACGTTTCGCTGGTACGATCCTGGCCGGATCACCACAATTTCACTACCAGAGTATTGTAGCCGTTCTTGCTGACAGACCGAATTCCTAAAAAGCAAACAAGCTATAACGGTAGTTTCAAACCTTTATGAAAAATGCATCCAAAGTGCAGAAGGCAACTTTAAGTTTCATGATATCGGCCAAAGTCCAGTTTAGAAGAGATTGCATCTATTCAACATTCGTCGGTAGCACGAAAACAACTTTAAGTCGGGCAAAACTCGAAATGCACTGATCCTTCAATGTTTCTTAGCAAACTCTACCGTGTGTTTTATAGTTTACGTTTTATTTAAACAGTGCAATAAAAATATAAGTATAATAATATCATAGGAAGATTTACACCAATAATTGATTTATTCCTTCACCCCACTGGTCTAGTACGGATTGGGAACTTAACACACTCCATTGAATGAAGGCTAAAAGACACACGAAACATCTAGAACGTGTACGGTTGTATTGCTCTGAAGATGAGCTCTGGTTGAGTTCGAAACGCGTCAGTGTAGAGTGGTGGTGATGATAGATGGGTTTGTGTGATTTATGTGTGTTCTTACAGTGCGGAGGTGGAGGAACTGCATGAACACGCATATCTTGCATAAACATAGCTATCATAAGGTCGCGGATGAGAAAAGTAATTGTTTTAGTTCATTAATATGGACCTCCGCGAAGTAACGCCTGATTCAATATTTTTCTGAATGGCGGTGTTCCCAATCCGCACTGAGCCCGCGTGTTAACTACGGCCCAAGTCTTCCCGCTCTGAGAGGAGGCCTGTACCCAGCAGTGGAACGTATATAGGCAGGGATGTATTGACACTAACCTCTGCAAAGTATACTGAATCAATCGTTAGAATCGAACATCAGCAGAACACGCGATACTAACTTTTCCTATCATACCCGTAATAAAATAATTTCCATACCATCACCAAAGCCATTTAACTTGAATCGAACGTCATAATACCGCGTCAGTTACATAATCAACCCATCCCAGTCTGAATACTCAATTCGAAATGCAATAGCACGCGATTGTATCACAATTCATTTTGTCACACGACTAGAATAGTCCCCTGGAAGGCATCGCAGATATAGTATTCCCTAAGCCAAACGCAACTTGAACTCGGTTTGCATTTTGAAGAGAATCGATCGCGATGTAGGAATACAGTTTGAAACATCGAATTTGTCGAGGGTTTGTTTATGCATTCGATTCTTTCTTTTACGAATACGTGCATACGTGAAGAGGAAGAGAGAGGATGCATAGACATAGACTGGGATATAATGTTTGAATAGAGTCAGACCAAATTTCGGATTTGGTATCGGCGAGTTTTGACGTTAATAGGTTTCGATTTCTAGAAACCATCTATCGAAACTAGGAGTGGATTTGTGAGGGTTCCTGTGACGTCTGAAACCCGTGTATAGCATCTGCTAATTGGTTGTGGCTTTGTTGTTATTCCACGTTAAGAAGAAACCAACCAACCCCCAACCAACCAACCAACCAACCAACCAACCCACTACCAACCACCAACCACCCACCACCAAACGGAAACCAACCAGCGTCGGCAAGGTTGACAAATTTGTCTCGATTTCCGTGATTCTTTTTTCTCTGCTTTGTAAATGTCACGAATAAATGTTTTTCTTCCTTTCTTTTACAATATTATAGTCACCTTTTATGGAGTAATTGCTTTTAGGCTGAGAGAGAGAGATTTACGCATATTCAATACACAGGAAAAAAAAACCTTTTGGAAGGATAAAATGAAATAAAAAATGGGCCGGCCCTGCACATAAAAAGTATAGTGTCGACGAGATGGACGGATGGCCTGGTTAAAACCGCGGGCTCACAGTAAAGGCAGGCCGCTTCCACATGCAACTGGAGGTTTATGGGCGGCCTATATCCAAACAGTGGACATCCTACGGCTGAGATGATGATGACCGGTGTTCAATCAAACTAACCCATGTGCGAAAATATCCCGTATTAACTTCAAGATAGCTTGTAGAATCGCCGTCGGTTTAAGTTTCGGTTTCGGTTTCAGCAGTAGAAACCAGTTTGGGTGAAGCACTAGATCTATAAATAGTCCCAGAAATGCAAAACGCACATATCTAAAGCGGGTTTCGTGTATGATGGTCTTATCAGAAAGCGGTATTGATCTAGTTATCTGTCCTATCCATGTTCCGTATTTGTGTTTAAACAGTGGTTTATTTAAAAATTCACTGGCCAGTTGTGCCTAACTAGAGAAGCCGTGATAGTCCAGTGGTTTGACCTGTGACCTCACAAGCAGATCGTGGGTTCGAATCCGGACTAGCACTTGTGTGTATTTTTTTCACCGACGCCACATTGCAATATTACTATACCCAATGTCACTCCAACAGTTGGCCGCTTGTAGACGACCGTTGTTTTCACTGGAAAACGGACCGTTTTTTGCCGGACTTGCGGTGTTGTATGGCTCACAATGAACGTGTGTACATGCACCGGACACTTGTCCGGCGACAAGCCATTAAACCCCGCATAAAACGGTCCGTTGTCCGGTGAAAATAACGGACGTCTACAAGCGGCCTTATATGTTAAAATCCGTCCAGCCGTTCAGGCTGCAGATAGGACCAAAGAAGTAGACTTACAGATATAATGCATAATGTATTTGCATTGGATAAATCGGATCTCAATCGGAATATGACGGCACTCGAAGTGTCAATCAATTATTACATTAAATGAGTCTCATTTTCATATCCATTGATATGGAAATTTATTGTTTAAGCTGAGACACACAAAGATAGGTGGCGGGGCGGTGCGGCGCGGAGACGGTACCGGTTGTAATATTCGAGCTAACATGAAAAAGGGCACACAGAATACCGCTCGGGAAATAAGCGTGGCGCGTTATTCTGTGTGCCCTCTTTCACATTAGCTCGAATATTACAATCGGCACCGCCTTCGCGCCACGCCGCACCGCTCCGCCTCCGGCGTCAGTGTGTTACAAGCTTTAGTGTCAAATCTCTAAACGGTTGTACTGTACCCATACTGAAGGTAATTAGGATTAAAAGACAGGCTAAATATCGCTAGATGGCGTTAGTATCATGAGGTTTTTTTGACGTTACGGTCTTGCTTGCAATTGCCTAATAACTAAGTAAGCCAATTGCAAGTAAGACCGTAACGTCAATAACCTAACCAACAAAAAGTTGGAAAACCCCCGACTTTGTCACTTCAAAGTTCAATATCTCAAAAACACCTAAACCGATTTTGATGAAACATGTCTAAGAACCATCGCTAAAACACCTGCTTTCAAATTAAAAACACATTCAAATCGGTCCACCCATTTAAGAGCTACGGTGCCACAGACAGACATAGCGGTCAAACTTATAACACCCCTCTCTATGCGTCGGGGGTTAAAAAAACCTCACGATGCTAATGACATCTAGCGATACTTCGCCTGTCTTGTAGCCCTCATTGAGAGAGCGGGATAAATATGAACTTTTCTGATAAAATACGATAGAAAACCATAAAGCACTATAACTGTAACTGTATCTACATCCACATACATACGAGTACCTACACTTGAAAAACGTTACCCCTCCTTCGTTGCCTAAAAACTAAAAGCCATGGCAACCTAAAGCTCTATAAATACTTAACGTGCTCACAAAACACAAGTCACGTTTATTAAAAGGGAACATCACGTGAAGTCACGCCAGGAATCGGATTGCCGGAGCCTTCCCCTCGGGAGGACTGAAAAAACGCCGTGGAGAATGCTAAGTTACAGCCATGAGACAAACAAACAGACAGTGCTGTTTTATTTTAACGTGGGAGCAAAGTGGGTTATGTTGTTGAATAACAACCCATGTATACCTTCCGCCGCCTAACTTTGCCTAAAAGTTCATTGCCACGTCTAGTGCCACAAAAACTATAAAGGTATAATTCCAATAATCCGGGAATAACGTAAAGACGTCGCATAAATAATGTATCTCAAAAATGCGTCAAAACTGAGTATTAAGTAATGAACTTTAAGGCAGATTTATATGGCGCGTGGTATAGTCACCTGTATTAATATCTGCCATAGCGGAGCGTGCTAATATCTGACACGTCCCACCGGCGCTAGAAATAGTCGTATGTACTTGTGCACGCTTTGTTAAGGTCGCGGGTGAGCAAAATAATAAAATTGTTTTTAGTTGATTGATATGGACCTGCGCAAAATAACGTCTGATTTAACTTCACTTCAAAAAATTAGGAGGTTCTCCATTCGATGTTTGTTTTCGAATTTTTCGATTCGAATGTTTTTTTTTTTTCACGGAAATCTCAGTGCGTTAATCTGACTTGCTATGTAACCTCACTTTTTTGTTTTCTATAAATTACTAACGCCGTTCCAATATTTTATTTGTTGCTGACAGTCAAAATAGTGTACGGCCGTGTCGAATTAGAAATATTGTTTTGATTAGCCTTTAAGGTCGTGCACATATAAATACTTGTTCACTAAATGAGGCTATTTAATTTAAAATTTATTATGTAAAATATAATTTCAAAATAATTGCATTCTGTCGATTCTAAATTTAAATGTATCGTTACAAAGGTCACGTATAAATTAAAAACAAATGACGGTAGCGTCAATGCGATAAGCTTTAAATTTAGAAGGCAGGACTGGGTTAAAAAAGAAAAAGTGAGCCACAAAATTGAATAAAAATAACAACAGCTTTTATTTATTTTGCATTTTTTATATAATATATTCTTACAATCAACACTAGGCTCCGTCAATAACAATTATAACAACAAATATAAAATATGTCATTAATACAAGTTAATAAGAAAAAAGTGACGTCCAACCTGAAAATAAATAAAAAATACAATACAATACTCTTAAAATATTTACTGTTGTTAAGATACATTTTGCAAATCTAATTTTATACTTCTAATGATCGGATTGAGCCGAAATACTCGTATGTTACGAATATACGGTACAAAAATTTAATGTTAATTTGAATGCTTGACGTGGTGAATTAGTCGAGTTTTTTTCTAATTGTACCTATCTCTTAACAAAATTGATTCATAATCTGATATTTTGGATACAACACGTGTATATCCAATGTCGTGTCTCACGCGTATCGGTCTTTTAACTAGTCTATTATTTATTATGGGATTACAAGTCATTTGAATAATTTTGTAATAGCCTCCCACATAATTTATGTTAATCCAAATAAGTGAAAATTTACGCTGGCTTAAAAAAACACGCATTTAGTCCCTTGTCACTTTAGGATGAACTATTGGTTATTAAATGTAACTGTGTGCGACGAGTGGACTGACAAAGTCCTAATCATGCAATTGAACAGTTATAAACAAAGGGTAGATAAATAAAGTAAATATCACACAATTTATATCGACGCTTGAAAGAAGAAATTTACCAAGCGACATTTTTTTAAAGTAGTGAATTATAAATATAAGTATAACTCACTATCTTAAAAAAATGTCGCTTAGTCAATTTCTCCTTTCAAGCGTCGTAACAATTATTTAGTCTTCTAATAACACGTTCTTACTTTAAAATAGCACAAACTGATCGTCAAATAACTTTTTATTCGTAGGTATAATTTTACGCCTCGATTAAAATCAAGTATGTTTTGTTAACGGAATATAAAATAACAATAATTTTCTTGTCCGCCTTAGAAAGCGGACAAACAAACACCCATTCTTTACATTAGAGACGTCGGCTGCTGCCACTTATCATCTGTAGTGCTATCTCGATCTACACTGACAAGCTGGATGCGATAGATGCAAGTTAAAGAATAATAGCGAATAATTACACAAATATAAAAAATAGATATATAGACTTTTCTGGAAACAAACATCAGTCTATGGTCGCTCAAACTGTCAACACTCTAAAATGTCTGCAGTATGTATTGTGCAGGGAAGAAAAACGAACTCTTACGGGGGGGACAGTCGAAAAATTCCACTTCTAAGCGATAAATAACAGCTCCAAATCCCTCCAGACTAACGCTAGAGTAGCAAGAATATCTAAAATAATTTTGTAAATATCTATAGTAAATGGTGTGAGAAAACTTGGACGGTCATTAAATTTTCGTGATCGGTTAAAAACATATTTTTTCAATCGCTTTGAGTTCGCTGCTTTGACCACTGGGAGCACCGGTTCTCTGCCAGACGCTCGGTCGCGCCACCTGGCTGATTCATGGACCCACTAAATTCAAATTACGAACCAGTCTTGTCTCTTGTCATGTTTTCTTTTTCTGTATAAATTAAATGGCATTCATGTCCACCAGCCTGTAATAAGACCTGTTCTGCGCGTTGTTTTATTTTTAAACGTTTCAATTTCTTCGTGAGAATTTCGGCCAGTTTCAATTAAATTTCGAATGAATATCAAAGGGATTTATGGTCCTTAACGGCATTGCGTAATTTCAGACCAGAAATTACAGTAAAAACTTTTTGTTTCGTTTCCTTTTTTCATGCGATGATATTTATATAATGTTCGCCAACGATATCGCGGAGTACTTTTATTTCTATGAATCTGACATTTAAGTTATTGCTTTAATTAGGTATAATTATAAGTCTTATAATATTCTTTTACTCTGAAAATTCCTTACAAAACGCAAAAGTATAAATTATACCTAAAGTAGATATAATTACAATTAGGTATAAATAAAGCACTGGTTTCGCCTAAATTACGGGAGAGGAATGAATGCGTGGAATAAAAACAAGGGAGCTTACGTCTTAATAATAAAAGCCTAACGCACAGATTTTAAGCCTTATTTTATCGCTGTTAGGTGCATTTTTACAATGACAGAAATTTGTAAAGGTGGTGCGCAGAGTGAATGAATGACATAAAATATCCGTCGACGCAGAAACCCGTTCAGGATAAATTACATTCACTCATTTAGGTCTTGAGTTTTTTTGACAAACAAAAGACTATTGTATGCTTGAAATGGAAAGAGGTACGATACGGAATTTTAAAACTATACTTTTGCATTTGCATGTTATCCTACTAATATAAATAAGACTAATTGCGAGTAAGTGTGCGTGCGTGTGTATGTGTGTGTGTATGTTTGTTACTCCTTCACGCTAAAATGACAGAACTAATTTGGATAAAATTTGGTATGTAAATAGATGAACATCTATAATACTTAATAAATAGGCTACGTTTTATTCCGTCATTCCCACAGGATTCATATAAAATCCCAAAATATTACCTTTTAAGCCTTGTATACATGAAATTATATAAAATATTTTATATCTAATTATTTATATTTCTGGCTCTTTAAAACTGGCTTAAAAGAACTAGTTTTCTAAACACCCTGTGGTGGAAGAGTTCACGGGTTCATTAATTACACTACGCCCTGTACAGTCACGCCCCGTTTGAACCCACAGTCAGTCATAAACACTTGTAACTCGAGACCAAATCCAAACTTCGAGAATATTACTAACAGGGCAGTTAAGGGGCTAGTAAAGCTGTTACAGGCTGTTGCAAAACTACAGACCTAAATGAAAAAACTTAAAAATAAATATAGGTATAAGTTTTTATTGGCACTTGCATAGTTATCAAACAACATATTCATGTAGCAAATGTCAAAGCAATCTAAACTAGAAAAGGGAAAACTTCGAAAAAATAGAACTCATAACACATACTTCCATATTTACGTCATAAATCGAATCTATCACACATTCGTGACATACAACTTCCTTAAATTTTTAATATTTTTTTGTTATGCTACGCTACTTTGTCACGAATGAATGATTTCTATTTCTATTTCTAATGCAATTTCACGCTAAAAATTTGTACGGAACCCTCGGTACACGGTGCACCAGTTCGACTCGCACTTGGCGGTCTTTTTTTAACTTCTCCGACCCTTGATTTTAAATTAGGAGGTCGAATACCCACCATGGTCTGCTTTTGACAAACAGTTTCCACTAATTACAGTCCAGAGCATAATCGTAAAGTTGGATGGCCGGCATACTTGCCCCTTGCGTGCGAAGGCAACTTTAGTTCGCAAGAATGTGCGGCCGCCCTAATGGCAAGGAAATAGTATGCAGCGACCCTAAAGTTTAGGGCTGGGCACGCGATAGTATTGTCACTTGATCTATGTTGCGGGAAGTACCATTAGCTAATGTAAAGGGCAGTATGTGGCGGTTACTACAGGACGGTGTAAAGCGCTATCGTAATTTGAAATATTATCTACTCTCTCTGACATTACTGTTTATGACGCGCATTCGTTTAGTTTTATTTATGTAGGTACTAGACAAATGCAGGTGGTAGGACCTTGTGCAAGGTCCGCCCGGATTGCTACCACCATCTTGCTCGCTAATCCTGCCGTGAAGCAGCAGTGCTTGCACTGTTGTGTTTCGGCGTGGAGAGTAAGACAGCCGGTGAAATTACTGGCACGTGAGGTATCCCATCTTAGACCTCTAGGTTGGCAACGCGTCTGCAATACCCCTGGTGTTGCAGATGTTTATGGGCGGTGGTGATCTCTTACCATCAGGAGACCCACTTGCTCGTTTGCCATCCAGTCGAATAAAAAAAAATGTGCGGGTGAGCAAAATCAAAATCCGTCCAGGCATATCATCGTGATGGAGTTACAAACACACACACACACACACACACACACACACATAAAACTTGCTTAATGATCTATGGATTAAGAATAACAAAAGCTATACATACTTAGGTAGTATGTATTTATATTAGGTTACTTCTGACCAGTATATGAGAAGGGCTTTCACATAGTGTCAAGTGGCGTTACTTGCATAAATAATAAATATCATGGGACACCTGACACCAATTGACCTAGTCCCAAACTAAGCAAAGCTAGTCATTTTATTTTTAAAAAATAAGTTATTTTATGTTAAGTATTGCTGATGAAGATGTAATGTAGCACACAAAAAAATATATAAAGCTTGTAATATGGATACTAGACAACGGATCAACATACTTATATAGATAAATACATACTTAAATACATATTAAGCATCCAAGAACCGAGAACAAACATTCGTATTATTCACACAAATATCTGCCCCGGCCGGGAATCGAACCCGGGACCTCAAGCTTCGTAGTCAGGTTCTCTAACCACTTGGCGATCCGGTCGTCACTTTTGTTTAATTCATTCATGCCAGCTCTAGTGAAGGTAAGTATGTTTTTTTACCGTTGTCATGTATCTTGAAATTAGTTTTTTAACAGCACCCAGAGCTAAACTCGCTCGCCTCGCTTATCCTATGTACAGATAGCCCAAAAATATCACATTTTTCTTAAAGACTGCCCAAAGAAATATACGCTAAATACTACGAAAAAATTCATATACTATTATGATTCAGCCTTTAAAAGTCATACATACTCGTATACATATAGCACTATATATGTTGCCCGTTAATGACTTTACAGTTAATTCACCGCTCAACCCTTCGCGAGCTCATTAGCGCGATAAAGCCCGCAATATAAAAGAGTGACGCGGCGCTTCTCGGCCATTCATCACAACCAGTGTTGCCAGCTTAAAAAAAACGTCCCGAAACCCCGTGTACCATTAATGCGGATCCCTCGAATTCTTACGTTCTTAGGCCAGCAGTAATAAAGTATCTTAGGTAACGTATAGGTAAAACCAATATTGTCAATTTTAATACTGAATGGATCGCAAAGTCGTATCGTTTTTGTGATGACAAAGCAATCTTTACGCTTATAATAGCACTAGTGACAGTTGCTTTGCTTTTCCTAAATGCTTGCTTGTTTCTTTTCTCGTTTGTCAACAGACTTCTTTAAGCCCTTTAATAATATAAAAAAGACGTTAAAATTATTAGCTATTTCAGCCAACCAAGACATTTTTTACCATCCTATATCAGCTGTAGGGCTTTAACCCTCAAAGACAAGTCAGTGTGACAATAAGCCTTGTTTTTATTCTGATATAGGCAGGAAAAAATGGTAGAAAGCTTACTTTATCGACTATAATGTTACATACATAGGTACAATATTGCCCTTATTTTCGGGGGAAATCCCCTAAAATCGACACCATCGCGTGTTTCCCTAAGGGGGCAGGCAGGCGTATTTTGCAAAGCTTTCAACGCTGAATAGGTTTTTCGGTTTCAATGATTGATTTGAGATACGGCTCTTTTGTTAAAGAGTTTTGATTGGTTCGCAAGTTTGAAAACGTTAAGCAGTGAAATGTTGCAAATTGCCAACTGGATTGGATATGATCATGTTTATTTTATCATGTTTTCATCATCAGACTTTCATAAATAATAATAATGATAATCGTGGGACAATTTACAGCAATTATTATTGACGTAGTCCCAAACTAAGCAAAGCTTGTACTATGGTTACTAGGCAACAGATAAACAAACTTATATAGATAAAAATACATAATTAAATACATATTAAACTTCCAAGACCCGAGAACAAATATTCGTATTATTTATACAAATATCTACCCCGGCCGAGGATCGAACCTCAAGCTTCATGGAGTTCTTACACATTTGTTGCATAGACGCAGTTATCGTAAGATCACGGGTGCGCAAAGCAATGATGTATGTTCATTGCCTTCGTGTAAAAAAGAACTTACATAACTGTATCTTCATTAATTTCCATTAATATCGACGTATTCATATGTAACGTTATTACATTATGTACAATCATCCACTAAACATCAATCAAGGCAGATGTTGCTCGTAATCTCGTTTACATAAGTTATGAATGACGCTCCCTACCATACTCATAAATGTTAATTAATTCATAAAATATAGAATTCGTTAATGCTTTTAATCGTGTCAATTAAATTTTGATTTTTATGGCCGATAAAATTAAGTAATTTGTTTTTTGGAAAATTGAGGTTATGAATGATTTTGATTGATGTTTTTTTTTTGTTTCAGATCCTTATTTCTACATAATGACAAGTATAGACCCTGAGGTGAGTTTTATTATTGTCTTCTCGTATTAAAGTGTTATTTAACTTACAACTTACTTTTTCGATACTTATGTAGTTTTTATTAGGGTTCCGTGCCCAAAGGGTAAAGACGGAAACCCTATTACTAAGACTTCGCTGTCCGTCCGTGATCGTCTGTCACCAGGCTGTATATCATGAACCGTGATAGTTAGACAGTTGAAATTTTCACAGATTATGTATAACTGTGGCGGCTGTAATAACAAATACTAAAAATAGAATATCATAAATATTTAAGGGGGGCTCCCATACAACAAACGTGTTTTTTTTTGCCGTTTTTTGGTAATGTCTAATGAATGTTGTATAGATGGTACGGAACCCTTCGTGCGCGAGTCCGACTCGCACTTGGCCGGTTTTTATATTTATGCTGTCTTTATCAACCCAGTTTATATACGAATGAGAGGGCTTAGGCTGTAGTTTCCAAGTGGGCCCACTGTGGATCGGGAATTTCACGCAATTGCTTGCTCGGCAGGTTGTGCTGTGCAGGTTTCCGCACGATATTTTCTTTCACCGTAAAGCTCGTGGTAAATTTCCAATGCAATTCCACACATAAGTCAAGGCCATTAGGCCAACACGGCTGCTTATTTTTTGTGCCTTTAAAAAAATATTAATGATTAATGTATTTTTTTTTCCACTAAGTATTAGATATAGCAATGTACACTCCAAAAAGTACAATTGAATGTTCTCTCATGTAGCTTTTTTAATGTTAAATCTGATCTTTTAATAGTTTATTAAAGAACATTAGAGATTAAATTCTGTTTATCTATATTTGACTGTACAGCTAGCTGGCCTCTATTCCACCAACGTGACAATTGCCAGTGGCATAATAATAATATGTTATACCCGTATTTTCAAATAGGCTCTCTTTGAAAATAATAGTGGCACCTGTGAACGTCACGTGGTATTTTTTTTACTATTTTTTTATCGCGAGAGAGGAAAACGAGCTAGCGGGTGATCTGATGGGAAATGGTCACCGTCACGGTCATTGGTCCGTTGCCGGCCTTTAAAGAAGGCATGAGACCTTTTCTTATGAAAGCCCCGATGTTATAGTTGTCCGGAAACTCTGCTGATGGAAGTTGATTCCACAAATTTGCTGTACGTGGAAATAGTGCCTTGGTGGTAATATTTATTTATCAATTGTATAATTAATAAAAAAAATACAAAAAAAATACAAAAATACATAACTCAAGAAAAACATAAAAAACAACTCAAAAAATATATAAATCCAAGCGTATATACTCATTCATGTGGTATATATAAGATTATGGTAACAGTGCCCCTGCGCTGTGACCGAAGATAAGCATACATTTAACCATGCGCGTGCGTCGCTTGTTCGCGGCGCGTTCGCTCCGGCCACGAGCGACTAATCGCAATATGGCCGGGATGGGCGCCAAGTGTGCAATATACGGTCATATGGTAAATACATGTAAAACATTACTTCATATTGGATCACACGGTCTTCAAGGTGGATTTGGTAATAGCGTAAGTAATTTAGCGAGGACGGATTTTAACGTCGATGAGATTAGTTGAGAGATATTAATATTGATAAAGAAGGTGATAAAATGACTGAAAACCAGATAGTACTTTGCTCAGAATCGAGAGTAGAATCGATTACACTATGTTTTAAACTAATAAATAGTAATAATGATTTATTCAGAAAAATTGCGCTACAATATACAAAATACAATATTTTGATATTTAAAATCAACACGTGTGCCTGAACTAAGGTTACTAAGTGAACCCTATATCTTACTAACGAGCATATTTTTACAAACTAAAATGAAGTCCGTTGATAATCACCTAAGGTTGTTAGGTTGTATTTGTGTTTTTAAATCTCTTTTTACTGTGTGTCTAAAAGTTACGACTGCAACAGGCGCCAATTAAATATTTTAGTGAGGTTGCACACTATATTGATAATTTAATACTGGCCGGTTTGCTGTCAATCCGTGATTTCAGGATTTTCCTCTAAAAACGTCAAAGCGCAACTGATAAATACCTACAAATCATGAGTGTAGAGTTAGAAATGAAGTAGAATTACTGACTTAGCAAAACACACGAATATCTTTTAAAATAATGAAGGTATTAAAAAAAATGCAATCAACTAACTTAAAATGAATAATATTTTTGAGGTGTCTGAGGTTTTCAGTTATTTAATTAACACCTTGTATTAAGTAGACGGGAGACGAGCTGTCGGTAGGCCTCCAACAAGATGGAGCGACGCCCTGGTTAATATCGCGGGATCGCGGTGGATGCGGAAAGCGCAAGACCGGTCTGAGTGGAGAGCCTTGGGGGAGGCCTATGTTCAGCAGTAGACGTCTTCCAGCTGACATGATGATGATGATGATGATGATGATGATTAAGTACAAACGCAAAAGTTTGTCAGCGTGTATATTTGTTTGTCAATCACGGGAAAATGATAACCTCGTAAGTCCTGATTTTTTTAACTCGCATAGTTCTTGACACTGAGCCAAGTATTCCAGTTTTGCGAGTTCACATTTCATTGAAGGATTTGTACTAAACATAGTTGATTCGGTAGTTATTCTTACAATTTATTTGTACTTCATGCAGTACAGACTTACGAGGATTAAGCAGATTTCTACTACTATTTAACTTGGATTAACGTATACAATTGTTATATTACTATCATGGAAAATTGTACTACTAAGCAGAAATATTAAAGATTTTTCTGGCAAAATGATTACTACTACTTCTTTTATTTCATACTTTTTCTCTATTTTTTTTTTCAATAAAACATTTTCAGAATAACCTACTTTCAAAAACTTTACTGTTTTATACCATTTATACCCGTTCTATAAAATAGCTCAAACAAACTCAATTTCAAATCAAAACATATAAAAGAAAATAAAGTTCTTTACATAAACATTTATACCAAAGGAATGATTCTATCTTTACTATCGCGCCATATAAAACCCCCATTACAATTCCACGTTTATACCCTCCGTGAAATAAATACTTTATTTATTTTTTATGCAGCGGTAAAGAACACGCCTTAAGCTATGTACATACGTAATGCGGATTCAATGCACCTGTATAAAATCACATTCACGAATGCACGATGCGGCCATTCTGTTTTACCGTCGGGTTAAGTAATAGACGACAGCGTGCGAACCATAAACAACCAGGCCCTTTACTTGCTACGAAGTGCAAAATTCGAATTTCGTGTCTTGCCGTCCGTCCGTGAGAGGGACGGCACGAAACATACTTCGATTTTCAAATTTCGTAATAGCCCCTCAGAGACTATTTATTGTCTTCTAACGCACTTGGAATCACGATCGTCTTCACCAGTTCTTTCTGCCAGAGCTATAGATAATCTGACCACAAGTACATATAATTAAAACTGCTTATTTATAACCCTAAGGTATTCGACCTGTGTTTTTTCGAGCAGCTTTTTTATAACTTCACCGCTTATTTTCAAATGTTTCAAAACCTGCAAGTTAATTTGTATTCACTCCTAGTGGTGAGATTGACTTGAAATTTGGTATAGGTACATGTAGGTTGTCTTTCCCAGGATTTCAAGCTATATAATTTAAATTTGTTCAGCAAGCGTAAAGATGTAAGAGACAAACAAACAGACAGAAATTCATTAATAATACACCTAATTAAGGATTCACATGTATTTTTAGATAACATATATCTGTTAAAAAAAATTCGTCGTTAACTACAATTGACTCTAATTAGCTCCAGCTATTTTTATGCAATTGCATACATCGTGATCACAGGTAGACGACGTTTGCTTATGGCGCTTAATTTCATCGACAATTTCCTAACACTTGCACCAAAATAAGGCAATGCTACACTGTTGCGCTGGAATAGCTTAGCATAAATATAAGCCCGCGACCACATGCGACCTCCCTGGGAACCGGCGTCCGCGCACAACTCTAACCCTTACTCAAACAATCGACAAAGAATATGCTGCCCCGCAAATAGACCTTACTGACTCTGTATAAAGATGTTTATTCTTTGTCAGATTAATGTATTTGGAAAGGGTTAAAAGGCCGTTGATATTTCACGACGATACTGTACGTTCGTGTTAATAGTTTGTACATTTTGAAATCACTACGACTACGACTGTGCCATCCTTCCTAGTGTACTTAAAAAGATAAAAATAATAATAATAATATCAAATGTACTATTTAAAGAACAATTTAATATTCAACGTAAGAACTCAGATTACTTGCAAAATTCCAAAACTAGTTTTGGGGTAAACCATACAGTAATTGGCCACGTTACAGTAATTGCCCACTTGATATTTTTATACGAAACAACAATAATACAAATAATTTAATGATATTTAAAAGCAACTAGATTATTATAATGAGCACGATATTTTTTATGATTTATCACCATTTTTCTTTATAAACTTTTGATTTAATTCAAGTGGGCAATTACTGTACCGTGGCCAATTACTGTATGGTTTACCCTACATACAGCTCAAGCACTGCATCTGTTAGAAAATTTTTACTCGGGATGATATAATTCACAAATTTTAAATTTATGATTTCGTTCCCTGTGTTAATTTTGTAGTATCCAAAATTGACTAATCGAAACTACCTCTTATAAAGTTATCCAATAGATACCTACTTTAATATCCCTAAAAACAAGATCTTTGATATTTATCTGTGCATTTGCAGAGTTACCTTTAAACGTAAGGATAAATGAACTAACATGTCAACATTTACACAATATTTATTACTTCATTCTTATCTTCCTAGACATCACGCAACAGTTCTGATATCTAAGTCATAAACATACGGACGAGTTGACTAAATACACATTTCGACTTCAAACGCGCACTCAAAATATTAATCACCGCAAACCGAAGTGTGTTTACTCAATTCATTAGCGGAACTAATCGATTAATTTGTCCAGCGACTATCGAATAGTTTTCAATCAGTGATTCAAATCGAGTTCCCGCTGCGCCGCATCGATCCGCAAATGCATTTGAATTCGATTATGAAACCGACTCGTAATATTATGTTAGAGAATTGTAACAGTTATTTATAAAGAAACCCTTCATCTAACATATTTGCGCTGTTATAAGTTATTTGACGTCGACTTCATATTTAAAAACATAGATCTGTCCGTCTCTTTTTAGAACACTTATTGATATTATTTGCTTTATTTAGTACATAGGGTTGTGATTACTACATCTGTTAGATAAATACATAACTTATAAATAGGAAATAATATACGCAACGGCACAAAATTTGACCCACTCTACATAAAAAAACACCTATTTCTGCATGCATTTGAGGGCCAGAATTTTGCCGCTTAGTATAATTATGTAGGTTGAAATGTTAGTTCCAAAGGTCTACGTTTAGACTGTAACCTATGCCTTTAAAATATTAGTTTAAATTGAATGTAGAAATGTGGATTTAATATACAAAAGAGCTTAATAAAACTTATTAGCAAGTAAAAAGCTAAAACTATAATTTCAAATAAATCCGATCTAGTACTTTGCTGAAAGTCGAAAGCGCGCCCTGTCCTAATGAAGCACTATTCATTTGTACTAAATTGATTAATCTAAGCCTTTCCTAATAATAAGATTACTCCTCCCCTCCTCTTATTAATCCTGTCTGATAATTCTGACCTTGACCTTGAATATAGTTTTCTTCGAATAAAATGTATTTTGTATCAACAGCGATGACAAGCGTCCTTTATTTTTTACCTTTTTCACATATTTGACATAATCTCGTATTACATAATATTGTTTGGCATAATTATCATATCGCCTCATAAAATATTACAGTGTAAGTGTTTAAGTTATCTATGAGGTCTTAGTTCTAACCTAATCTTCTTTTCTGTCAACAATTAGTTTCTGTGTACGGTTTTTCTCAGGAGAAATATTGCGATGGATTCGTTATGCTAAATGAGTCTTATGCGAAATAACTTTTACGCCAAGTACATTTCATGCGAAGTGATTATTCTACCCAAAAAGTTTGGGGCAAATAAAATTATGCCAAATGAGGGGTACCCGACATTTACAATAGTTTTCTGTACGAGAACTAGGTGTGTAAATGTTATGCAGGTCTTTGAAAGCTCGAGGTGTCTTAAATATTTATGCGAGCTTCGCACAGGAACGAGTGCGAAGTGAATGAACTAGGGTGCCCCACTTTTGAAGATCGATAGTCGTTAATAAGATTTGTGATGGGACTTTTTAAATTATTTTTAGGGTCCCTCAAAAGCAACTCTTTCAGGAACACTTCATCGGTCGTCTGGCAAGACCCTTTTTCTAAGAAAGGCGTAGATATCAAATTGAGATACTTTTTTTGCTTTAGACATTGTGAAATAGGTCTTAAAATGGTGTTTTTGTGCAGTGCGTGAACACGTGAACATTGGTATGCAACTATGATAAATTAGTAATTTTTAATGCGAGATGAAACATTGTTGTATTTCACCATCCATTGATTAAATTTATTTGACGGACAAATGTGATGCCGTCTCTATTTGTTTTATTCAAATAGACGCGACGGGATCACATTTGGCCGTCAAATAAAACTATTGATTGGGTGGTGAAACAGCCCCTAAAAATTATATTTTAGTGTCAATGTGACAGTGGGACCATTTTAATCGTATCTTCGTTTCGTATTGCCATTGGAATACAGTTTCTTTAATATAAGTGTGTGTTAGCAGTAGAGATTTCTCGAGTATCGGTTATAAAATTATATAAATATTTGGTCATTCCTCTTAAATTTAGGTACATTACTGTACATATCTGATGGATAGAGGATAGAGGTTCGAATTATGTTATCCATGCGAAATAGTGTTTGTAGAATTTGATACGTAATGTCAAACATAATATTGCCACACTCAAAAATGTTTACCAGTGCCATTTTTGCCAAGTGTGAGTAGCATAATATTTACACAGAAACCGTAACAGCGACAGGGCTAACAGCGCATATGATCCCTTATGTTTTAAGGGTTCATTCTTTACAGTAAACGTAACAACCAGGTTCATCCAGTATAGCAAAGAGTTAGCTACGTGTGATCTGGTAGAGCTCAGGAGTCAAGTTACACTGGTTCTTTTTGTGCAGGAGTTTTTGATAAAAATATTACGGCCAAGGGTTAAGACGTAACAGGGTATCGTTCTGTTTGTGCCGTGTAAGGGTGCGCTCTTTGATGTGATAAGCTATGTTTCATATTTTGACGTCGGTAAACAGGGTACGATAGTACGGCAACATATTGGGAATATGTAATTTGCTCAGCGAATATTGCTTCTTTGAATGTCAAAATTGGGGTACGATGTGTGTGAAATTTGTGATTTCTGTTTTATCGGAAAATTAAGTGCATTAGAATTTCATTATCATCATGTCAGCTGTAGGACGTCCATTGTTGGAGATAGGCCTCCCCCATGGACCTGCAGTTACTTCGGTTGGAAGCGATCTGCATATAATGTGAATCTGCGGCTTTAACCAGGTTATCCGTCCATATCGTTGGTGGACGTCCTGCGCTTGCCGCGTGGTCTCCATTCGAGAAATTTTCGGTTCCAACGCCCATCTGTTCCCCGTGCTACATGGCCTGCCCATTGTCACTACGAGCTAATTCGCTCGGCTACGTGTTTTTATTATTTATATTTTAATTTCAACGAACATAATTGCCATAAAAAGTATTCGGGCAAAAATATTTAAACTTCGTTTTTTTTTCTAAAAGTATCAGCATCGACTTGCACGGCCGAATGTTTCCAAATTTAAATTTTTAGAAAAAGTAAATGTCATTCACCGCGTGCCTGATCGCCCCCCTAGCTTTTCTTAAACAATTACGCATTACGAATATTCACACATTCCTTACAGGGCTCTAATTCCGGAAACAAAGCCTGCGAAATTCCTTGGCGCATTGTGTTTACATTGCGAGTGCAGCAGACAGCGTACTACACGAAAATAACCACGGAACGTAAAACGGAACGGCTGGAATATTCCCGGCCATTCGAGCCGAGCTGCTACAGAGTAGATTTTCACAGAAATTACTTACATAGAGTTATTAGTACCAGTATACAGTAACGTTATATGCGTTTTCGTGACTTTTCATTTACCTACTTGATCCGTTGTTTTCCTCCACGGGGCGCATTTCTTAACCAATTCTCGTGAAATTTTGGAGCACGTTCGATAATTATTATTTGGAAATGGTCGATTCGGTTTAGAAATTCGTCATATTTTATCCATTTCGAAAAACTCGCCACTAGTAATCTATTTTATTTTGTTTACTTACTGAAATACGAGGTACATTTCTGAGTACTGTCAGCTTTATACTTACACTAATCTATATTTTTTTATTCTGACATATCCCGTGATTATTCTTGGGAGTACAATTGTTTATCATTTAAGTTATAATAATTATGACTTCAAATTAATAAAATTATTTTACTTCAATCTACAAACTTTTAATTAGTGACAAATGAACCTTTTCAACTATATTACGCTGTGTCCAGGCTGTACTGGGATGGAACTGCGAACGCGATTATTGCAGCTCCAATGGCGCGATTAACCCCCAGTGGCGTGCTTTTGTCGTCGTTCGAATTTCAAATTCGTACTTTTTCGATGGCCAGTAATAGCCGTTGCGATAAAACGGCCAGCTTTAAATCCAAATTTGAATTTTATAAAAACGTTCCTAGGTTTCGCTTTTTTTTCAATCTAATGGCTTTTTTTATCGGATATGGCCAGCCATATCGGACATAAAGAAAGTTAACGTCGAGCATAGATAATATTTTCATAGAGATGTTTGATGTTACGAAATGCAGTAGAATGTGGATATGTTAATTTAGTTATTTTTAAATTTGACTTGTACCTATTTTAATCCCCGATAGTTCTAACACTTGAGCTGCAGTTTTGTTTACCACCTGTGGCGTTGCTCCGATTCGATAAATGAGGTGGTAACAGATTGGCGTTAGTCCGGAAGCAGGGTTGACCTAGTTAGCAATTAATCTTCCATAGTGATGGAATATTAGCAGTATGCATTATGCACTTTAAAAGCATTATAATTCATAAAGTAGAAATGTGTTTTTAAGGTTCCGCACCCAAAGAGTAAAAACGCGATCCTATTACTAAGACTCCGCAGTCCGTCCGTCCGTCCGTCCGTCTGTCACCAGGCTGTATCTCATGAACCGTGATAGCTAGACAATTGTAATTTTCACAGATTACATAATTTCTATTGCCACTATAACAACAGATACTAAAAATAAAATAAATATTTAAGGGGGGGCCCATACTACAAACGTGTTTTTTTTGCCGTTTTATGCTCGATATTAATAACGGCAACAGACAGACGCTTGAAATGTTCATTGAATATTTAGTCGTGTATTCACTTAAAATAAATAATTAAATTAAAATAAAATGAATATGATTGAATGGGATCCGAGGGATGGGCATAGGAGCAGAGGCAGACCCAAGAGGAGATGGCGGGACGACCTCAGCGCTTTTAGCTCGATTGCAGGTGCATGCCCAGGACAGGGAAGAGTGGCGCAAAAAGGGAAGGCCTTTGCCCAGCAGTGGGACATAATACAGGCTACAAAAAAAAAATTGAGGGGGGCTCCCATATAGCAAACGTGTTTTTTTTTTGTTAAAGTCTAATGTTGTATAGATAATGGTACGGAACCCTTCGTGCGCGAGTCCGACTGGCACTTGGCCGGTTTTTTTTTAATTTGTTTTTATTTCCCTATTTGTTCATTTATTTGCAAATACAAGTCCTACTGTTTTCTCGTTTTTTTTTTAAAAAGAATACCAACTCAAACTAAAACACTGTAAAAAAAATTAATAAAATTGTGTAGAGTTGGCAACAAAAACATTCGTTAATTTCAGAACACATTGAGAAATTTAGCCGTACCTTGCCAATTAAGGCTCGGGTTTCTGTACATTTATTTATTTATGAAACCAATAGTTTATACAACAATATAAATATGGAGGTAGTGAAATATATAATGACAGGTTTCCACAAGCCGAAATACAACATTCATCGATAAAGTTAATTGCGTGAGATGCGTGATGCCTATATCCCACTCCGCGTTTCTATTCCTCTCTAACTTTACTCTACTTATAGGTATAGGTATAGGTATTAGCGGGCTGTTTTCCGCAACTCGACGTCTAAGTGCGCCTATTTTGCGTGATTAGGCTGTAGGCACTATTCATGCCAGCCTAGCTCCTGGAGGAAGCCTAGCAGACCCTTCACGTTGCCGGCGACTTCCTGCAGTGACCCCGGTGATCCGAGGTGTAGTGCCCTGTAGTTCGCCACACCAGAGCATTCCAGAAGGATGTGAGTGGCTGTCTCTTCTGCCTCCATGCATGCTCTGCACAGGGGGCTGTCTGTAACACCTAGATTATGTAAGTGCTTGTTTAGTAAAGCATGACCAGTAAGAGCACCGACCAGCAGTCGGAGTTGATCCCTCCTAAGTCCGCGAAGCTTGCGGGACAATCCGGGGTTGATCGTCGGGAGGGCTTCTCTGGTTTGCCTGCATGTATCTAGGTTCGTCCAATATTGTTGGTGCATTACCTTGGTGTTGTGTCGCAGTTTGCCGCGCAGCCATCCAAAGGGCAGAGGTAGAATGGGTTCGGGACCGAAGACCTTCATGTCCGAACCCCTCTAGCCAATCGGTCGGCCGCGTCGTTACCTCGCGATCCACTGTGTCCTTTTATCCATTGTAGTGTTATGGTGTTTGTCTCACTTACCAACGTCAGAGCTCGATGGCACTCGTAGATTAGCCCTGATGTCATTGTGTCGCTCTGCAGGGCTTGCAAGACCGATTTGCTGTCAGAAAGTATACGGATAGGAAAATCCTGTACCTTCCTGGAGTCAATCGCTGCAGTTGCCATTATGATTCCCATACATTCCGCTTGGAAGACGGTATTATGGGCTCCTAGTGGCTTTGATATGTTGATATTCAGGTCCTCTGAGTGTGTTCCAGAGCCTGTACCAGTTGATGTCTTTGACCCGTCCGTGAAGATCCTTAGCTCTTCCAAGTTGAGTCCTTCCCCCGGGTCTTCGTGTAGTTGTATCTTGTATTTTTTATCGAATACGTACTGTTTGGGTATCCTGTCGGTGACCGCCTCAAAGAGTGGTTCCCTGTGTACCAGTTCATCAAGCAGTTTGGCGTGTGGAACACTTACGCTTTTCCATAGGTTTAGCTTTTTTAGTCTAACCGCCGTCGCTCCCGCCTCCTGTTGGATAAACAGATGCAGCGGCGGCAGGCCAAGCAAAGCTTCCAGGGCCGCAGTCGGAGTCGTCCTCATACAGCCCGTGGTTGCCATGCAAGCCAGCCTCTGGAATCGTTGTAGCTTTGCTTCGACGGTGATTAGTTTGGTTCGTGGCCACCAAACCACTGCACCGTAGCTGATTATAGGTCTGATGACTGACTGGTATAGCCATAGAGTGACCTTGGGTGATAAACCCCATTGCTTACCTACCATTCTACGGCACTGCCAGAAAGCCACCGTGGCCTTGTCGATCTTATTGTTGAGATGGTTACTCCAGTTCAATTTGCTATCCAGTATTACTCCTAGATACTTTACCTCCGAACTGAACTGTAGTTCCGTGTTGAACAATCTGGGGGGTTATAGTTGCCCAGCAGTCGTTTGTTTGTGAACATTACCTGTTCTGTCTTCTTGGGGTTGACAGTTAGTTCGTTTTCGATGCACCATCGTTCCACGATCCGTATTGCCTGCTGCGTGACGTCACACACAGTGCTGCTGACTCTACCGCTTATTAATATAGCAATATCGTCAGCGTACCCGATCGTGTAGTAATGGTGTTGGTTAAGTCTGGTTATGAGGTCATTTACTACCATGTTCCACAGTAGTGGTGACAACACCCCTCCTTGTGGACATCCTCTGGCTACCAGTGCATGTTGTGTCTCAGATGAGTTGAGTCTGATGATTCTTTTGCTGAGCATGTTACCTATCCATTCGACCATGACCGGATTCACTCTGTGTCTTGTCAGGGCCGAAGTGATGCTGCTGAAGTTGGTCTTATCGAAGGCTCCTTCAATGTCGATGAAGGTGCCGAGGCACATTGATTTATTTTCAATGGCCTCTTCTATTCTGCTGACCACTGCATGTAGAGCTGACTCTGTTGATTTACCTTGGCTATACGCATGCTGGTGTGAGTGTAGACGTATTGTAGCTAGGGCATGTTCTCTCAGATCCCGGTCACAGAGCCTCTCCATAGTCTTCAGCAAGAACGAGGTGAGACTAATGGGTCTGTGTGCCTTGGGTTCGGAGTAGTCGCTTTTCCCAGGTTTCGGGATGAATATTACCTTTACCTCCCTCCACCGTTTCGGTATGTATCTATGAGCTAAACACGCTGTGAAAACGGTGGTGAGCCTTTGGATCAGTCGATGTCCTCCCCACTTCAGGAGTGCCGGGAAGATCTCATCCAGGCCTGGGGATTTAAAGGAGTCGAAGCTACTAATTGCCCATTTAACCTTTGATGGGCTAATTACCTCGAGTGCTTGTTGCCAGTGCTCCTCGGTTGTAACTGTCTCCTCCTCGGACCAGTGGACTGAGCGCATGATGTGGCAGCCTGGAAAGTGTGTCTGTACCAGTACGCGCTCTGTTTCCTCTGGTGTGCCGGTGAAGGTGTTATCTGGCTTTTTTAGGGAGCCCCCTACCTGATTGGTTTGGTTTGCTAGGACTTTTCTTACCCTGTTGGCCTGTACGCAGGTCTCTATGCTGCTGCAGAATTTGCGCCACGATTCGGTACTTCTGTACCTTAGTCGTTTTTTGTATCTGGACTTGGCTTCCTTGTAGTTGTCCCAGTCCAGATCCGCGCATGTATTCATTGCTCTGTTTAATAGTTGTCTTACCTTTTTCCTGAGCCTTTCCAGTTCAGGACCCCACCATTTCACCTTGTTGTTGGTGCTCTCTGACGGGGTTGATAAAGGACATGCAGCGTGGTAGGAGTCTGTGATACTATCAGTCAGTATATCTACCTGTTTTTCTATCTGTCCCGTCCCCACGAGTCTGTCTGGGCACGACCGCTCCCCGAGCAGCTGATCCAGTCTATTGGCGTAAAGCACGCGGTTGGTTTTGCGTGGGTTACGCTTTGGGGAAACAGGGACTGTAACTACCTGCATGTCGAAGCGGATCCATCTATGATCAGAACATGATATCTCCTTGGACACATGCCAGTTAGAGATGGTTCCTGATGCCGCTTCTGTAGCCAGTGTTAGGTCGATGATCGTTCTGCTACGTCTATTCACAAAAGTGGGTTCCGATCCCACATTCATGATATTCAGATTCGTGGTCATCAGGTATTCAACAAGAAGCTTACCTCTCTCGTTTGTAACTTGCATCCCCCAGAGGACGTGGTGTGCGTTGGAGTCAGTGGCAATGATGAGCTGCAATCCGACCTCTTCGCAGTAGGTTACCAGCCTCGTCATGTCGTGTGGCGGTGGTGCATCAGCCTCTGGCATGTAGACTGAGGCGACGACCACCTCTGGCAGGCTGTGATCTTGCGCTCTATGCACTTTAATAGCGCACAGATCTCTAGAACAGAAACTCGTTAGAGCATGCGCATGTATGTTCTTGGAGATGTAGATGCAGGCCCGTGGATTATCCGGGCCCGTGTATGTGACTATCTTACCTCCTGCACTTCGGAGTCCGCATACGATGCCATTCCTGACCCACGGCTCCTGGATCAGGGCAATGGCTGTTGGGTTGACCTCCAACCATTTCCGCATCTGAGCCGTTGCGGTCACACTGTGGTGGAGGTTGGCTTGTATGAGGTTACAGATTGGGGGATTTGGGTTCGCCATCTGACGACAGCACCTCCATCTCCTCCCAATCTGACCCCCCAAGGGCCAGGTTGCCTAGGCCCGCAGCGCAAGAGCCTCCCTCCGAACCCAGAAGCAGCTCCTCCTCGTCCTCTGCTTCATGGGTCGGCTTCAGGGGGCTCGACTGCGCTTGTGGAGGAGGCTTAGGGTCAGCCGGGTGTTCCCTTGGCTTCATTCCCTTCGCCTGTTTGGAGCCGGTGGCTTCCTGTTTGGAGCCGGTGGCTTCCTCCTCGTGGCCCGTGTCCGTTGGCAGGTGCTCGGTAAATTTACCTTTCGGACCCTGAAATTTCACGTACACCGACCCTAGCATGTAGCAGAGTCGGCGCTCCCGTTCAATCAGGGTCTGCACCACGTCCTCCGGAGCACTGAAGATGAGGAACGTGTCCCCCTCTTGCCGGTCCACTTTATGGAGGAGCCAGCTGTCCACCCTTGCCCACTTGTTTTGGTAGCGCAGTGCGCGTCCCACCTTCCAGATGTCCGGCTGGTCACCCGGTAGCAGGACGCCACAGCGAACCATCCGGACTAGGTCGCACTGACGTTTTACCATCAGTCCAGTACCAGTGGACAAAGTAAACCCCGCAATTGTTTTTGTGAGCCACTCAACTGTTTCGTGGTCCTCACACCACAATTTCAGGGCGCCGTTGGCAAGGATTGGTTTCCCCCTAAACTGGGGGTCCCCACTCCAGTCGATGCCTGTTTCTTGCACTGCCTGCTCGAGCAACTGCTCCTGCAGGCGTGCCTGTATTTCTGCAGAGGCCTGCGCAGTCAGGGGCTCACCGGTCGCGGCTGTTACCGCAACCAGTAGCTCCGACCGCACCGCCTCCGCGTACGAGGCTTCAGCTCCTTCCTCAAGCCTCGGCTTCTTGGACCCGCCTCTTGGCGACTGTGTGTCGTCATGGCGGTTCCTTTTAGCCGTAGCCTGAGTCGGACCTTTAGCCCCGGCTTTGCTCTGACCTTGCGTCTCGTTGCGTTGGCCTCGACCGGCTACCTGGTTGCCCTGGCTGCCTGCCGCTCCCTTCGCAAACTTGACGTTCCCCTTTATTTTGGGGTTTTTCTTGGCAAGAGCTGTTGCCTCGCGCTTAGCAGCTTTCGCCGCTTTCGCCCGCTCCTTTTGACGCTGGCGCTGCTTCTTGCTCTTGCGCTTGGGCGCAGGACCGCTTCCAGCTTGGGAGGTTCCCGCACCACTAGCGCTTCCCACCGCCTTGCCGGACTTGCCTTTGCCCCGGCGGTGGTCAACAAGAGTCCACGCCTCGTCAAAATGTTTAAGGTCGGCAGCTCCTCCCGTCGTCGATCCACTAGCCTCAGGTTGCCCTGTTGCCGCGGAGACGTCAGGAGTCGCTCCCGCCTTTGGCTTTGCACCTCCCTGAGGTGGCGCTGGGCCTGTATGGTCGCTCGCAGTCGACGTGGTCGGCTTCGGTCCAGCTGGTTTCCCAGCCTTCCCTCGACCGACCACGGACTTACGTGGCTTGGTGTGTGGCGGTCCCACCTTAGCAGCACCGCCCCCATGGGTGTGTGTGCTTGCGGAGGCCAAGGTCGACATCGCTGCCTTGGCTCCGCGTGTGAAGGAGGGTAGTTCCACGATTGTGGCCCCGCCCTCCCGTTGTTTGTGTTGTCGGTTAGGTTCCGCTTGCGCAGACCCTGAAGACGTGTGAGTGGATGGACCCGCTTTCGCGGTTCCGCCCACCTGTAAGGTACCGTCAGGTTTCCCATCTGGTCCCTGGGTTATGGACCTTTTTTGTTCCATAGTTGGGTTTTTTGCTTCATCCGCCGCGCTCCCTACCCTCCATGGAGCCCGCAACATTGGGGATGTCGTGTACGACACCGGGGCTACGCAGCAGATATAGACGGTGCAGGTTAGGTTCCTTGCGCGACATCGGGAACTACAGATGACGGCTGATGATCGTGATCCATCCCAACCACCAGTGGTTCCGCCACCCTTGTTCCGTCAGCATGGCCGGTTCCCTTGCCCTCCCGGAGGACCCCACCCCGTCTCGCCAGCGTAATGCACCCAGCTCATCCGTGCAGTTACGCGTGTCCATTTCCCCGCAGTGGCTAGCTGCGAGGCTACCGTTTAGCCTGAAATCCAGACCAAAGAGGGCGTGTTGTCTCCCGAGGTAACCCCGACCCCGTTCGACTCAACCCCCCAGGACTCCTTCATCCCTGCGCACGGCGATCAACTGCGCAGGACACACGCAGGTAGGCAGTGTTAAATCCACCGGGTCACCTACTATACCCGGCAGATGGCCTGTCATACTTAGCTACTGCGGTCCGGGGTAGATGGTATTATGCGACGCCCGTTACCGACCACAGTATTACCAGGGTGCGCGACCCACTCATTAGGTGATTACGGAGTGGGTTCGCCCCCAAGCCCGTACGTCGGCGAGCTGGGGGCGACGTGGACGCGTATAACAGACTTGACAGGAACGAGCCAATAGCTCAGCGCCGCATACCCAAGCGTACTCATTCCGCCCTACACCCCCAAATTAGGTACTTAGAAACTAAATAAACTAAATAAAAGATAAAGTGACCGAATGACATAATGATATAGAAAAGGACGTGTCACTGAATTATGAGAAACTTGGTTTTATCTCCAGTATCCAGTTTTATCCAGTATCCAGCCTTAATTTTCTGGTTTTGTCAATGTGTACTAATATCACTATATGTCATTGTGATTTTTTTACCAGCCGAAATATCACCTTGGCCTTGTGAAGTAAGGACCATGGCTCTTCATGACATCTGATATTTTTTTAACACTGAAGGCGTTATAAGCTTGTGAGTCTTGGCAAAAGATTTTATTAGATTTTTTTGCCCGAATAATATCTCGATTTCTATATTTTTATTCAGTTCCTACCCAGACAGTGAAATTCTTTTTCGATCCCTAAAAAACTTTAACCGTTTTACAGAAATTTTATTTGCTAACGGTACCACGTAAGTACACCCTGGCTCGGAGCCAGTGCATTTTTTATTGCACCGACATGCAATGATGCGGCGCATAACTTTTATTACTCGTCAAACGAAACGCTGTGGTGCTTGGAACATAACGCAATACTTGCGAACATGCGGTTGTAAATCCTCTGTGGTTCAGTTAAAATAGCGCCAACAGGCCTTTAAACCCCAGCGTGACTTCACAAAATGGCCCCTAAAAAGATTTAGAGAGCTAAAATTAAATATATGTAGCAATTAATATCATCATCAGGGACCGTAAAATGCAATCAAAGTCGATTGAAATTTTAGGAGCACTAATCCAAGCCTACGCGGAATTTAGTAGTCAGCTTAATTTTCAGTATTTTTAAAGAGTTTTCCTGAGTCTAAACTGGCTTCAAGGTGCCAAAATGTTTATAATAAAGAATGAATTATATAAAAATACAGAACTATAATAAATTTTAAAAAATATGATTTGAATTTTTGTATTCAGTCACGGTACCATTTGACAATAGACTTTTAATAAAAGCAGCTGCCTAGTGAAATTGTTTCTGGAATAAATAATTCGTAGATTGACTCAGGATTAGAATAGTAGTTTATTCACCGTCTAGCACTTTAATGAATTTTGCTCGCATTTTACATACCCTGCTTATCATGGCCACGGCAAATAAAATAGTTCCAGCAACTTTTTAAACGTTCTGTACTTACCTCAGAAGGTAAATGGTACCTTAAAACGGGTTGCACGTTTGCGGAGACAGAGGCGGGGATCAGTTACAACCTTCGTTCTTACGCAGCGCTAGATGCGCCTTTATTTTGTGTCTCAGACATTGAAGTATTCAATTAGCTTACGCGACATTGTCCATGTGCTGTATGACCCAATCCTACGGCACAAACGTCTTTTGCGATCATACGCTGATCTTTGATTAATTTAAAACATGTTCCTCTACATTTTATAGACGTTTATGTAATGGGTACCACACTTGGGCAGTTTTCTCAGCACCCCTATGCTGGCGCATTGTTTCATACGTTTTCTCCTTGCACCCCTTGTGCTTGTGCCTGTTTCTTAGTACACTTATATGCACCCTTGTTAAAGGGCGCAAAACAAAAACGGCGCACGCTTTGAGCGCAGTATAACAAATTGTTACAGTGTCTGGCGTCAATATGGCGTCTGGTGACATTGTTAATGATCTGTATGCCGTGAACCCTCATCAGACATCGCAGCAGCCATTTTTAACAATTCGGAAAGACGTTAGAGCGGCCGTTTTTTTCAAAAATCTATCACCCAGCCTGGCTAGATTCTCTACCCTTTGCAATCTAAAATTGACCACTTGAGACCTTTTTCCCTACACTTTCACGCATTGTTGTACTTTTTGCGGCCTTCTTAAAAAGCGTGCACCCATTTTGCTTGCGCCCTTTTAGCACTCATTTACGCCTTTTTACACAGTGTCTGATACCAAAGTATTAGATTAACTTACGTGACATTTGTGAGCTATAAGCCGTGAGGTTACCTTCGTCAGATGCAGCCGCCCCGTGGGGCTAACGTCCTTTACGATCTTACGCTCGCTTTTAATTAATCTGTGAGACAGTGTACGTTTTAGGGGATCAAAGAGATTTGAGGTGTGGGTTTTATGTACGTATATGTTCAGGTGTTATGATTTTGTTAATGAATTGTAGCCGTTTGGACTACTCTTAACGAATGGATTTGAGTGACGAGTTTCCGCAAGGAATTTAAGGGTTTAATTACAATATTAATACGTTACAAGGATACTAAAAAACTATAGGTATCTAATCAGAATCACAGAACCATCAGGGGCCGTATTGTTTAAATAAGGCGATGACGTTTGCAATTGAATTCGCCATCTCTTTCTACCCTCGTCTTATACAATACAATACAAAGACTCTTTATTGTACACCAGAAATAGTAAGCGATACAGAAAACAGATACACAGAGAAAAAATTTACAAGGTAAGCAATAGGCGGCCTTATCGCTTAAGAGCGATCTCTTCCAGGCAACCTCAGCAGGCAGGCAGGCAGGTAGGTCTTACGTATATACCGTGTAACAGAAAGAAGCAATGAAAACGATTGCGATTTCAAGTGTTAGAGAAAAGGCCTCTGACAGACCAACTTACGAACAGCCTGATCTAAATATGACCGAAGTTTAGAAAATTATTAATGTTTGCAAAAACCAATACGCTGTAAATTGTTTGGTATTTAAGTGAATTGCTTCAGCGTTATCTCATAAACAACTCATTTTTTAAACACGTAACACAACACACACAACCATTAATTAGTAGTTGGTCACGACTTTCTCGCACAATTAGTCTCACGCTATCTCTTTGGGAAATACAGTTCTCCGCTGTGAAAATGAGCTTTTCTGACGCTTTATCACACAAAGTTTACTCCATTCCAATACAACTTTACACTCAAAGTGCAATAAAACCGTAGAAATTAATGAGGGCATTATTCTTCGTAAATGCCACATTTTTGACGTAAAATGCTTAACATGACAACCATTTCATGCGTATGTAATTTAGCTCCTTTTACATCCATTTTCAACTGTTAGGGTTCCGTAGCCATGTCTGTCCGTCTGTCCGTCCGCGGCTAAGCTCAGAGACCGTTAGTACTAGAAAGCTGTAATTTGGCATGAATATACATATCAGTCGCACCAACAGTGGTACAATAAAAACATTTTTAGTGTACATACATACCTCCCATAGACTTAAAGTGGGGGTGTTTTTTTGTCTCGACTAACCCTATAGTGTGGGGTATCCTTGGATAGGTCTTTTAAAACCATTGAGGAGTTGCTAAGACGATTTTTCTATTCAGTGATCTGTTTGCGAAATATTACTGCAAATTATAATTATAAGTGCAAATTTTCATTAAAATCGAGCGTTAAAGCCGTGTGATTAGTTCGATCTATGATCTATCGAGCCGTTTGTTCGAGTATATATGTATATGGTCACAATATTTCAGAGATTTTCGAAATTTTATGTCCAAAATAACTAGCCTCTTAGTATATACTTCGTTTTTTTTACCATTAGAAGGAAGCTAAGCGATCTTGACGTGTCTTTTTAATGAAAAACACTTTTGAAAAATAAGTCACAAATTAGCAAGGACATGATCATTTACATGCTTTTGGTATCATAAGTAACAGTTGCTGTTTTTTGAAAAACGTTTTTCAATAAAAAGACTCGTCAAGATTGTTTACCCTTTTTCTAATGCTAAAAAAAGAAGTATGGGTATAGCTTGGGCTTCAGGAGGCACCGTATTTGAGCAGGCCAATTCCTAAAACCGCTAACTTTTCGAAGACTGAAATGAAAAAAACGAGATAAATAACGATGAAAATACGCAGACCATAAAGCATAAAAACAATCACAGTAACGAAAAACGTATAAAATAAAATCCCTACCTAAATGGAATCAGACAAATTGCAACTAAAATCAAATTGTTCGTACAAAATCAAACTTTTATATAACTTGGCAGCGCTCCACTCGCCTGCAGATCATCCGTTGTAAAAGCTACTTTCCACTGAGTTATGCAAATACAGAACCCAATTTATTGTTACGTAAGTTGGTAAATAAAATTTTAGTACTTCTCAATTTACTGGCCCGGTAGGTAATTGGGATATATCAAATTCAAAATACGAAGAGTGAACGTACTACTTACTGATTTAATACTTTTTTTTATTAATAAACCTGCCTAAGTCGAGTTGAATACTAAGATTTCCGTACACATAACTAATTAAAGGAATAAAAATGTCACATAAGCAGAAAACACGAGATTTCTATATGACTAAAAAACCCTATTATCGCAGCCCAGTCAGCAACGAAATTAAAAATATCGGTATTGCAGTGATTTTAATGTGTTAACATATGTATAAGAAGAGGTGAAAAAAGTAGATATCAATTCTTGAAAGGAAGACATAATAATAATAATTAATAACAGTTCTAATTCTCTCATCATTAATTCTGAGGTTCTGTAACGTATGTTATAAAGAATAAGTAAATACGGAACCCTAAAAGCGATAAGAACTAATATGATGCAGACTTAAGCTAAATATAGTAACATTAAACCGCACCGTAAACTGCTATAGATGAAAGTTGAATAGAGCCAAGTTTATCGGTTTAACGATCCATTAACTGTATCTTAATAAGTGATCTTACTTCGTTTAAGAACAGAATATTGCTTAGTGAAACAGCTGTGCTAATCCTATTAACATTATAAATTCGAAAGTTTGTGACTATGTATGTGTGTGTGTGTTTCACGCTAAAACGGCTGGACTGATTTGGATGAAATGAATTGAATAACACAAAGGCTACTTTTTATCTCTATATTCGCACGGGATCGAGATAAAATCTTGAAATCTCATCCGCTGGAGTCAAGCGATTTAGCACTATTATTTATAGTGCAAAGCCAATAACGGCCATGGTTACACGGGAATTTTGTAAAAACCTGGAATTTCAATTCAACTGCTGTATCTAAATTACTAATACCAGTAATTCTCTAGTTTAAATCTATCTCAACTGTAGAATCATCAAGGCAGCCATATAATCTTGACCTGTCCACTCGTAGACGTATCGGGTTAGGAGTCTCGACGTTGGTCAACGTCAAACTTGCTTAGGGAATAACATAAACAGTTACATGACTTTTCAGCCATATAGGCGCCTTCTATTCCTATTATTATAATAATAATTCTCAAGCAAACTTAGCCGTTATAGTTTTCCTTGAAATTTTGATATACTTACTACCATCCTGATTTTTTTCAAATTTTTCCACTCACCGGTTTAGATTTTAGAGGGGGGGGGGACGCTCGATTTTATGAAAATTTGCACTTTAAAGTTGAATATTTCGCAAACGAATCACTGAATCGAAAAATCGTCTTAGCAACCCCCTAATGGTTTTAAAAGACCTATCCCACAATACCCCACACTATAGGGTTGGATGAGAAAAAAAATCACCCCCACTTTACGTCTACCCTAAAAAAAAATTTTTGAATTTTTAATTATACCATTTTGTCGGCATAGTTTACATATATATTCGTGCAAAATTACAGCTTTCTAGCATTGATAGTCCCTGAACAAAGCCGCGGACGGACAGACAGACAGACATGGCGAAACTATAAGGGTTCCGTTTTTGCCATTTTGGCTCCGGAACCCAAAAAAATATATTAATTATTCTTATTATTATATTAAATTTTTTATGTCAGCTAAACTAAATAGCCCCGAGGCTACGTCCTTAATAGCTGGTTTGTATGGAGTATCCAAAACCGATTTAGTTTTAAGGAAAAATAGTGTTTTTTTTCAGTTTTTTCCACTCAATATTTACCGCTTTTGCTTAGCCTACAAATAATGAACTACTTAGCTATGACATACTTACCTATGTTTCCTTAAAACTAAATCGGTTTTGGATACTCCATACAAACCGGCTATTAAGGACGTAGCCTCGGGGCTATTTAGTTTAGCTTCGATTCCGAAAAACTCTCTTGATAAAATCCTCAAAAGAGAGTCTTATAGAATGTTTGTCAAAATTTGAAGTCCCTAACTCCTGCGGTACCTAAGCGTTGTATATCACTGAGTCACATAACTCTTTTATAGTAATATTCACTCTAGTAGCAATAAAAAAAAAACTAAAAGTGACACTTACCGTTTAATCATTAATCACTTTTAATTTACACTAACAGCGCTAATCGCAAGATCGTTTGCGGGCCAGAGTTATCGAGTAACTGCGTGGGCAACACTATCGAGATTTATAGTGATGTTACCCATGACTTATCGACATCGACACTTGACTCGTTTGAATATTTGAATATTTTATTAGGAAATGTGAATATTTAGGTGGGAGTTTTATGTGGTTTGCAGTAAAAATATGAGTTTGAGAATTGTTTGATTTAAATATTTAATTTTGTTTTTAGCGCAGCAAGCATTTAAATGTGTATTTTTGACCGTACATATTGTGTTTAGTTATTTGTAGTAATTTAGGATGTGGCATTAAAAAAACTATCAGGTCCGCAACTCTAAATATATCCGGATGCAAGGTACTTATAAAATAAGAATAAGAATGGTTTATTGGCTGTTAAAAATTCATACACATAGGTACAGAAACACTGAAATATACACATCCATGCCTATTCCTACCAGCCAAAATGGCCGCCACTCAGCTATGTGTCGCGAAAAGATCTGAAGATTATTTCGCAATTCTGATTTTCAGTGACGCCAGGCATAGGCAAGTATTGGTATAGGCTTCCTCACAGACTGAAAGGGCTTGGACCGTAATACCCACACGGGAAGCTTGTAATTTATAATGAAACAGATGAACAGACAGACAAAAAAGTGATCCTACAAGGGTAACTCTACAAATTTGTGAATTCAAAGTTAGATTAATATCATACGTAAATGTAAGCATAGGTAGAGAAAAGTTTGTATTTGTGTTGTTATTAAAGTTTTAATTATTCACACTAAAATAACTTTTAAATAATAGTTACAGTTCAACACCTGAGTTAAAGTTTCCACCGGACTTTGGTAAAGCGCGATCGTGATTAAGGTCAGTGGTACAATTAGCGCACTTGAACTTAAGAACGTTTTAGCGCTTCTTATTCTGAACCCATGTTTGTATAACTGGACTAAAGATGGGATGCGTCATACAGGTTAAAGACATCGGAAGCTTAAAATAGAGTTAAGAAGTGTTTTCGAACAGTCGTAATTGTGAAGTCCGTACCGTGCTCGGTTTTACAATAGGACGGACTACGGACCCATCCCTCCCCGTGGATGTCGCAAAAGGCGACTATTTATGTGACCTAATGTGAGAGCGGGCAGCAGCACTCTTTAGCTTATATGGGTATTTCTCCACTAATTGGAAATTTCTAATGTAATTTCGCACATCTTGTCGGTGGCGTAATCGCCATCCGTGCAGTCTTCCTGATTCGGCACGACTCCCAGTTTCTTCTTCACCTGGTCAAAATAGTTAAGTGGTTAATTTCGCACAATGATTTTCGAAAATCTCGGTTGAGCGAACCCACGATCCTCTGCTAAAGAGGCCATAGGTCAAACCACGAGGCCACCACGGCTGTCTTCAGAGCACTCTAAATTGCCAACTATGAACTCCGGAGTTCAGCATACTTATGTGAAGGCAAGGAATAACTATCACACTATTTTCTCAAGAAAGTCTCCATTAAGCTTTATTAAAGGACGACTAAGATAACACATGTTTTGCTATGTCAAGCGCTGCAGGTGTGAATTACTCAGAATGCGTCACAGCTCGGTAGAACAGCTGCGTCACGTATCAAAAATATAATGTTACTTTATCATTAAACAATAATCCGAAAACTCAATTCTGGCAAAAAAATCTTTCTTTTAGTCCTGAAAACCAGTCACTTTATTTTCAGTTAACTGCGAAATCAGTTTTTAGTTGATATGAAACAAATAAATAGTTAGCTGATTGATGAAAGTTAGAAAGACCAGGAACCGGAAGACAAAGCGTTGCCAGGCCTCCCACTAGGAGGACTGACGACTTCGTGAAAGTTGCGGCAACCGGTGGATGCAAGTGGCGAGTTGTCGTTCATTGTGGCGTTCTAGGAGGGAGGCTGTTGTTCAATGTGGACGTCTTCCGGCTGATGGTGATTATTAAACGTTCATTTGGTATTGCAAACACACAAAATCAAGATTACAAAAATACGAAAAAATAGTCCAAATGTGCCGGTGGGTGGGACGTACATACACCGAGATAACTTGCCCAACAGATTATTTTTGAGCAGTAACAGGCATAAAAATAAATTACTACTCATAAATCCAAGCTTTGTCGTGTTCACGCGCTGCTGTCGGAAATTTGGACATCGGAGGTCCCAGAACAGTTTGTAGGGCAACTAATTATGATAGAGGTGAATGGGGCAAAGTTTGGGTGTAGTTCGAGGGTTGTTAGGAGCTATGCTCTTTTTGTTAACCCTTAAACTGTATAGCTTTTGAGATTTAAGAGAGGTATGAGGTGCTTAGGAACCAAGTAAAAATCCAACTTCTAAGTCAACGCAATCAAAAAATATAGACCTTTAAAAAGGAGTTATTATATTCCTTAATAATTTGGAGACACCTCACTTAGGTGCATCATAAGTATTATATACTTATTTTTACCTTACAAAAGACGGTTATGTTTTTCGAGCGTATGTATGCACCTATATCTATTCCTTTAGTGCCTAAATATATGATCAATTTTCAAAATATTTATAAATAATAATAATAATAATAAATTCATTTATTTCGGGCAACTTGGCCCATACAGTAAATACCTTACAGACTAACATACATATTTATAATCAATATTTAAAACTAATTTGGTGACAAAACGGCGTGACCCCGTTGAGTCACCGTCCCCGACGTCGCATTCATCTGCGGCATGGTGCCCGGTACCGCCGGAACACGACGTCTTTCATAAAATACATACCTACCTATCAATAGAGTTATCAAAACTGTCAGAGTGATATAGGGTTAGGGTAGGTTATGGGGTATAATATTTGAAAAGGCGTCTGCGAAACAAAATATAGGTTAAGCCTCCAAATAAATATATAATATATTACAGTTATAAGCTACCATTTCCACTGGAACGTCAAAACAAAATTAAAAATCTGGCTGTCCTAAAAAAAAAACTAACATTGGTTACGATTTTCCGTTTGTTTACGTACAGTCATGGTTTGACGAAATTAAAGACAAGTAATTTTGAACTAAAGTCTAGTGGCCTAGTAGCTTAAACTTCCACATCCAATTAGAATTGATATGACTTTAAGCTAACCTCAAAAGTTATAGTGAAGCCGCTGTCCTGCTCTGCGCGGTGCACAGCGCACTAGCGACATCTAGTGGTCGTGAACTTGTGACGTGCTTTACGAAGTTTGTCTGTGAAGTTAGTTGGTACACGGTGTGGCTTCGGCATTGTTTGAAAACAAGCCGTTTACGAGTAAGGCGCTTTCATGCTAATTTTAATCAGACTTCTATTTTCTTTTCTCAAAAATATCCGTAAAAGTTGAAATTATTCTTCACATATCAGAAGGGGAAGTGCATAGCTTATGGTCAGCGAAAAATTTAAAAGTTAAAAAGGATTGCAGGCTCGCTAGCTCAACAATAATGTCACATACAAGTTCCATTATTATTGTCGAGTCGCAAAACTCGCAAACTTTTAAAAAGATAAAAGGGCCAAAGATAATTTGGGGTATGCCAAATTTCAAGGCAATCGGACTACTGGAAGTGGGTTAAAGAAATTTTATTTATGTATTTTAGAACTATTAAAAACTGAGAGTGGAAAATTTCTCAGCCTGATTTATTTTTAATTTATATGAGAAAATATAATTTATTTACACATATTCTATAAAGTTTATTTTTAATTTTATTACTAAGTAGTCACGTATACACCTAAATCCAAAATATCCAAAAAAACCCCGCTTGTACACCCCGCTCCCTACACACTGCTCCCGATATGTTTAGCTTTTAATACGCTCGTTATTTTTTTGGATGTTTTTATAGTTGAATGGAAAGAAAACTTTGAACTTAATTCAATAACCAAAATGGATAGAGAAATTTTCCACAGCGAGTAAAAAGGCAATTTAGCTAAGCTACCACAGCTTCCAGTTCCATTTGTTCCGTCATGGTCAATGAGATAGCCTTTAACCAACCACACCAAGTTCAAAACTAGCTCTAAATTGATTATGTACCTAACACAATCACCTTCGTAATTTTATTCTGAACTTGGCTTGACACACTTCCGTGCAAGACATCTTCACGAAGTGACCGGCCATAAAACATTAAAGATAAAACTTCTAAAGACGTCTTCTTTATATTTAAGAACTTGTTTGCTTGCCTTGTCATAGTCAGTCAACCCACACTCACACCAAATACGCCTCTCAATTTAACAGTGGGTTTAGTCTTATGTTAGCCATAATAATCGTAATTTATTCCAACAACGAATCCATTATGTCTTCATTACTTTTTATTGTTCGTTTATTATGTTAGAAAGTTTTAAATTACAAATGTTTCAAAACATTAGTTGAGAATTAGTTACAATTTGTGGTACATCAAAACATTTAGAATGGTGTGGATGTTTCTAATTTATCATTAAAATTATTAGAATTAATAATTTATTAAGTTAGTTTGAATCCATTTCTGTTTGAATAAGTACTTATGTTGTTTTAAACAGTTGTAAAGTTGTTATTTTCTAAAGCTTTTATTGGAGTTCACCTCGAATATCTGTTTGTTTCAAAACTTGCTAGAATTTTAATCAACTTCTAGCGATCGGATTGACTTGAAATTTGGTAGGTAAACTCGTACATAAATAAGTTAGATGATAAGACGACTACAGTTAACAAAAAGTACAGTCCGGATTATTATTTTTTTACAAAAACTTGCTGAACTATTTTAATTAATAATCCTAGAAGAGACTTAGCCAACACCAAATACTAAATGAAATCAAAAGCGACCCTAACCTAACCTATGAAGATTATTTGCCGGAACTATTTATGTAAACAACCCTAAGCGTCTATTACCTCGTCAATTCAACATTCTTATATTTAGTATTCGAACGTTGAATCACTTATTCAATTCGTATGAAGAATTCGTGTTCCGACAATGGGAACGGTCCTCCGTAAGCGCGACACGATTCCGCCAAAAAATACATTACAGAGGAATTTCACTCCCACGATTGACTACGTCAATAAAAAGGAGTCGCGGGAAAATATTATGCAAAGAAAAACTCAGTGAAATAAACTGAAGAACGCGCGAGTGAATATTCCACAGTTGGAAATACAGTTATTTTGATTTAGTCCTGGTATCAGTTCGCGCCCCGCGGGAGCTCACCTGCCCTGACATTTTTAATAAAATAACATTTCCTGACGCCTCGCGCTATATCGGGGCGGCGATTCATACCCCTTTAATATTAGCCCGAATTATGATGCGTAGGTACACGCGCTAACTGCTTCTCGCGTGGATCCGTGATTTACACGGACACCATTGTCATAAGCTTATGTTAAAATAAAATATCGTAAGTAATAAAATATTTTTTGCTGACTTGTACTTTTTTTTTACTATACTTGCATTTTCACATTTCCGTACCAAATTTCAAATCGAAGCCATTACGGATCTGTTCACTCACGAAGGAGCGCCCCTCCACAGTTTATCAATTTGCAATAGCACGAGTAAACCTCGTACTTACACGTTGTCTTAGTGTGCGTGACTGACGGTACGGACACCAAAAAAATGCCACGTTCGATCTACGCACACATAGACTTGTCGTACGGATACGTTTACAACTACAATTATAAAATGTGGAGGGGCGCATTGTCATCGAAACTCCATTTCCGTACCAAATTTCAAGTCGATGCTATTATAAACCGTTTTGGAGTTCCGTCCTGCGGAGACGATCCTGGTAGGACTACCAGGATGTCACTACCAGATTATTGTATTGTGACCAAAATTACATAAGTATGCCAAATTTCAAGGCAATCGGACTACTGGAAGTGGGTTAAATTTAGCTTCCAAGATTTGACCCAAACAAATAAATAAATAAACAGGGCAAGCTAAAGCAAAACTTGTAAAAACATCGTAAGCCGTCGATTGCAGAACAAAAACCTCGATCCCGTTAAAAGCAAATTGATGCCCAGAATTTTTAATTAAATTTCCTCGATCGCTCAACTCCTCCTCATCTTGCAATTTACTTAGCAACAAAACAAAGCTGCCATTTTCCGCTGGTTTTTCTGCACTAGTGATAGACTGCCTTTGTTGGCACCGATTAAGATGGCGGCCGCGTCCTGGCGTCGCGTCAGCTCTGAAATATTATGCATTAGCTATCTCCCGGACGAATTCCCAGCTGTCTGCTGCAGACACGGCTACCCGTTCTGTCAAAATATCGTTATACATTCACTGCGCCGCCTAAAGCCAAGCTGTTTTGACAGCAGCAGACAAAACGGTATAACCGGGCGACTATGAGGGACTCGGACATGTCCTATGTATCTCATTTGCCGCTACGTCGGATTGGAAAATCACTGCTAAAGATATCGCGCGTTCCGTTTGCACGCAGTCCGACAATTATTTACAATCGGACGACCGAACTGAAGCGGCTGTATCCAAGATTAATGACTGCTAAAGAAGCAAATACGCGTCTGAGCGGCCGACGCTCGCTCTCTGTCCACCAAAAGGACAAAGGTTGGAACGGTATTGTAATAAAACATCTCTCTCGGCGAAATTACGGCCATAATAAACTGTTATTTCATCAGAGCTAATATCAAAGAGCGTGGATTTATTATGTGGCTCACCTGCGTCAAATGGCTGTTGGAAAAACGCAATTACTTCATTGCGAAACTATGTCAGGATCTACATAACACGGGGTTATCAGAGTACCGCGGCTTGCGAATCATTCGTGCGCTATAGTGCTAAAAAGACGTATACGTATCTACTAATATTTACACGCTGCTTCGCGCGCGTAATTCTAGTTCTAAGATTTTTAATTGAAATTACGAGATTTCATTGGGAACTGAGTTTTTCGAAATACATGTACGGAATTACATTTGACGTTTACCACGGGTTTTACGGTAAAGTAGCGGTGGTGTAGGACGTCCAGTGCACGGCATTATAGCGAGCTATACGACCCGACAAATGGCCGCTCTAGATCCAATCGATAATTATCGCTCAACGCGAAGATACAGGATGCTCTGTTTCTATTCTCAACGAGTCGGATAGAATAAAAAGAGATAGAAAGAGATCCCATCATCAGAAACATAAATGTGGAATGAGAGCCAAGTTCAAAAGTAGGAATATGCGTTGTTGATTCGTCGACAGAAGAATTGAGATATATATGAAGCCAAGTTCTATGTAGAAAATCTTGAAGTATTCATTACAATTTTAATACAAATTCTTCAATTTAAATTGACGGTTATTTACGCGATGCATTTATTTCGCTAGGGATGTAATGCAAATTTAAGACATGTGTTGGCTAGTTTTTATCAACAAACAGGTTAAAAGCCATAAGCAATATAATTTAGGGCATAAATATCTATACAGCTATAAATCAGCATACATTGATTTTATTGAGTGTTAGTGGCATAAAGGTGTATATATATTGATGCTCGTGACTGTACGTACACACAAAAAAATATCAAAAATTGACCAACTACCTGAAAATAATTTTCTACCAGTCAGAAGTCAGTGCCTCAGCCAGCACGAGCCAGCAGGAGTGGACCTATAGTCGTCTGTCACCTACATACTCTACGAGTATATTGGGCTTCAATTACTCCTGCTGGCTCGTGCTGAGGCACCGACTCTGACTAGTAGAAATTATTTTCATGGTTTTTAGTAGCGGTTAAAATTTTGATATATAAAGTTTTTTTTTCATGCTTTTAGTGTAAAAGATCTAATATGCAATAGTTTAATGTCAACTGATCGTCACCTTTTACGAAAAACTGCTTTTGTCGATGCAGACGTTCATTATTGAGGAGTCCTGGTGCGTCATCACCCGTTCTATTTCACCATTTACCACTGTGGTAAAGTAATTGAAATTCAACCCGTAAAGTACTTGTCATTGAGTAGTCGCTCCGTTGGTCAAACGTGGTCTTCATCATCAGTTCCACTTCACCAAATGATGATTTTCAAGAGCAAATGCACGAGTTACTACTAAATATGTCGAAATTACCATAGCTGTTCCTACAATATTTGAATAATTCCCTCGATTTCCTTAGGATCCAATCATCAGATCCTGTTTTGGTGCTTATGGGACCTAATTGAAAGAAAATTTTCAAATCGGTTCATAAATGACGGAATTCTGAGGTAACAAACATTAAAAAAAGAAAAAAAACCGGATTGATTTATAACCTCCTCCTTTTTTTGAAGTCGGTTAAAAAAAACACACGCCTGCGTCGCCAGTTCTTTTTTCTTTGAACTTGGCTGGGCACATTTCTGCGTGTCTAGATTTTGACATCGCGCACAAAGGAAAGCAAGGGTACTATCTTCAAATAGATAATGATAAAAATGTTAAGGAAATGCTTCCGGGCCTAGCTCCGCCATTAGCGCCGTCTGCGCCGCTGGGCCAATTAGTAACTTAAAGCACCTTAGACACCGCTGCACTTAGTTTCATAGATTATAGCCTCCCTGAAACGCCTTGCAATATCGTGCGGCATTCTATGAAACCGCGATATGACGCACGGTACGGCATCATGCCGCAAAGGCTACATCGTCCTACAAAAAAAACCTTCCAAGTCTCTATCGATAGCGTAATCCTTGTCTTGTCTTTCTTCTTGATTAAACAGAATTACTCCGGAATTCGAAGTTCGTATCGTACCGACCTTCTCACTCTCCTATTGCACATACTTCTAGCATGGGCGGGATAGCATGATACGAAGTTCGAAAATCCGACTACGTAGTATAAAATCAGTGTGGTTCTATCCTTGACTTCTTCACCGCAGTGCTAGTCTGCGTTAAAGTTTCAAATACTGTGAGATCAGTTTTGTTGCCGACATGCGCCGCTAGAGGCGCTACTGACCTATAATTAACACTTGCGAACGCGTTTGAAACGACTTTTGTATCAAAATCTTGCAATAGAGACATTAAATACCACTCCATTTTTACAGACTGTTGGTGTTCGATTGTTTATTTATTACACTATAGTAACTTTTTGCCTGTAGCATGCGACATGCGGCATGTGGCACAGCCCACCGTTATCATAACGTGCCGTCGTGTGCCGCCCGAGAATACCCGAACAGTTTACGATGGAGGAATAAATAATTTTAGCGGGTCCGTTGTGAGGATGGGGATCATTTTTCATTCAGTTCATACCGGTATGAGGTTGTGAGGTGATAGGGTAAGTTAGAAGAGAAAAGCGTGTGTTATTTACTAAGTTTTTTGTTAAAATATAAATGTTAATGCAATCTTTTTTTTGTTAACTGTCAGTGTTGTGTCTATCTGACAACTGAAAGTTGATCAAAATGAACTGGTAAAAGTTGGAGCTATCAAAGAAATAAAATTGTACGAGGTGAAGTTAAAAGCTCGTAAAAAGTTCAACAGTGGTTCATCTAGTTTGGAAAGCTATTCTTACTAAGTTCTTTTTTTTAAGGTCATTCGATTTTATAAGTGAGTTGACGTTTTACTGTATACGAGTGACATGAAATGGGATGTTGAAATTTGAGAGATTACCGCAACCTACAATAGTCTTGTTTATATAATATGCTATGTAGACGCCGTTTTTGCTCAGTAACGTGGTAATACTAAGTCGGTTAATAAGTGACGTCACAGCTCTCAGAATTATATTTAGAAATTTCACAGAAACAATGTCCACTGATTGTTGGTTTCAAATAGAAATTTTTTGTTAGTCGTATTTTAGCTTAAATTCTAAAGAAAAACATTTTCGTAGATAGCCTTCCCGCTACTACTCATCGCTTATCACTTACGCCTCAACTCAGTATAACGTACTCTAATACTAACATTTATTTTAACCTGCCTGACGTGACATCGTTAAGAAGGTTAAGAGTAATTAGAAAATTCTTTCAAACTTTCTTGGCACAGTTATTAATAATATTAATAGTCGGCTTTGTTTGTTCGACATTGAAATAATTAGGTGTAAAGCTACGTAACGGTTGAAATAATTGGTGACTTTTCGTTTTGACATAATTTTACTGTTATAATTTTTTAAATTGCTTTTTTTTTTTTTGTTTTCATTGTTTTTATCCTTTATATCGAGTAAATCATTAGGAACTGGTGTTAGGAAAGGATAATAAAGAAAAGATAAAATTTTATCGATATAATTTCGCTACAAAATAACATTGTGTGTTCCTGAACTAATATTCCCGTGTTTCAGGCTAAACGAGCTAACATTTTCAAATTGAAATATAATTACCGAGAAAAAATAAACATTGTACGGTATACAAGTATAGAAATAACACGACCAAAACAAACAAAATATAAAAAAATAACTAAAAACAAATTAGTTTATAAGAAATTGATTAGTCGCGTTTAATCTAGAGACATGAAATTTCACACGGGTATCCATCATACTTATACACCATAAATGTAGACCGTGTTGTAATTTTTGAGAATTTCCATTTCAATTTAGAAAAGCCGATAATTAGTACCGCAGTAGTTCAGTGCTGCGTGTAAAGTTCCTAATCCGCACTGGGTCCGCGTGGGAACTACGGCCTAAGCCCTCTCATTCTGAGCCCATCAGTAGGACGTATATAGAATGTGATGATGATGATGATGTTGATGATGATGATGGCGATGATGATGATGATAACGATGATAATGATGATGACGATGACGATAATGATTTAAATTTAAAGGTTTACGCGAATCCGCCGGTAAATTCTAGAATAACAATATAGCAGAACAAGCATACATACCACGAAGCGACACAAACAATGGTAACCCGCGATCCGCATTAAAAAACAAAGAGCCATTTATCTATTAAGAGCACTAAAACCCGAACCCGACACGTCGCTCGTGCGTCCACACGGCCGCGGGGCGCGGGACAAAGAGGACAAAAAGGTGTCCACGCGTCCGCAGGACCGTCCCGTGAAATATGGCCGCATCCCTGGATAATATATTTAAAACAGTTCCGTCGCCGCTACACGAAATGGATTTATTTTAATTTAAACTCATTAGTTCGTTTTATTTTGTAGATTGTCGCGCGTGTAATGTTTTGTTTTCGTTGTTGGTTTGTGATCTTTTGCTCCTGTCATATTTATGGTAGGATTAATGTTAGATATACGATTGTTTAAGTAGTTATTAGGCAATACAATTATTATTTCTTGTACACCACAATATATTAAGCAGTAGGCACAGAAAACAGTAGTACGTGAATATTTTTCAAGACAAGCAATAGGCGGCTTAGACGCTATTATTAAAAAAAAACTATATTGCTGAAAAAAATGTCAAGAAGACTTCGTTGGCATATAAGATAAATTAATAAATCAATCGTTAAACAATGATTATATTTTGTTGATGATGATTGTGATGATGATGATATACTCAGCAAAGGTACAAAGCTCGCAGCAGGGATTTTCAAGCGTCACCATCCAAGCGGGCTTCAAGGTTCTGTCAGTTGGAACATATTTATACTTATATAATCTAAGGTTGGAACATTGGAACCAATTGAGATCTCTTTCTTGACCAATATAGTTCGTTCTCTCCATATGTCTTGAGATCGCCTCAGCAGGGCTACTACGAAACTTGAAACTCGAAGTTCGCATCGTACCGCCCCTCTCGCTCTCGTATTAAATAGTATAAGTGTCAGAGGGACCGCACGACACGAACTTCGAGTTTCGTAGTGGCCCTGCAGCTTCGAAGTGTTTATTTATACGTATTGTATTTGGTTTGCACTTCATAAACATTTCATGAACTCGTGAAACGCCTGTGTACACCCTTTTCAAACTCTCACAAACTTTCAGACGCCTTTAAATTCAATTTACCATCTCAAATTATAAAAGTACATGGATATTTTACTTGTACTACTATTTTAGTTCTGTGTTATAAAGTACAGAACCCCAGGTGTCGGAGGGTTCCGAATTGAATTGACAAATGTCAGCTATTTCGAGCCCTTTCTTGACAAATGCTACCCGTGATTGACAGCAAGGGTTTAAGAAACCGAGATCCTAAAGGAGGACAAACATAATGGCTTATTTGTAACAAAGTAAGGAAATGTATGCAGATGTATGTACAGTACAACAGGTCCTGGTGTAGTGGATAATCCGTTCCCATCGTGAAAATTCGGAACGCACTACTTCCGAATGCTGCTGACGTGTCTATGAATTATTGCATCAATGAGTGACGTGTTTGTTTATTAAATAAATAGGGTACATTTATTTATTAGTGCCAAATGTCAAACCACGAGTTTGAAGTGCCTATTATCTATCATCCATCACACTGAGATGTTATAACCTCCACGATCAAAATTATATAGAGAGTGTAGTAGTATAAACAAAAATCGATTTAAAATCTTAACATAGGTGTTAATCATTCTACATCAATTATTACGTGGCATTCCCCTACACTTTCTTACCGTACCTATTAGGCTGACTAAAGTAGCATGATAAATATATCTTTTTTATCAGCCAATAAACCATTCTTATTCTTATTCATTTCTGAGAAAAAACGATTGGAAGGAATTATTGACTCCATCTGTACTAGATTTACAGCACGTAGGTACGTAGTAACTTCGTTATACGAGTTCCTTATATTTCGACTCAGTTGCATCAATTACTGCGAATCATTAAAAATTGAGAGTATGAAGTATTTGTGATGAGAGATCATCTCATCGTCACTTACAAAAACATTCCCATGGTATTTCTCACTATAAACTATATTTAAATTGTTTTTAAACAGAACTATTTCTATTTCAGAGGACAGACAACGAACTACATGACTGCAACGATCAACAGAAAATGGCTGAAACGGTAAGCACACTATTTACACTTTTAAACAAAACAATCCGATCCGATATCTTGCGGAATACAGTCTGCTACGCTCGAGGAAACGTTCTCGAGAAAACAATGCTTTTCCACTACTTGCAGCTACAAGTTTCAAGTTAGTTAGGAAAGTGGCTGTTACATGTTTGCTAAAAATTTTCCGTCCATAAAACTGGCTACGGCTACCACTTTAGATTTATACTGCCGGATAAGTTATAGTCGAAATGGCTCGCCCGCTTTTATTTAAGGAGTCAATTCCCATTCGTCTTGACCACTTGATATATTCGTATCATATGCACGGTCTTTTTACGCAAATCCATACTCGATACCCGGGCCCCTTTGACAAATTCCGCTTTTTGCTTTACGACTATCCGGAACGGTCCATGCCGTCTGCGACGGCCTACATAAAACTAGGATCTCCAATATCGCACCATCTGGTTTCTGATCATCCCGGAAAATCACTCAGAGAGGACAAATTACGGAATCTCTTTGCAGCAGGACGCACCCTTCAAACAGCGTCCCGAATAAAATTCCTTCTTTACGACTCAGCAATGTATCGGAATGTTTCGCCCAGAGCCTAACGCGCCGACTAATTATTCCGCCCCTCCCTTCCGTAAAAACTTCCCGGCCTTTTATTTTCGTATTTGTCCTAAATTGTCAATGACTTTTGAAGAGGTTTTTTGCGCTTTGAAGGATACTGAAAGAAAAACATAAATTAGACCGGCTTCTTTTGTTTCTTGCGTCAAAGGGAGGAAAGTTTTAAATGTTGTTTAGTCTCATTATATCCATATTATGCGGGCGACGCGACAGATTGCTCGATGCGCTATCGAGACATCTCTCACCTACGAGCGCAATAACGGAAGGCCTATAACAAAGGGCATAAAAGAAAGCCTCTAATTATATCGGACCGCGCCCTCGTCCGGAACCATGTTGAGCTTAAATTTTCGGGTTTTTCCCGGTTTTTCGGGCGAACTTTCGGGGCTTTCCTTCCTGACTTCCTAACGCGGGTTTCGGACCTCGATTCCAAAGTTCACGCCGCGGTTTTCCGTTTTGTCTTTTGTTTGAATTTATTATAACGGCGCCGGAAGGATATTATGAACGAAAAGGTGAACTGATTTCCAAGTTTTCGTTCTTTGTTCTTGCAGGCGTTTTAGTGTTGTTGACGCGTCGTACTGCACGGGGGTAGAGACAAGTAAGAATTAGCCAGGAAGGTACAATGGGGTAGCGTAGACAAACAAGTTTGCGAAGGCTGCTTAGGCTGCCACTCAGCCCCCTCGCTAGACGCACTCTTTTCTCCGTTATCTTTAAAGAACGCATGTGCCGTCTGACGATAAAATGAGCTCTTGAGAAACCATTATACCTACAGTGGATGTTTTCAGAAGTTACTGTCGAGAACCACGAATTACCATTCAATTAAAAAAAATATTAAAAGACTAAAGACTGAACGACTCTTACTGTTTCTTAAAGAACTAGCGTCTGTGTCGTGCTCGTGCGTGTTATTAAATATACCTCAAGATCTTAAATAGCCTAAAATACAATGGATAGGCTTGTTTGGATTGTTAATATTACTCTAATGTTATTTAATATTTGTATGAAAACATCTCGATAGAAATGTTATCGCACTTACAAAACTACCCCCGACTTGCGAGCCGAATGCGAATAAGCTAGTTCTTTAAATCCATTTAACCCTTCAAGTAAAGACTTTGATTTTTAGACTATTTTATAAGAGACTTTGACTTACATTAGTCATTAGTTTTAGTTGTGTGATTGAAGACTAAAGGGTTAAACGACTACTTAGATTAGTACCTGAGTTGAGTTTTGCTAAAAGGTCTTAAAATTGAGTCTCTTTCTTCACTAGTCTAAGTTTGGACGCAAACGATCGTATTTGTGTTGAACAGTATACGATCACCGCATAATCTAAAACGGAATAGTTCAACGTACGATTACGTGAAGGGTGCTCCTACTCATATTTACTACAATGATACTAATTCCAACTGAGCAACCCTTGCTATATTAAAGACACCCCTATAAGCCCTCCGAACGCAATTACACCAAATATCATTTACAGCCGAGGTTTGCAGTCAACTTAGATTTAGGGGTTTGGTGCCCTTTTTAATTGCTCCGGGATGAATATAAGCAATATATCATCATCATCGACATATCAGCCGCAACACGTTCACTGTTCGACATAGACCTTTGATAGACCTCCTGTTGCATCGGTTGGAAGCAACCTGCATCCGCTGTGAACCGGCCGGTGGCTTTCACCAGATCTCCGTCCATCTCGTTGATGGACGCCCTACGCTGCTCTTGCCGATCCGCGGTCTCCATTCGAGATCTTCTCAGCCCCATCGACCATCTGTTCTCCGAGCTATTTGGCCTACCCAGTTGCCCACTACCGACTACCACTTCAACGAGCTAATTCGCGTGACTATATCGGTGGCGCTCGTTCTTCTACGCATCTTATTTCTGATTCGGTTCTGTTGAGCAACCCCGAGCATAGCCCTCTCCTTTGCTCACTGAGCAACTCTGTGACAACATTATAATACAATGATATTACACCAAGTTCATAATTTATCATTATCACTTATCACGAATCCCTAATTAGGATACCAACATAACTTATTAATATTACTCGAACTGACCTAACCTGTGATAACTCAAGCAACCGGCCAATAAATAACCGGGACAAATAGCAGCGATACGCTTATCTTTTTTTTAAACCCGGCCGGTTCATCCGTCAGATAACCTGGTTACAAATGGGGGTGGAATTAAAAAGTTTATCCCTTAATTTACGGGGTGATATGGAGTAAGTAGGTCAAAGTGTCTATTGATGTATTATAGCCGACTTAAGTCTACATCCATGTGGAACACGCTTTATTTTATTTTGCAGAAAAAAAATCTTTATTGAACACCAAAAATTTTTAATTGTTTTAAATTGAAAAACTCAACAACGTAACTTAACATCGCAAGTATTTAACGCAACTACCTACATATTTAACACAGTAGGTATACGCTTTTTGAAATAGGGATTGCCTATGCGGATAGGAATTATTTCCATCCTTGCGCAGGATATACATATCATTGTATCATTATCTTTATAATAAAATAAGTACTCGTTAGATATTAACGTCTTCTTGACAATGGATTTGAATTACATATCTGTTAGATCGGTAATGTAACTTGGGATTTTGTTATGAAAAATTATGTAATTTCCCAGAAACGACTTTGTGGGTTTCAGCCAATCTGTAAGATGAATCTAAGCTTTCCTTGTAAATTTTACAATTTCTAGAGACTAGGTGTGTAATGTAACAGATTCGATCACCTTCAAAAAGCTATATTCACCGATAATATTGACCCATTGCTAGGCAATGCATGAAAAAAACTTTATAAATACGTTAGTATTTGTTCGAGCTTGGAAAAACCTAGTAACACTTGTAAATGAAAGAAATAGGACTTATCTTCGCTAACGTGCGCCGACAGCTGTCAATTTTTTTTGTCACATCTCACGTTACTTTAGGGTAGATCTAATCTAGCGGTGGGTTTTAGATCTTTCTGTTTTCGAGAAGTCCTTTTAAATGTCACCGACATATCACGATGCGACGTTCAGTTTTTTTTAAATGGCATAGGCATTCATGCGTCATGAATTCGAGACTTACGTCCAATTTTATAAAAATCCACTCCAACGCCCCGATTTTCCACACCGTGTCGGCTCTGGCGTATCTGCCGATTCCGTGTCGCTCCCCCTTATTAAGGGCTCCCCGCACGTGGCTAACGTCAAACGGATCTCGCTCGAATGACTGAAGATGCCGTGTGGGACTGGCTTTAGGGTGACGGGTAAATGCGTGTTCGGATTGCTAACCTCGAATAGAAAGGAAGAAATATATTTATTGTCTCAGTTTAAATATTTGAAGCTGGGGTTTATGGAATGACAAGCTTTAATTATCCATATTGTTTTAAGTATGCAATGGAAACAATTTGCCTAATTGGAAGTAAAAGGGATTCGAACAATTAATTATTTTTATATGAATTGAATTTTCACTTTTGCACCTCTTGACTATTTCGGGATTTACGTGCGAAAGATTTGCAATTTACTATGATCTTTATGGGGAAGGTTAGTATTGCGAAGGGAAGAAATCTGCACATACTTACCTGCGAAGATATTCTATGGTGTGTGTGAAGTTCCCAGTCCGCACTGGATCCGAGTGGAAACTACGGATCAAGCCCTCTTATTCTGAGAAGAGACTTGTGTACAGAAGTGTGACATATACGTATAGGCTGAGTTGATGATGATAATGGTTTGCGTTTGATAATATCATTGTGAAACCGTTGAAATTAACTTGCATTGCGATATTCTTTCTTAGTACAATAACTGTGCCATCCTCTGGTGATGCACCGCTTAGAGTGAAATGAGCTCATTTGGCATATTTTATCACGTCATATAAAAACATGATTGTATCCGTTTGTTTACCAATATTACAAAAAAATCTCATCTCTTTCCCACAAAATACGCAACCTTTTCAATCGTATTAAAAAACGTAGACTACTTGGCCACAAGGGAGCACACATCTGTCGATGTAACTTTGAGGGTTGAGACTCCTAGTCGATTCTGAGCGCCTGGTAGCTAGAGGTTAGTTAAGTTGGGATTAGCAAGATAAGATAGGATTATGGTGCATTCTATTACGGTTTTTAGAAGTGGATTATAAAATAATTCTACAGTGTTTTCTAAAAGTAAGACAATGTGGAATTAAATAATAGTGAAAACGCTTTGTCATACTTTGACGTTTTAGTGAATAGAAATAGAAGCTTATTGAAAAAAAAAAAACTTTTAATTAGAAACCACATTAGTCATGCATGAAAGTTTTGAATTATTTTTTACGAATCCAAGATTTCATACTATTTTAACACCTACCTACATCATTAGATATATTTTTAACCCCTCACGCAAAAAGAGGGGTTTTATAAGTTTGACCGCTATGTGTGTCTGTCTGTGGCACCGTAGCTCTTAAACAGGTGTACCGATTTGAAGGCGGTTTTTTATATTTGAAAGCAAGTTTTCTAGCGATGGTTTTTAGACATGTTTTATCAAAATCGGTTCAGCCGTTTTGAGATATTAAACTGTGAAGTGACAAAGTCGGGGTTTTCCAACTTTTTTGTTGGTTAGGTTATTATTACCTGATATAGCTCCTGGTATTTCCACTATAGACTACTTATAAATGTAGTAGTGTCACAGTAACAAGTGTAGTGTACTAACCGGTGAATTACCTACAAAATTTCCACATGTTAAAAAATATTTTCAGTAAATTACGACAATTTATTTAAAACTAAAATGACTTTATTAGACGACATTCAAACGGCAACTTTGTTACAAGCTCCAAAAAAATCTAATTAACAGCATTCAAAGAACGTCTACAAAACTAAGCTACCAGGGGGACAGAAATCTAAAGGGATCATACCACAGAATGGCAGAATGACCCACGAAAATAATTCGCACGCCGAAACACTGCTACCTGTGAAATAGAGTCAGTTTTCGCTTAAATCACGAGTATTTTCTTATGGTCTTCCTAGGACCCCTCCGCTGCCGTGCGTCCCGCGAGGCCGATACCACGTTAATTCTCCACCCGTATTTGAACGGCCTCGTGTTGGTTCTTTAGCAACAAACGTAAGATAGGGGACGAGTTAAGTTGGTAATTGTCAAAATTTTTTGTCGAGTTCAAACTCAAAGGACCAACAAGGGTGTTTAAAGGATTGTGTCCAATTAGCATTCCGTAAGAGACTGTAATCAAAGTAGGTACACAGAGAAATGAAACTTGGCGCTAACAGCAGGAAATGTACTGTTTGTAGAATTATTTCTCGTCTTAAGCGTCTCGTTACTGCGATTAATGCTTCCAAGTAATACTGGCTGGACATAAATTCAAACACAGATTATTAGAAATGGTAAAACATATTCAAAATCTGAAATTAAATAGCCAGCATCATCAACAAGGTCTTTGATCGGTTTGTTATTGTAGCGTCAACACGTGCGTTGGTCGGCTCACACGTGCCGGTACCGGCTCATCGTATAAACAGCGGTTACACTATAAAATACCTACCAACTCTGCTGAGTATCAACATCGTGCGCTCGTAATTGAATTAAGAATTCAGGCGTTCCGTACTGGCTAAATGGAAATGTTGTTTTTAAAATAAAATCGAAAAATAAATGTTTTCAGTTTAAATTGATTCTAATTTAGAATACTTGTTACTGATCTAATGAGCTTTTGAGCTTCAGATAATGTGTTTTTGTACCTACCTTACCTAATTTATGAAACAGAATATTTAATGAAAGAACATGTGCGGCGGGAAAATAAACTAGGTGTCCATTGCCGTATACCAAAGTAAATAATGTATGCTATCATGAATATTTTTTTGTTTGTTCACTTTCTTCGGCAAATATTCGTATCAGCGTATATTCGAGCCGTTATATTCGCTCGCGTCTAGGCCACCACTATTGACCTACTTGTTGCAAAATAATGCCTGCGTATGAGAATAATAATGAAATGGGACGTTTACTTCATCAATAATCTTAATCTAGAGTCTGTGCCAAAACTAGTTACTGCGTTACGTTTTATTTTTATTGGCCTGCAATACCCCACTGCTGGGCGAAGATTTCCCTTCCAACTCGCCCTGCTTGTATTTTATATCTGGCTAGATAGTCTAGGTCATCCCGCCGCCTTCCCTTTAGCCTCCCGCGGCGTAGCGCCGAAAGCCATCATATCTTGGGGCATCCACTAAGTGACCACTCTCGGTGCATGCAGCAGAAGTGGCCGGTCCAGTCCCACTTCAGCCTACCGACGTATACTTACTCATTACTCTATTAGTAACGTGTAAAGCCCATGTAAAATTACAAACCGTACGTACAGCCACTTGCATTAATATCTGCCACAACGGAGTGAGCAAAAATATCTGACATTGGCCCTAGAAATAGAGGCGCATCAGATGTATATGTACGCTTTGTTGTGCTTTGTACTTTGAACACAAATGAACCAATAAAATGATCCTCATTTATTTACTTTTATAAACATGACACGAACAACTAAAAGAAGCTGAACTCGGGCAATAAAATATGAGCTCATTTGAAAATATTACATCGATCAAGGGCAGTAACAATGACATTGGAGTCATAAGCTTGAATGGTGCCATTCCATTCATTCAGCAATGTAGAGAAGTTTCACAATGCCCGGTGAATGATTTTGTTCTACACGATTATGATTAGCCGAATTCTTTTCATTAAATATCCAGGTCAACTTTATAAATGGAATGAATAAATTATCTGTGTATAAAACCAATCTTAGTCGGCTTTAAGTGTTATACCTACCTATGTATTAGTTCAAAATGATAAATCGTCAAAAATATACATAATAAAATTATCCATAATACTCATTTTCGTTAACAGCTTTAAAGACTCAATTCAAAATAAGAATGCCCGTCCTTATGAAAACTATTTCGTGACAGAGTTACTGGCCAGTGCACAAAGAAGCTTGATCCTTCAATTTCTAAATCGATTGTTTTTTTATTAAATCAGCGTAATATAATGACACTGGCCGATTTGCCAGTAATAAATATTAAAACAACTCACAAACGTGGGAATAGCTAACTAAGTTCCGAAGCGACCTCGCGCGCTTCAGATCATTATTAATTAATACATGCCATATCGAGTTTACACTGATATTAACTGATAAGTTTATAAAACGGGGGTGCCCTAATGACGTATTATTACGGAATAAACTGTGTTATTTACCATGCCGTTTGAATAGTACGTTGTTGGGGAAGCTCAATAGCAGGGTTTCATAACGTAGAAATAGACGTCTACAATTTTTGAATAGCGCCCGAAGACAGACTATCGATTTTTTCTGCGTCACTGCATTTTCCCATTCGTCCCTTTACTCCAGATTAAACTGTCAATTCGGACCGTTGTTTTCTTCTTTTTTACTGCAACGGAACCCTTCTTTACGGCTAAGTGAGCCGTAATTTAGGGTTCCGCAGCTGCCACCCGTGTAACGCTGATTGTATTGCGCGTGGGTGCCGCCCTTTGTGTGGATTACTAGAATGTTACTTACGAACAAACTTACCCGTCCTGCTCAGCCAAAAAAACGAACCCTTTTCTAGGCAACATACGTGTGTTTCATTCATTCGCAGCTCCGAGCAAAGTTTGCTTTTAATTAGGCAACTTTTTTTATGTGGCAACTCGTAACTAAGTCAAACAAAAATCGGTTAATAATTCTCAAGCTCAGTATTTGAATACTTCATTCAATGGCGCCACTGTTGCGTGAGGTCTAGAGTATGGTTTTCAAAGTCTGTTAATACGGGCGTGAAAACAAAGTTTAGATTAAAATAAATAAATAAAAATCATATAGCGGCGAATTCATACGCGATAGCCCTCATTGTTTATGCGTTGTTTGAAATTAGAATTGAGTTCGAAATTTCAAGTGTCGCTTCGAAATTCAAAAATGAAATGCCCATTTTTGGTCACCAGCTAAGCCGGAGTTAATCAAACGCGCGCTTTACACGTAATCGCTTCCTAACCCGTCCCGAAGATAAATTCGACTTGAGGCCTCCGTTTATTTTTGTTTAGACAATTGGGAGTGGCAATTAGCAAGAGACCTGCCCGGGACTTTCATTACATTAATCCCGGGAATAAATTGCGGGAGGGATAAATTAAGTCGCGAGTTAAACCGAGCACTTAGCACCGGAATTAACCGACGCTTAATTGAAACTAGAAGAGTTTAAAAAACTCCGGCACTGATAAGTTGTGTAAGCTGTTTCTAAACGAAGGTTTAAATGCCGAACCTCGTTAACGACTCTTTCTTATATTATTTTGTAACATTTACTCTAGCCTCTTCCTTTTGAATTTTTGCTATAGTGTTTCTTTATTTTTAAGTTACCTAATTTACATTCTCATTTGAACTCAAATAATTCTAAACCGAAACACTTTTCAATTGGTACCATATGAACTAGGTACTTATACCTACCAGTTTTGTTTTGTTTGCACTTAAAAATAAATACAAAACAAAATGGCGACGTCAAATACATTTCGACCACAATTCGAACGAAAGCGGTGACACGTGCACGTGCGTGACGTTGTGTTGTAGTAGTTGCCGTAATGACGGCATCCGTTTCACCCCTGCTCTGGGCTTATTTCACAATACTTACATTAAGTTCTGCATACCACCATGATCTAAAAGAATAAGGCGATGAAAAGTACTCTTAAACTGTCTTGAAAATCAATGTCAAGAATACGGATACAATTTTGTAACTGCTTAACCAGTTTTTAATTGCTTACCTATTCAAAACTGGCACAACAATTAAAACAAGTATGTAAAATTACATCCCAATGGATAAGGATTGCGGCAGACAGGAAGCAATGGAAGGAGTTGGAGGAGGCCTTTGCCAAAAGGCACACCGAAATAAGAGACATTCTGTGATGATTTTAGTGTAGATTTTAATACTGTTTATTTTTTATTTACTTTTTTAATTTTATTATTTTTTATATTGGATTTTACTTAAATGTTTTTGTAAAATTTCGGGAAATAAAGGCTTTATTATTATTATTATTATTTATGTAAAATTACAATAACACTACAAATTACAAAATTATATTTGTTTTTAATTATAGTTTTTTATAATGTTACAGAATAAATTGATATTATTTAACCGAACACTAACATAGAAATAAAATTGTACTAACATCACTATGGTTTAAAAACTGAAATACTAATATTTCATTTTATACATACAGTTTCAAACATGAAAAAACCATCTACGTTGATGCCAAATAAAAGTGACGTGAAATATAATAACAAAGTAAGTAGTAACTTTGTGATACTGGCCCCCCAAGTAACCCCTCCCCCCCCCAATCGGGCCACCGGCCCAAAGCCGCCGCGTGCGGCTATTGTGTCAAAAACTCTCGTTTTCGCACGATCTGTCAATAAAGTAAACAAAATATTTCGTTTATCGTTGGGTGATATAAATAGAATGAATTACGCAGACGTATTTTTGAAGCTTGTCGCGTAATACAAATAATATCAACACGTATATAGAATGTTTAACGTCTTTACTTAATATAAATGCAAAATTAACTCTGTCGGCCCATCTATTTTATTATCTTACCTCTTCATACGTAAACCGCTACACGGATTTAGATGAAAGGCATGGAGATAGTTTGCAACTGCAACCCTAGGAAGTTTTACCAGCAGAATAGCGATAGCCGAATTCTATGCAGACAAAGTCGCGGGCAACAGCTAGTAAAGATTACTTTATTCTCAATGTTTGTCAATTGAGTTTATTTCTTATTTTTGTATATTCGTATTCGAATCCGACGGGCACTTGACCGATTTTATTTTGCTACAAAGGCAATAAATAGTTGGTACAATAATTCATTTTCAAATGCACCTAGTACCTACACAACGTACAAGAACTTCGTTTGAAAGATTTCAGCAGTTCCTTTCATTTAAAAGCGTTCTCAAAAGAAACTAAGAGGCAGTCAGGGAGAACCCGGCCACTAGAAAAACGAGTCCCATAATTTACCAAATGGGAATTCTCTGTTTGTCCTCAATTTCCCGTTTAATTTAATTGTCTTTGCTATATTATCTTATCTCAAATAGTTCGGGTCTCAGTGCTGCCAAGCTGTGTTATCTAGTGGACACATTTTGAACTAAGGTACTTGGGAATAAATTTGTAAGAATTATGCGTCAGTGGCGCCGCTCTCGAGTGCATAAACAAGTTTGTATTAAAATGATTATTATTTTTGTGCCAGCCAGCACTTCGATGACTACCGGAGAGTTGTTTTTTCGATATTCGCAGTGTTTTGTTATTTTTATACGCTTTTATTATAATTGAACTCTGATATGTACCTATACTTTTGGGAGATTGTTAATACACAGCGTGGGTAGACCCTCCACAAGGTGGCTAGAAAACTTGGTGAAGGTCACAGAAGTCTGAGAATACAGACGAAGCTGGACCGATCCTAGCAGGTTTATTTTGTGAACGCCAATGCCCAGCAGTGGTAAAAATTACAGTCTTTCAGCTGATGATAAAGCTAAAAACAATCAATACCTAACTAATTTACATTCGTTTTTATATTTCTAATTTCACTAGCAACACCTTTATCAATTAAGAGTTGTACACACATCGGTCGAGCGAAATTCCTCCTAATCCTTTTTAACAGAAGGATAGTTATTACTACTTAGTATTTGTAATGCCTACATAATGTAATTAGTTGTCTTTACGTCGCGCGACGCAGGTCTTTCCTATAAACCTACATGCTGTTCCTTTTCCTCGTTAACGTCATCCAACTACTTACCTGAATTTCTTTTTAGCAGTCTTTAAATCTTATCTTGCCGAAATTCAAGCTATTCTATAGCAAACTAGTCTGTCTGTCTAAGTATCCTTATGCAGCCGAAGAATTCGCTTTGTTCATTATTTCACTTTGCCGCATGGAAAACATGCTTTTATAAGTGATCCTTTTGAGCGGCAATTAAGATTGCAAAGATAAGGTCGATTCAGATGACTGTAATAAATTATACAGGGACAACATTAACGTCGTCTATTATATGGGAAACAAGTTATATAGAATGCAAGTTTTTTGCAAGTTATTATTTAACTTGGAACGGATACGAATACCATGTTTGGGTGATAAATATGATAATACAAGTATCGCCAACAAAACATAACATCAGTAAAAATAACCTTGGTATAAAAAAAAATTTAAATTTTAAATTGTTTTTATTTTTTATTACTGGCACTTGAGGTATCCCATCTTAGGCCTCTAGGTTGGCAACGCATCTGCAATACCCCTGGTGTTGCATATGTTTATGGGCGGTGGTGATCTCTCATTAGGAGACCCACTTGCTCGTTTTCCATACAGACGAATAAAAATTTTTTTTTTTAATATTACCACGTGTGATCTGATCACCATTCTCTGGAGACGTACGTCTATCATCAGCGTCATCATCATCATTATGTCAGCCGAAAGACGTCCACTGCTGGACATAGGCCTCCCCCAAGGCTCTCTACTCAGACCGGTCTTGTGCTTTCCGCATCCACCGCGATCCCGGGATCTTAACTAAGTCGTCGCTCCATCTTGTTGGAGGCCTACCGACAGCTCGTCTCCCGGTTTGCGGACGCCATTCGTGAACCTTATTACCCCATCGACCATCAGTCCTGCGACTATCATCATCTACGACAATCATCAGCGTGAATGACGCATAATACGTAACCCATAAGACTCGTATTGCAAAAGACTCTAAACCAAATTTAATTTTATTTCACACTTTTAACATCCGTTTATATAACATATGGGGGGTGCCCCCGCCGTGAGCAAAACAAAAACAAAGGCACGACCGTACCATGCTTTTCCCGAAGCCATTCAGGCTATTTTCAACATCACTTTATCTGAAACCCACTTTAAAATTGTTCATGTCACCTAAACTCATTATAAGCCACTACAACTACAAATAACTAAATTCCAAGGAATCCCATAGCAAAATAAACTTCATCTTTATTACCACTGAACTCCCTAGGGTGGAAATGATATCGGCACGAACAAACTGCAATCGTAACAGTCGATCAAAGTCGGGAGCCGATTGAAGTCAAACGCACACGTCGATTCGGTAACTAATGTCCCCGCTTCCCCGATTGGCCGAACGGAACCCATTACACGAAGCCCGAGCGATTTAACGCCTTCATCGAAATTATTGGTATTTTAAATGTGGAATTAGAAAAGGCTGGTTTTTTAACGGTATTATTTTTTAAAGTATCAATGTAATCAAATCTGGCTGCTCGATTTTTACGCACTCATGTTTTTTTTTGGGCTGATTTACTTGAATTTGAAATGTGTTAAATAAATTTGATTATCACACTTATTAGGTATTAGACAAATCATCCGACTATGTACCATCAGCCAAAGAAGTGGTCAATCAATTTTTGAACAATTCCCTATCAAATGAATATGTCGCTAAAGTAAAGCTTTCAAGTTGACAGCCACGTCTATTGGCATTATTGTTTTATGACATGCGATTGCGAACGAATATCAACTTTAGGGTGGTGGACCACATATTTGGCTGATGGTACTTCAACTGCTATAACAAACACAACATCTTCCCAGACAGAGCAGTCCTTATATCTGAGCAAAGGTCTCCCGACGTTTCTGTTGGCATTGGCCACTGCGACGAGCATGACATGACGTGGTAATCGAGAGGCTCCATTCTATGCACGTGCCCTAGCCAACGTAAGCGTCTCTATTTGAGAAGAGTGATTAGGCTAGGCAGCTGTGCAATTTCTAGAATCCTCTTATTGGTGACCCTGTCTTGCCATGAAATACCCAGGATCCTACGCATACAGCGCATGTAGAAGGAGTTTAACCGACGCTCTTGTTTTGCATACGTTGTCCAGGTTTCAGCTCCGTACAAAAGGATGCTCATGATGGAAGTCTTCTCTTTGCCGATGATGCAGCCTTTGTAGCCAATTCCGCGGCTGAACTTCAGTCAATGGTGGTCAATTTTTCCCGGCGTGTTCCTTGTA